>NC_142129.1:68759037-69062068 GCF_024610735.1 Ursus americanus
TTAACAACTGCACGTGAATCTATAATCTTTCCCTCCAGAGTTTTTTAATTTAAAAAAGCTAAGAGAGTACTATCATTAATTTACACCAACTTTGAAAACAACTAATAAATTTGTATATATAAACTTATATTTACAAAACTTATTCACATATACATATGTATTTAATTTATAATTTCCTGAAATTGTACGTAAGCCTATTTGGCCTATCAGTTGTCTTAGTAGAAAGGCTTAAGACCATGATTTCAGTTTCCTTAATGGTCATAAGACTTTTCAAACTTACTTTTTTTAGTCAATTTTGTAGATTTTCTATAACTTAGGTAAGCTCGAGTAAATGAATAAATGTGTATATAATTACACATACGTGTGTGTATCACACATGTATAATATATATGGAATATATGCATGAATAATACATACAACTTAAAATAACTGTTACTAGCCCCTGGAATGGTATAGCACTGCAGTTACTTTCATCTGTGGTAAATTTGGATGGGATACAGTAGAAGAAGATCCACTTCCCTCTATCACACTTCTGGCATTTAAGACTTAGAAGGAAAACAGTAACGATGAAGCTTGAGGGATTAGTTAATGCTCCAGGCTCTACTGATGCAATGAGGAGAATAGCATGCTCACGTCACTGCAGGGTTGTAGAAGCTAGAGTCCACTGGTCAACACCCCAAAGCCCAGAAGTCCTCTCATCTGAATCATTGCTGAAGGTTTTGGAAAATTTCCTCCTCTGCTCTATATTTAGTGCATTTTTTTGTCCTAGCCAGCATTCAAACCCTGTTTATTAGTCAGTAGATTTTATTCTCTAAAGGTTTTTATTGTTCTGATAACTTCCATTTGTCCCATGGGTCTGCTCTCCACCTTCTTCACCCTCCTCTCTGCCCAAGATACTCACCTGTATGGACCACATCAACAGGCATACTCTCACCCACTCCAACCCCTCCAGTTGGGGTTGGCTGTTAAGACACCTCAATAAGAAATGAGGGGGAAGGTGAAGAGTAAGGATAATTACTACCCTGCTTCCTCTTTGCAAAGTCACCTTTCTGGCTGTGTTCCTGGCTAAAGGTAAGTACTTTCCAGTGAGCCTGCTTGACAAGACTCTTTTCTTTTGGGTTCTAAAACCTTCCCCTGTATTCATTTCTTTAGGCCTCAAGGGGAACAGCTCCACTGACATTAAGTCCAGGACAGTGCTTATGGTTTCCTATACTAACACCTCTGTATATGTTCCCTTTAATAATCTTCCCCCAAATTATCCTAGTTTGCATGTGTCACCTATTTCCTGCTGGGGTCTTACTGATGCGTGTACACTCTTTGCCTTGCTCTGAAGCACCTCCTAGGGGCTGAATATGACTAACTTGGAATGAGGTTAGGCAGTTCCAAAAGGGATGCAAACCTTAAAGCAAAGTCTCATTCTTGGTACTAAGAAGCCTAGAGCCTCAGGCTTACCAAAATGAGAAAATAGGAAAAATTTGCATCTGGCTTTTTTCCTCCTCCCCACCCCTCAGGTCAGACATTCTGTATCACCCTCCCTTAACTAATTGCTGACAGTAATTTTATGGACTGTTTTCTCATCTTTGTCCTGAAGAACCCAAAATTTTGGTGGAGGGTCTTTGAAGAAGAAAGTACAGCAAAAATGAAGACAACCTCAGTAGGTGGAGCTTTCCATTTTATCCAGAACACTTCTCATTTTTTAAAAATGTATATGCTATTGTCCCATATAAATTTTTATTTGAAAAAAATTTCATTTCACCAATTAAAAAAAAATTTAGGCACTGGTTTAACTCAAATAGGTAGCCACTGACAAATCAAAACTCTTTAAGATTTAAAAAGAAACCTTTAATGGTAGAACTTTATGTAACAGTGTATCTGGTGACAATGTAGAGATTTAGAGTCAAGTTTTCCCAGTCCAGTGTATTTCAAGTTATGTCTCATAAGGGGCTGCTTATTAGGAACAGCCACTCAAAAGCTCTGATGATCCATTTCTTCGTCATCAGGGATGCCTCCTTGGTTATTTACAAATCCTGACCTCCAGCTGAGTTGATCTTTATCCAATTATTTTTATCTTCTTCTAGGAACCCTACCTAAGTGGTAATCAGCCTTCAGCATTCCATGTGGTATAATTCAGTGACTTCCAACTTGTGAGTTGTCGAATCCCAGAAACTTGGAGTTGGAACGGGTTTGTCAAGGCCATCTAGCCCAATTTTCCTTCCCTGCTAGAAGCCCTGCTCTCATTTCTGTGACAAGTGGTCATTCAGCTATCTGAATGGTTACAGGTAACAGGCAAGGCCCTATTTTGCCAGGCACTCCACGTGTGAGAGAGTTTATCCCTCTATTAAGTTCAAAATGTATGTTTCTGTGCATGACACCAGCTACTACCAAGCATTCCCTCTAAAACACAGAACAGGTCCCCTCCTTAGTCACAGAACAGTTTAAATATTAGCCAAAGGTAATCATGTCTTCACTTAAAATCATCCACAAAAATCACCCAACATCACCAGATCTAAAACTATGAGGACACGAGACAGTTTCTAGACTCCTCACTATGCTTGTAGCTCTTTCCTGGCTGTACTCCAGTGTTCATTTCACTCCTAAAATTCATGCTCGGTATAAAACGCAATTCAGGAGACATGTTTTAACCAGTCGAACCCACAAGCTACCTTGCTATACAGTCGTTGAACTTCTTGATGTCACCAAGAGTATACCTGCCTTCTTTTTTAGCAGTCAGTCCACACCATCATCCTGACTGATACTGAACCAACTACAACACTCACATCTTTTTCATGCAAATCCTTACAAAGCCAGGTAACTCCTGTCCTATATTCATATCTAAATTCAAATCTCACAAGGTAGATACACTCATCCTAGTATTCAGGTGGGGAAAACAGCACTCAAAGAAGCTAAATATTTTGTAAGGGTCACACAGTTAGTAAGTGGCTTAGCAGACATCGATTCCAGATCAAAATCTGTATACCTTCTATGAGGTCATATAGACTCTTCATTCCTTTATACCAGACATTCTTCCAAGCCCTGAGATTAAGTGCTGATGAAGACCTGTCCGTTATGGAAAGTATATTCCAGTGCAGAATATGATTTATAATCTTGGGAACATTTAAATTCATGTGGGAGAGATATCCAAAAAGACAGGAGAGAAAATGAATAGTCAAAAATGTAAACAGACAAAACACATTAAATTTTATACTTTAAACGTGTACAGTTAATTGTGTGTCACTTAACCCTGAATTTAAGGGGGGAAAGGTGCAAGGGAGTTCCACTTCCAGTTTAGATGTAGGATATATAAAACCATCCTACACGTGGTAGCAGAAAAACACGAGATAAATTTAAGAGTATTCTTTTTATTAAAACTATAAAGAGCAACAGATGCTCTTACTCTTAATGAAGTACATTCTTCAGAGGAACAAGCCCCTGATAAGTGAGCAAAGAAGAGCAGTCGCTTCCACACCTGGTGGAAAGTGATTAGGCCAGGCATAGTCAGAGAAGTAAATTTTCCAAGGACAAGGAGAAACCAGTCACGTTTTCAATGACAATGTGGAGGACAGATTTGAATCTGGAAGACCTCCAAAAGCAGAAAAAAATAAATTGTTCAACCCGTGAATCCTTCCCCATGGTAATTTTTGCTGAGTAAGTGGCAGTAGGAACTATAGCAAAGTGCAGAAAACAATTTTTCAGTTTCATGTAGTCTTGTGGTGTTTAAATTCTAGGCCATACTGAAACTGAACTCCATTTTTGTGTGTGTGTGCTAATAATATTTAAGGTTTGCTATATTAACAACTTTTAAGTGTCTTGTGCCTGTTGAGGTACAGTCTTTCTATATTTGTTGAAATATTTATCATGAAATAATGTTAATTTTGTCAAATGGATCTTTTTCTGTATTTATTGATATGCTCATATGATTTTTATCTTTCATTCTATTATTGTGGTATATTTTATTTTTGATTTGTGTATGTTGAACCACCCTTTCATCCTAAAGATAACTCCCACTTCATAATGATGTGTGATTATTTTAATGTGCTGTTGAATTTGGTTTGCTCATATTTTGTTGAGAATTTTTGCTTCTATGTTCATCAGGAATATTGTCCTGTAGTGTTTTTATAGTGTCCTTACCTGGCTTTGGTATCGGGGTAATGTGGGCTTTGTAAAATGAGTTTGGGAGTGTTACCTCCTTTTCAGTTTTTTGGAAGAGTTTGAGAATTGGCATTAATAGTTCTAGAAATGTTTCGTAGAATTCACCAGTGAAGCCACCTGGCCCTGGATTTTGTTGGGAGGTTTTTGATTACTAACTCAATCTCCTTACTCATTAATGGTCTGTTCAGACTATTTCTTCATGATTCAGTTTTCATAGTTTCTAGGAATTTATCTATCTCTTCTAGGTTATCCAATTTGTTGGCTTATAATTGTTTGCAGTAGTCACTTATGACCCTTTTTATTCTGTGGTATCAGTTGTGACGTCCCCTTTCATCTCTGATTTTATTTATTTGAGTCTTCCTTTTCTTTTCTTAGTATAGCTAAAGGTTTGTCCATTTTATTTATCTTTCAAAATAAGAAAAAGCTCTTTGTTTTATTGTTTTTCTGGTCTTTATTTCATTTATTTCTACTCTGTTTTTTTGTTATTTCCTTTCTTTTGCTAATGTTGGGCTTAGTTTGCTCTTCATTATTTAGTCCCCTGAGGTGTAAACTTCAGTTGTTTATTGGAGATCTTTCTTTCTTCTTAATATAAGCATTTATTGTTATAAACTTCCCACTTAGAACTGTTTTTGCTGCATCTCATGAGTTTTAAATTTTTGCATGTTATATTTTTGAATTTGCATGTTGAGTCTTTGAATTTTTGTATGTTGTGTTCACTTATGTTAAGATATTTTTTGATTCCTCTTTTGATTTCTTCTTTTACCTCTTGGTTATTCAGGAGTTGTGTTGTTTAATTTCCACTTATTGTGAATTTTCCAGTTTCTTCCTGTTATTGGTTTCTAGTTTCATACCATTTGGATTGGAAAAGATACTTGCTATGATTTCAGTCTTCTTGTTTTGTAACCTAACATATGACCTATCCTTAAGAATGTCGAATGTCCATTTAAGAAGAATGCGTGTTTTGCAGCTGTTCAATGGAATGTTCTGTATGTGTCTGTAAGGTCCGTTTGGTCTAAAATACATTTCAAGTCCAATGTTTCCTTATCATTTGGTCTGTATGATCTGTCAATTGTTGAAAATGATGTATTGAAGTCCCTTACTATCATTGTATTATTTCTCCCTTCAGGTTTATTAATATTTGCTTAATAACTTTAGGTGCTCTGATGGTAGGTGCATATTTAGAAAAATGAATTTCAAAATAATAAAAATGTTAAAAAAGTCTATGAGAGTAAAAGTGCAATCTAAGTGGGAGAAAATCTTAAGACAGGAAACTAGAAACTATGAAAGAAAATATGCATATGGGGGCGCCTGGGTGGCACAGCGGTTAAGCATCTGCTTTCGGCTCACGGCGTGATCCCGGCGTTCTGGGATCGAGCCCCACATCAGGCTCCTCCACTATGAGCCTGCTTCTTCCTCTCCCACTCCCCCTGCTTGTGTTCCCTCTCTCGCTGGCTGTCTCTATCTCTGTCAAATAAATAAATAAAAATCTTTAAAAAAAATAAAAATAAATAAAAAAAAAGAAAATATGCATATGTTTGCCTGTATAAAAGCAAAATATTTTTTATTTACTAATTCTAGGATTGTTGAGTTCCTACTCTGCATCAGTCCTAGATGCTAGGAATATAACAGTGAACAAAACACAAAATTATCAGATCAATGAAACAGAATAGAGAACCCAGAAATGGACCCTCAACTCTACGGTCAACTAATCTTCGACAAAGCAGGAAAGAATATCCAATGGAAAAAAGACAGTCTCTTCAACAAATGGTGTTGGGAAAATTGGATGGTCACATGTAGAAGAATGAAACTGGACCATTTTCTTACACCATACACAAAAATAGACTCAAAATGGATAAAAGACCTAAATATGAGACAAGAATCCATCAAAATCCCAGAGGAGAACACAGGCAGCAACCTCTGTGACCTTGGCCCCAGCAACTTCTTGCTAGACATGTCTCCAAAGGCCAGGGAAATAAAGACAAAAATGAACTATTGGGACTTCATCAAGATAAAAAGCTTTTGCACAGCAAAGGAAACAGTCAACAAAACCAAAAGACAAATGAGAAGGGGAGGAGATATTTGCAAATGATTTATCAGATAAAGGGCTAATATCTAAAATCTATAAAGAACTTATCAAACTCAACACCCAAAAAACAAATAATCCAATCAAGAAATGGGTAGAAGACATGAACAGATATTTCTCTAAAGAAGCTGTACAAATGGCCAACGGACACATGAAAAAATGCTCAACATCACTTGGCATCAGGGAAATACAATTCAAAACCACAATGAGATACCACCTCATACCAGTCAGAATGGTTAAAATTAACAAGTCAGAAAACAACAGATGTTGGCAGAGATGCGGAGAAAGGGGAACCCTCTTAAGCTGTTGGTGGGAATGCAAGCCGGAGCAGTCACTCTGGAAAACAGTCTGGAGACTCCTCAAAAAGTTGAAAATAGAGCTACCTTATGACCCAGCAATTGCACTACTGGGTATTTACCCCAAAGATACAAATGCAGTGATCCAAAGGGTCACTTGCACCCCAATGTTTATAGCAGCAATATTCACAATGGCGGAACTATGGAAAGAGCCCAGATGATCATCAACAGGTGAATGGATAGGGAGATGAAATGCTATTCAGCCATCAAAAAAAAAAAAAAAAAAAAAGAAATCTTGCCATTTGCAATGACATGGAAGGAACTAGAGGGTATTATGCTAAGTGAAATAAGTCAATCAGAGAAAGACAATTATCAAATGATCTCACTCAGATGTGGAATTTAAGAAACAAAACAGAGGATCACAGGGAAATGGGGGGAAAAATACACACAAAATCAGAGAGGGAGACAAACCATAAGAGACTCTTAATCATAGGAAACAAACTGAGGGCTGCTGGAGGGGAGGGTATAGTGAGATGGGATAACTGGGTGATGGATATTAAGGAGGGCATATGATGCAATGAGCACTAGGTATTATATAAAACTGATGAATCACTGAACTCTACATCTGAAACTAATAATACATTGTATGTTAATTAATTGAATTTAAATTTAAAAATATAAATAAATCCTCAAAAAAGAATAAAGTTGGAGAAAATAATTAATAACCAAAACATTAAAAATAAGATTTAATTGTTATTAGGGTTTACAGTTTGCTATATATTTATATTATCTACCTTATTAATTATATTGTATTTTTATAGCTTTTTGGAGGCATAATTAATACATGAAATGCTACACACATATAATGTATACAATTTGATGAATTTGGACATACACATACACTTGTGATACCATCACCACCATCAAAATAATAAATATATCCATCATCTCAAAAAAAAAAAACCCACAAAATTGTTTGGCCTCTCAGAACTTGAATTTAGTAAAAGGAGTCAGTTAATAAACAAGTTAATTATTTAGTATATGCCTAGGGTAAACCTAAGGAGAAAAATAAAGCAAAGAAAGGGCATAAGGAATGGCAGGCCAGAGAGTATGGGTGGAAGGTTCATTACAATTTAAAACAAGGTGTTCACGGAAGGCATCACTGAAAAGGTGATTAATGTAACTGAACCCAAGCTTTGAAGGAAATAAGAGAGCAGATCATGTGGAATCTATCAAGCAGAAGAGACAATAAGTGCAAAGGCCATGAAGCAGGAACAGACTGGGGATATTTGAAGAACAAAAAGGAAGCCAACATAGCTGGAGCAGAGTAAGCAAGTGAGAAAGTGACAGGGCATGAAGTTGGACGGTAGACAGAGGCCTGCCCTGAGGAGTTTGCATAAGCCACAGTGGGACATTGGATTTTACTCGGGGTAAGATGGAAACCATTGAGAGTCTCTGGTTGCTTTTAGCAAAAATTATCATTCTAGCAAAACTTTGTTGAAATTACCTATCTTTTTTATTTTCCTAAACCTTTATTTTGAGAGTAGACTAGAGTTAGAGAAGAGAGTGTACAGGAACAAGGAGGGAGAGAGACAGGGAGACAAGCTCTGGGCTACTGTGATTATCCAGGCCAGAGATGATGGCGACTAAATGTAGTCAGATTTCTGGTGTATTTTTAAAGTATAGTCAACAGAATTTGCTACCACATGCAATATAGGTTGGGAGAGAATGAGAACAGTAAATGATGATTCTAAGAGTTTTAGCCAAATTGGAAAGATGGAGCTTGCAGTAACTGAAATGGGAAAGACTGCAGATGGAGTTGGTATTGAGGGAAGATCAGGAATTCCATGTTGGCCATAGTAGGTCTAAGATGCATATAAAAGAAAGACATCCAAGTGAAGATGATGAGTAAGCAGGAGCATAAATGAGCCATATATATGTTTGTATATATGTAAAGGTATAATACATGAATATTTTACACATTGACAAGAAAGAGACCCCTCTCCGCAAAAAAAATAAAAAGTCCGGGAAAAAAGGGACAAAAGAAACAACAATTTACAGAAGAAACGTGAACGTCCAACAAACACATGAACAGATGCTCCAACTCAGTAGCGAGGAGAAAAATGTGAATCTTACTATAACAAAGAGATAATAATTCACATCTACCAGACTGGCAAAAATTTTGAAAGACTTCCAATAGTAGGTGTTGGCAAGGATGTAGGACAAAGGGAATGCTGGTTCACTGCCAACGGAGGTGAAAATTGGAACAAACACTAGTGCAATTGTTTAGCAATATACTACAAAGTTGAAGATATGCATGTTCTAATCCAGCAGTTCCACTTCTTTTTTTTTTTTTTTAAGATTTTATTTATTTATTCGACAGAGATAGAGACAGCCAGCGAGAGAGGGAACACAAGCAGGGGGAGTGGGAGAGGAAGAAGCAGGCTCCCAGCAGAGGAGCCCGACGTGGGGCTCGATCCCAGATCGCCGGGATCACGCCCTGAGCCGAAGGCAGACGCTCAACCGCTGTGCCACCCAGGCGCCCCAAGCAGTTCCACTTCTAATTATATTCCCTTGACCTGTGGATCTTCAAACCAGGGTACTTGTGGTTTTTGAGGGTATATGGAAGCCTTTCAATGCATACCAGGGTGTATGAGAAAAGAAATCTGTTTTAGACTTTCAATTTTCATATCCATTCTTTCCTAAAAGTGATCTACCTAAAAGCAATGCCTGTTTCATCCACTCTAAGGCTCACTTAATTTTTCCTGTTCTTCTGACTTTTACAAATATCCTTCCCACTTTAGAAAGCTTGGAGCATTGACTTACCAAAGCAAACCACTCCAGAGCAATTTTTCCTTTGCTACAATAACTGGCAACACCCCAGATGGAAGCAGCTATATCAGCCTGGGGCCCAGAGTGGGGATAATGTACAGCAGAGCGCAACTAACCCAAGATGGAATGCGGGAGGAGAAACTGTGTTGTTTTAAGCCACTGAAATGTGGGGGTTGCTTGTTACTACAGCATGAATTGACTATCCTGGCTGATAGAGGGACAAGGCTCTTCCCATTCTAAACTTTATATGGTGTCTGGCGCCAATGTAAAAACCTCAGGAGCACCAAACAAAGAAGCAATTTGAATTATTGGTTTCTTCTTTAATGATTGACTAATGTACCATAACCCAAAGGACTTTTAGTGCCTTATACATATTTGTTTTAAGATAGAGAAGCAGAGTGTAAAGAACAGGATATTTTGGCCCATGCTGGGATATTGTGAACTGAAATTGTGGCGGAGGAAGATGGGAGAAATGACATTCATTTGACGACTTCATCTCTTCAGTCCTGCTCGCTCCCATTAGCACACAATCCTTCCTGAATAAAGTCCTGTAAGAGCAGTGCAAGGAGACCATTAGTAAGAAATAGTGAGTGCCAAAGAGGGTTTTCTCACATATTTACATGAAGTTAACTCTTTCTTAAAAATATTTTATTCATTTTATTAGAGAGAGAGAGAGAGAGCACACGCACATGACCATAAGGGGTGGGAGGGTGAGAGGAGCAGAAGGAGAAGGAGAGAATCTTAAGCAGATTCCATGCTGACCAAAGTAGGGCTCCATCTCAGGACCCTGAGATCATGACCTGAGCCGAAACCAAGAGTCATTTGCTTAATGGACTGAGCCCCCCAGGAGCCCCACATGTAATTAACTCCTATCAGCTAGTCTCAAAATCCTAGGAAGTGCCTTCATCTGAAAACAAATGAGTCTTTGAACAGCTGAAGCAGAACAAGTTAGTGATGTTGTTTCATTTACAAGAAACGGGAAAGATATTTAAACTACCTGATATTTCAAAATATACTGCATGGAATTAGGAATGACAATTGAATGGCTATCTTTCAGATTCAATGTACATTGTTCGGTATAAACTTACTGTGACTCTTACTACCTGTGTAAGTGTTCAAGGTACTTCTCTGTCTCTTAGTCTCCTTGGCTATAAAAAAGGGATAAAAACAAGAGCTATCTCATAAGATTGTTATGACAAAGAGATCAGTTAACATTTGCAGAGCACTTGGAACAGAATAAACACTATTTTCTATTAAACAACAAATAAGTTAGTAAATAAATATTCCATAAGATAAAGTATATTTATCAAATTGTATTATGAATTATTTATACCACTTACATAATTATATAATAATAATTATATAAGATGATCTGATGTCACCTTATAAAATGTTTCTGGTTCCTATTAAATTGTGTGGTTCAATGTATTTACAGGAAATATACCCTTTTTTTAAAAAAGATTTTATTTATTTGAGAGAGAGAGAGTGTGAGCAAGCAGGGGAAGGGGCAGAATGAGAGGGAGAGAATCTCAAGCAGACTCCAATCCACACTGAGTGTGGAGCTGAAACCAAGAGTCGGAGACTTAACCAACTGAGCCACCCAGGCACCCCAATCCTTATGTTTTTAATAGAGAGAAAAGATACGATGTTTATTGAAAGTATTAAAATTATTTCTAATTTTTTACATGATTCCTAATTATTTCCAGAAGATAAAATGGGAGTTTCAACACACAGACACACACACACACACTCTTTCTTACCAAAAGAGGTTCCATGTCTTTGCTTACTCCTTTTCACATATATCATGTTATTTTGGCTACATGTTACATTGTGTTATTTCAAAATAAATAATGAAAAACATCGCTACTGTCCTACTTTATATTATGACTTATGAAAAGAATAATTTATATTAGAGCTATATTTATATATACCCATATATATCACAGTGATATATATATATATCACATTAACCTCCTCTTCTTCTATTAGTCTATTTTACAAGATGCATTTTTATTTCTGATTGACTCTCATAATATACCTTGAAAAGTGTATTAACACACTTTTAATTTTTTTAAAATGAAGTCACATTTTTTCTAACAGAAGCTTTAATTGGCTGATAGCTTTGCAAATTAAATTCCAGGCTGCCATTTTCAATGACTTGAAGTAGATAAATCCACAGCTCTAAGATTTTGATGAAAATATCTTTAAAACATGAAATTATAGCTATTTATAAAAAATTATATTAGCAAAGCTGTATTGAAATTAACAATATATTTATTTTCCCCGAACTTTCTGATTATATGGGTTTAAACAAGATGCCTCTAAGTAAAACAGCAACAGGCATGATTTTTCCATAGGACTGCTAAAGACTTTCTGGTATATTTCCCAAAATCTGAGAAAGCAGATGACTATAATATCTGTATGACAAAATATTTTGTAAGTCGGGGTATTTCCAGATCTATGGTTTCAACAAAATTGAAGGCAGATCTAATCGAGTTGTCAGCTGACAGACCATTAACACTTATGACAGAAAATTACATTATTTTTTACAGTATAATTCATCATAAGTTCAAATAATTGACATAGTTTTAGCAAAATACTCCATTCTCATCCACTTTTTTATATCAACAAGATTCTCAACAGCTTCAGCTGTAAAAATAAAAAGCAGGACTAAGATTGATGCTGAAGTCACAACTTCCTAGCAATAATTATTATTTTTCATAGATACATAAACTAACTGAAAAAACACTCAAATATATTTTATCAAATATGCTTTTTAGTAAAATTTTAATATTTTTGCTTAATAACCATTCACCAACATAATTATTATGTTGCCTTGACCAATTTTGTACTGCTTATAATGGTGATAACTCCATTCAGAGTAAAATGTTTTAATATTCAGAGTCTTTTGATCACAGAGAAAAAACATTTTTAAATTTTTGATGTACACTTCATTGTAGAGAAGTATGATAGGGCAATAGAGAAAATATTTTCAAACATCAAAAAATGTATTAGGATGAAACTCTGCAGAGTGCATGAGACACCTGAGTTGAAGCTAGAAAAGGAGCAATGTGAAAATTTCAGATTGTATAACAACTTCTTATGTTTCTTTATATTGATGGTAATGGTGCCTATCAACCTGCTTTGACATTTGTATATCTTGAATGGTTGTATTTTAAAATATTGATATTTACAATAAACTGAAAATCACATCATTTGCCATTATTCATATTTTAAATGAAAACATATAAATACTATCTTTAAAATGTGCAAGAAATTACATGTTTGTCATTTTAGGGGTACATAGACAAAAAAATTTGCTTTAAAAAATTCTCACAGGTGCACATGGATAAAGGTGAAAGAACATCATTCTAGCATTGCTTGAAATAAGAAAAACTTAGGGAAAAACTAATTATCCATCAACAGGAGAATAGGGAGAACTAAAATGTGTGTATAACAAATGAAATACTACTATATAGGAATTAAAGGGGTGAAACGGATGCATACCAAAGAACACAAATGGATGTACCCATAGTGTTGATAAGAAAGATATTCTCATATAGCTGTTTAAACCAGAAAAAAAAAACACTTAAAACTAGAAAATACAAAATGAAATTTTAAAGCATATGTGAAATTAATAGACATCAAATTCATAATAGAGGTGAATCCTTGAGAGAGAGAGAGAAGGAAAAATGAGATTGAAGAGGGATACACAAAGACTTAACTGAATTTGTAATTTTTTTCTTATTTAATAAACTTGAGGCAGTTACAGTCAAATGCTAGGATTATTAAAACTTCTTAAACCTGGGAGAAGGGCACGTGGGGTTCAGCTATATTTATAGCTGAACAATTTCATGATAAAAAGAGCTAAAAGAAGGGGGCGCCTGGGTGGCACATTGGTTAAAGCGTCTGCCTTCGGCTCAGGGCGTGATCCTGGCGTTATGGGATCGAGCCCCACATCAGGCTCCTCCGCTAGGAGCCTGTTTCTTCCTCTCCCACTCCCCCTGCTTGTGTTCCCTCTCTCGCTGGCTGTCTCTATCTCTGTTGAATAAATAAATAAAATCTTAAAAAAAAAAAAAAAAGGAGCTAAAAGAGGGGCACCTGGGTGACTCAGTCAGTTGAGTGCCTGACTCTTGATCTCAGTTCAGGTCTTGATCTCAGGGTCATGAGTTCAAGCCCCACATCAGGCTACACAGTGGGCATGGAGCCTACTTAAAAAAGAGAGCTGAAAGAAAACTAGTAGTACAATGTATCCTAAAATAATAGAGAAAAGAACATATATCTATATCTATATCTATATCTATATCTATCTATATATCTGTCGATATCTATCTATATATAAATATTATATTATATATTAATATATATAATATAATATATATATATACCCCCAAAAGATCATAGGAAAAAGAAAAATAAAGTACAAAGAAAAAACAGTAAATAAAAAAAACACAAAATAAGGTGGTGGAAGTAAGTTTAAATATATCAGTGATCAGTATTCTTAAAGAGAATAAACTCACTATTGAAATCACAGTATTTGTAAAGAGAATAACTTCTGTTGAAAGATAGAGATCGTCAGATTTTTTTTTTTTAAAGCCAGCCATGGAAGGCTTACAAGAGACATAACTTACATAAAAGGACAAAGAAAGGTCAATAACGATAAAAGGACTTAAGAAATACCAGGCAAATTATTTCCTAAGGGAAGCTATTGTAGCAATACTAACGAAATATAAAATGGAACTTAAGGCAAAAGGCAATAATGGGGATAAAGAGAGACACTACATAATTTAAAAGACCATTTCACTAAGAAGATTTAAAAGCCATGAATTTATGTGCATTTAACAATGTACATACAAAAGCAAAAAAACTTAACAAAAGCGTAAAGAGATTTGTATAAACCACAATCATGGAGGAAGATTTTTATCTTATTTGTATCACAATATAATAAATTGAGTAACTCCCTCACCATGCCCCCTGCCCCATCCTTAGGATATAGAAAACTTGGACAACCAAACTAGTATTTAGACTGCACAGTTATATATAAGAACGCTGCAAAAAACAAAAACAAACAAAATAAAACAAAAGTATATTTCCTTTCAAGCACATGGAACAATGACAAAAAGCTAGCACAGGTTAGCTTTCAAAAGAAGTCTCAACAAATTCTCAGTCACCATCACACAGATCACATTCTGTTCCCACAATAAAATTAAATTAAAAAAACAACAATAAAATAACAATTCTTAGGTACTAACATATGTTTGGAAACTTTTTAAAAATATACTCTTAAAATGAGGAGAAGGGACTCTCAGGTCCTATCCAGTCGGATTTCTAAGACACTGGAGTTAAATTTGAGTTTAAGCTCCACCTCAAACAATGGCAGTAACAAGGAGAATCCACTAGATGTCAGTGTTACTTTATATTTATTTTCATTTGCCCACATGGTGGCGTCAAATTACAGGTTAGACCACCTAGTCCAAAGAACTAGATTTCAGACTCAGTCCAGAGCCCTTTGAGGTTTCCTTCAAATACCTATAAAAAATAATAATTATAATAAATAATTCTAATGTGCTATACAAAAGTAAATTTTTATCACACAATGCTTTCCTAAATCTCTTTCTGTGTATTTCCCATGGCTTAGTTTTTAGCTTGCTAAAACTGTTGTGTATAATTTTATAGGCCTTTAAAGAGACAACATCAAGACAAAAGAGGTACTTCGCATTGCTTTGGGAACAAATACCCTCCATATTCTTTAATTCATAGATGTGCATAAAGCGAGTTCCTCTTAGAAACACAGCCTGTGACAAAAGTAATATTAATATTAAAAGAGATCTTGAAAAATCATCTATTCTAACTGCCTGCATATTAAAAACTGAAAAAGTGGGCAACTATTCTATTTTTAAGGACTGCAGGGAAGGAAATCATCAGTCAGGAAGTTCTTCTTCCCGTCTAATCTAAATCCCTCCTGGTGAAAATAATCCCATTTCCTTTAGCGTGAACCTTTCTAGTGAGGTCGAAGGAATAAACTGCCCACCATCCACATGTAGAAAATAACCCTTTACATTCTGGAATACGTGTACATTAGTCCTCCCACCCTTAACCATGGGGGATACGTTCTAAGACCCTCCTGAAATTGTGGATACCGCTGAGCCCTATATATATTGTTTTTTCCTGTACGTACATTCCTACGATAATATTTAATTTATAAATTAGGCACAGTAAGAGATTAAAAATAATAACTAATAATGAAATAGAACAATTATAACAATATACTCTCATAAAAATTATGTGAATGTGGTCTCTTTCTCAAAATATCTTCTTATGCAGTATTTTCCCTTCTTCGTCCTATGAGGATGTGAGATGATAAAACGCCTACGGAATGAGATGAAGTGAAGGGAATGACGTAAGCATTGCGACGGCGTGCCTCAGAGCGAGGATCATTTGCTTCCGGATCTCGGTTGTCCGGCTGATGGCGGGAACCTGAAACCACAGAAAGCCAAGCGGCAGATAAGCCAGGACTACTGTATATAAGGCTCTCCTCAACTACAAAGTGGATCTCAACACGGGAGACGGCGATGAGCAACGGTCAGGTAAGGTAGTAATAGCCCAAAAATTATCGGATTCAAAGAGACTCTCTAACAGAAACCCTGTAATGAAGAGACCTATCCTTGACTTAAAGAGATGTGAGTTCTTATCTCCACTCTGCTCCACTAGCACTCTAGGTTACCTTAGAGGGTTGGATTAAATGTAATCCCAATTGAGCACCTATTACAAGCAAGATGCTTTAATTCATTCTTATAATTCTTACAACTGGTCTGCAAGGTAGGAGGGATTATTATCACCATTACCATTACCATCACCATCACCATTACCATTATGATTATAAGCATTTCCAAATGTGGAGACTGAGGTTTAGGAAGGTTAATTACTTTGCCCAAGGGCGCACAGGTGGTAGGAGACAGAGCGGAACTTCCAGTTGTGTGGGCCTCCAAGGCTGTGCCTGTGCAGTGCACCTCTATTCTTCAGGTTCTTACGCTTTATAGTGATGGGCTCTAAAAAAGGAAACATGAAAATAGGAAGTGGGGATGGGTTTTCTTATCCAAGTCACTGCTCCTCCCTTAACCTTAATATGGGTAATTGAAAGTTAACACTGTGTGTTAATATATGCGAATCAGCTGTTCTGTTTCTACACTAGGGACAGAGGTACTCAGATATAAGAAAGTAATATCTCATTATAAAGACGATTACAAATGAAAATGGTGACCAGGGCGCCTGGGTGGCTCAGTCAGTTAAGCATCTGGCTCTTGGTTTTGGCTCAGGTCATATCTCAGGGTTGTGAGATCAAGCTGAGGGCTCCCTGCAGCTGAGTCTGCTGGAATTTTCGCTCCCTCTGCCCCTCCCCCACGCGCGCTCTCTAAAATAAATTAACATTTTAAAAATTTAAAAAAACAAATGAAAATGGTTACCAAGGGAAATTGTGGGATCTAATATTCTGTCTTTAAAAATAAGAAATATTTGCAATTGGGATCTAATCTGGGCCCTACCTGAAGTCATTCTTCTAAGTCCTGGTCAATCATGAACACTGAGAATTATGGGTCCTTTGACTCTGCAGTACAGATAACTATTGTCTCCTTCCTTCCTTCCTTCCTTCCTCCCTCTCTCCCTTCTTCCCTTCCTTCTTTCCTTCCTTCCCCTTCCTTTCCTTTTCCTCCTTTCTTTTTGAAACAACCAGAGGTGAGGTGGGGCCAGGAAGAGGGGGTGATAGGGAAATGAATGAAAGCGGTCAAAAGGTACAAACTTCTATCTATAAGATAAATTAAGTTCTGGGGATGTAATGTATAGTGTGGTGACTATAGTAAATAATACTGTGCTGTATATTTGTAAGTTGCTAAAACAACAGATCTTGAAAGTTCTCATCACAAGAAAAAAATTGTTGTAACTATGTGAGCTGATGGATATTAACTAAACTTACTGAGGAAATCATTTTGCAATACATACATATATCAAATCATTATGTTGTACACCTTAAACAAATACAATGTTATATGTCAATTACATCTCGAGAAAATTAGAAAAAAATGTTAATTACAAAACAACCATACATTCATTGAGAAGAAAAATTAAACTATGTAGCATATAGAAAGTAAAAAAACTTTAAAGTTCTCACCTGCCATCTTTCCACTCCCTTCCACTCATAATAGTTTGATGTGTATCCTTTATGGCATTTCCTATGCATTTACAAAGGAAAAGGAAGGAGACAAGCAAAGAGAAAGAAGGGAGTTATTTTTACAGAACTGACAAAATATTATTCATGTTGTTCTATAGCCCAGTTCTTTAACATGAAAGTATTTCATACGCATCTAATATTTGTACTTTCTTGTAGCAGCTACACAGTATTTATTAACCTAGATGGCCATAATTTGTTAACCATGGCCCTATAGATAGACATTTAACTGTCTCCAATTTCTTCTTATTCCAAGCCTTGCTACAGTGAGGTCATTGCCCATATATCTTTTTGCACTGAATGTGAATATTTCTAGGGACAGGTTTCTACAAGGGGGATAGCTGGGTCAAAGGTACAGCAGGTACAGCTTTGATAGGCCCTGTCAAAGTGTCCTCCCAAGTCTCTAAGAAGTTACAGGTTTATAGCAAATAGAAGCAACTAGAAGTGGTGAATAGAGAATATACAAAGGCTAAAGGATCATCATTTAAGAAACCTTTTACGTCTTTCTTTCAATGTTTTATGAAATTGTTACTTTATCTCATAAAGAAAGAGTGGCAAGCACGAAATTGGTTTGTGTCTTGGCTTTTTTTTTTAGTTAATTAAATTTTTTAAAGTTCCATGATTTATTACTTGCATGTAACACCCAGTGCACCATGCAATACATGCCCTCCTTAATACCCATCACCAGCCTATCCCATTCCCCCACCCCTCTGAAGCCCTCAATTTGTTTCCCAGAGTCCATAGTCTCTCATGGTTCCTTCCACCTTCTGTTTACCCCCCCTTTCTTCTTCCTTTTCTTCTCCTACAGATCTTCCTACTTCTTATGTTCCATAAATGAGTGAAACCATATGATAACGGCTTTTTTAAAAAAGACTTTGTTTTTTTTTTTTTTCAGAGCAATTTCAGGTTCACTGCAAAATCAAGGGGAAATTACATAGATTTCCCAAATATTCCCTACCCCATAGACTCCATTATCAATAGCCCCCAACTGAGTAGTACATTTGTTACAACTGATAAACCCACACTGACACATTATAATTACCCCAAGTTCATAGCTGACATTAAGGTTCACTCTTAGCATTGTATATGCTATGGGTTTGAGCAAATGATAAATATCCGTCATTATAAATCCATCCCCAAATCCCTGGCAACCAGTAATCTTTTTATAGCCCGCATAGTTTTGCCTTTTCCAGAATATCATTAGTGTGTAGTCAATTTCAGACTGTTTCTTTCACTTAGTAATAGACATTCAAGGTTCTTCCATGTCTTTTCATGGCTTGATAGCCCATTTATTTTTAGTGCTGAATAATATTCTGTTGTCTGGATGTATCTAGTTTATTTATCCATTCACCTACTGAAAGACACCTTGGTTGCTTCTAGGTTTTAGCACTTATGAATAAAACATCTTTGTGCAGGATTTTGTGTGAGCCTAAGTTTTCAGCTCCTTTGGGTAAATACCAAGGAGTGCAACTGCTGGATCATATGCTAAGATTATGTTTGGTTTTGTAAGAAATTACCAAACTGTCTTCCACAATGCCTGTACCATTTTGCATTCCTACCAATGCTCAATGAGAGTTCCTGTTCCTCCACATCTTCATCAGCATTTGGTGTTGTCTGTGTTCTGGATTTTAGCCATTCTAATAGGTGTGTAGTGATAGCTCATTATTGTTTTAATTTTCAATTCCCTAATGACATGTGACATGGAGCATCTTTTCATGTGCCTATTTGCCATCTGTATGGCTTCTTTGGTGAGGCGTCAAGGTATTATCCCATCTTTTAATCAGGTTGTTTTCTTACTTAAGTGTTCTTTGTATATTTTGCATAATAGTTCTTTATCAGATGTGTCTTTTGCAAATATTTTCTCCCAGTCTCTGGCTGGTCTTCTCATGCTCTTGACATTATTTTTCACAGAGCAGATGTTTTTAATTTTGATAAGTTTAGCTTCTCCATTATTTCTTTCATGGACCATGCTTTTGGTATTGTATCTAAAAATTCATCACCGTACCCAAGGTCCTCCAGGTTTTCTCTTATATTATCTTTTATAATTTCAGTTTTAGAGTTTCACATTTTACATTTAGGTTTTTTTGTTTTGTTTTTAAGATTCTTTTATTTTTATTTATTTGACAGAGATAGACAGCCAGCGAGAGAGGGAACACAAGCAGGGGGAGTGGGAGAGGAAGAAGCAGGCTCCTAGCGGAGGAGCCCGATGTGGGACTCGATCCCGGAACGCCGGGATCACGCCCTGAGCTGAAGGCAGACGCCTAATGACGGCGCTACCCAGGCGCCCCTACATTTAGGTTTTTGATCCATTTTGAGTTAATTTTTGTGAAGGTAGTATTTAGATTTTTTTTTTTTTTTTTGCATGTGGTTGTCCAGTTGTTCCAACACCATTGGTTGAGGAGGTTATCTTTTCTCCATTGTATTGCCTTTGCTCCTATTTCAACTACCAGTTGGCTCTGTTTATGTGAATCTACTTCTGGCCTCTTTATTCTGTTCCACTGATCTGCCTGTTTTCTCACTAATAGTACACTCTTGTGATAATTACAGCTTTTCTAGTAAATTTTAAAGCCAGGTAGGGTCCATCCTCTGATTTGTTTTTCCATGTTGTGTGAGCTATTCTGGGTCTTGTGCATCTCCATAAAAACTTTGTAATCAGTTTGCCAGTGTCCACAAAATAACTTGCTGGAACTTTCTGGGGTTGCATGGTATCTATAGATCAAGTTTAGGAAGAAGTGACATTTTGACAATGTTGGCTTTTTAAAAAAATTTTTGAAGAAAAATTCATTTACAGTGAAGCTCATATATCTAAAGTGTGCAATTCAATGAGTTTTGATAACTGTAATAGAGAATATTTGTATCACCTCAGAAAATTCCATGTCAGCCACTTCCAGTAAATCCAAAAGTCCATGAATATTCTCATTCACATCTTTTTTTGGACATAGTTTTAATTCCTTTGAGTAAGTACCTAGGAGTAGAATTACTGAATGATATGGTAGTTATATACGTAACTTCTTAAGATAATATCATATAGATGGTACCATTTTATATTTCCACTAACACAGTATGATAGTTTTAGGTATTCCACAATCTCACCAAGCTTCAGTATGAAATGATATATTTCTATGGTTTTAGTTTGCAATTCTGTGACAATGAAAGATGTTTATTTATTCTTATATATATCTTTTCTTTTGTGAATTATCTGTTCTAGTATTTTGTGAATTTTTAAATTCTTGTTTGGTTTTTAATTGTTGATTTGTAGGAGTTCTTTACGTATTCCCTATATAAGTCTTTTCTCAGACATGTGCATTATATTTTCTCACAGTCTGTGGCTTATTGTTTTATTTTATTAATGGGTCTTTTAGATAAGCAGAAGTTCAGAAATTTTGACAAAGTCCAATTTATAAATTTCCCTTTTATGTTTCATGTTTTTGTTTCCTCAAAAAAAATCTTTGCCAACCCATGGTCTCAAAGATATTCTCCCATGTTTTCTTCTAGAAACTTTCTAGTTTTAGACTCTAGGTTTAGATCTAAAAACTATCTCAATTAATTTCTGTGGGTGGTATGAGGTGGGAGCTGAGGTTCCTGTGGTTTCAATATGTTTATCCAGTTGTTCCAGTACTATTCATTAGCATAAAGGTATAATACTCCCTTATTTTCTTTTTTTATCATTTTAATGTCTATAGGATCAATAGTATTATTCTCTGTTTCATTCCTGATATTGATCATTTGTGCTTCTCTTTTTTTCCTGATCAGCTTTGCTAGTTTATAAATTTTATTTAATCTTTTCAAAGTAACTTCTTTTGGCTTTTGTTAACTTTACTCTATTGTTTTCTATTTTATTGATTTTTGTTCTTTTAAAAAATTTTATATATGGAAATTATATATATGGCTTAATTTCTTCTTTTAGAGCAATTTAAAGTGAAATCTTACATCATTTGTTTTATATCTTTCTTTTATTAAAATATAATCATTTAATGTTTATTCCCTCTAAACACTGATTTAGATGCATTCCACACTTTGGATATGTTATATGTTCATTTATTTTGAAATAGTTTCTAATTTTCCTTTTTTATTTCTCGTTTGACCCACAGTTCCTTTTGCAGTCTTCAAGGTATCTTACTGTTGTTAAGTTTTACTTTAACTCCACTGTTTAAGAAAATAACTTGGTGAAATTTCAATCCTTTGAAATTTGACTTACGCATATGGTCTATCCTGATAAATATCCTATGGGTACTTGAAAAGAACATGTATTCTGAAGTTTTGGGGTGTAGCATTTTATAAATGTCCATTAGGTCAAACTGGTTGATAATGTTCAAATCTTCTATACTCTTGACTTCTCATCTAGTTTTTCTATCAATTACTGAAATTGTGCCGTTCAAGTCTCTGTGATTGTGGATTTGTTTATTTTTCTCCTTAGTTCTGTCAGTTTTTGCTTCATGTATTTTAATCCTCTATTATTAACTGCATAAACATTTGATTATTATGTCTTTCAATTGAATTGAGCATTTTATCAATATGGAATGCCTTTAAATTCTAGTAATACCCTTTGTACAAGTTTCACATTTGGTTGGGTTAAAATAGCTGCACCATAGTTCTTTTGCTTACAATTTGCATGAATGTCTCTTCACTTTTATTCTCAACCTGCTAGTCTTTTTATAGCTCCTATAGACTGCATATCATTGAATTTTGCTTTTTTATGCTATTTGGCAATATCTGTCTTTTAATTGGTGTTGAGTTTATTTATATTTAATATTGATATAGTTGAATTTAGGCTTACCATTTTTCTATTTGTTTTCTATTTGCCTATCTTTTTCCCTTTGTTTCTCCTTCCTTACACTATTTTGGGTTAATCAACTTTTAGAATACTCATTTTAATTTCTCTATGGATTTAAAATCCACCTTTTTATGTTGTTTAAGTTATTGCTCTAGGAATAATACTATTCATTCTTAACTTACCATGGCCTTACAGTGAATATTTTACTCCTACAGGTAAAATATAAAAATCCAGTAACAGTAAAATTCCATTAATTCCCAGTTACGTATTACATATATGTGTACTATAAATACCAAAATACAATATTACATACTTTGCTTCAAACAGTGAGCTCTTTTTTTTTATTGGCACAAAAAAATATTTTTCATTTATCCATTTTTGTGTAACTATTACTGGTATTCTTTCTTGCTTCCATTGATCTGAGTTTTGTACCTGCTATTGTTTCTGTTCTGCTTCCTTTAGGAAGGCAGACATTACCTTCATTTCTGAAGGATAGTTTTGCTGGCTGTAGAATTCTAGATGAACTAAATTTATCATTCAGCACTTGAAAGATGTTCAATTGTTTCTGTTGAAAAGTCAGTGATAATCTGTATCACTCTCCTTTTATGTGATGTCTTTTTCCTCTGACAGCTTTTCAGGATTTTCTCTTTATTGGTGTTCAGAAACTTGGCTAAACTGAACCTAGATGTGGGCTTTTTGCTGAACTATGTGGATCTATAACTTGATGTTTTCTACCAAATTTGGGTGATTTGCATCTATTTCTTATTTTTTTTTCTTTTTCTCTCTCTTCTTCTGGGAACCCAATTAAATGATTTTTAGACTGATATTTTCCCACAGGACCCTGAAGTTCTTTTCACGTACCTGTAAAACATTTTTTTTCTCTTTTCTTCAGATTGGATAGTTTCTATTGATGTCTTCAAATTTCCTGACCTTTTCAACTACTCTTAAGCCTATCTTTGAATTTTGTTTTAAATATTATAATTTTCAGTTCTAGAATTTCCATTTGGTTCATTTTTTAAATTTTTCATATCTTTGTTGTAATTCCCGACATGTCTGCCCATTATTATTATCTTATTCTTTAAGCCCTTTTACAAATATAGAATAGCTACATTAACTTTTCTAACAGCTGGGTCATCTTGTATCATTTACTATTTGATCACATTTTTTTTGTTGTTTCTTTGTATGTCTAGTAATTTTTTATTATATACTGGACATTGTAGAGGATTCATTATAGACTCTGGTTTCTGTTATTTTTCTCTGAGCAATATTGAATTTTGTTCTAGTTGGTACTTATGTTACTGGTTGATCACCCTGAACTTGGAAAGACTTGGTTTGAGGCTTTGATGGGGTCTGTTTCAGTTTTGTCATTAGGCCTATGACAAACCCCTTAAATATACCATCTAGTCTTTATATCTAGGGTATGACTTTCTAGAGTTTAAGTAAAAATCTTGAAAAATTACAAAGCTCCTCAAACTTGGCATGACTCAGATTCTATACTCTGTCTCCATGCAGTGGACAGGAGCTGAAATCTCTGTTCTGTTCTTTCAACCTCCCAGCTATAGTTTTCCATGGGGCAACTTGGAATCTCCCCTGCATGTGTGTAATTCAGGGGTCAGCCAAGGGTTTGAGAGGATGATATAAGTAGATTTGGGGCCTACTCCCTTTGTGGTCCCTCTTTCTGGGATTTTCACTCCTCAATTTCCAGTCACTGTGATAGCTCCCAAACGCCATTCCCCAAATCCTCAGGCCAGTAAGACTATTACTTTCTGCTTTAGTTTTAGTTGTCTTGTACCAAGTGGACCCTAGAGCATCCTCAGGAAAATCCATAAACATATCATGCTCATCCAGTATGGTTCCTTACTTTAAGGATCAAATTCCCTCTGGTTTCTGCCTGCTTTGGTCTCTGTCCAATATGTTTAAATAGCTGTCCTTTAATATTTTTGTCTAGACTTTATTAACTGCTGTCAATAGGAAGGAAAGTCTATACATGGTACTTCATTATGACCAGAACCAGAACATACAGCCCATAACTTTTTTATTTGATTTCACCCAAGTATGAGCTGCCTTCTTTACTTGTAGCAAAGATTGCAGCAGTTTTAAATTTGGGATGAGCCTTTTGTTTTTCAATCACTGGTTTCCACCTGGATCATCATTGCTTTACTAAAAAGTATATGCTCCAAACAGAGAAATAAATGCTTGCCTTCCTTGAGACAATCTCAAAAGAAATACCAAGTCTGCTTTTGCTTAATTTAGTGTTTGTAATAGGGAGAAGCTGAGGACAATAGCCTTCTAAACTCTTCAGCCTAAAAGATGGGTATTTACTGTCCATGTGGCCTCTCCGTTTTATAAATAATCCCTTGAAAACATCTCTATGACTGACCATTTATGTAAATAAGGGAAGCTTTTGTTTTAATTTGTTTTACCAGGTATACTAGACAAATTAAGGGAAGGAGAGCCAGGTAAAAGAATTTAATAAGCTGGGAAATATCGGGTGTTTCTTTTGTAGGATGTGGTTTAGAGATTCCCAGTTGGAATGGTCCATACCATAAGAGTTCCGGGTGGGTGCCATGCCACACAGGAAACAATTGTACCCTGCCCCTGGGAGTAAGCCAGAGAGCTAACAAATTCAGTGTGCATTGAAATGCTTCATCAACAGGCCTTCTGCAGGGCCTGCCCTCTCTGCTGGGTCACTGACCTTTATAAGTGCACAGTCATGGCCACCGCCTGACAGGCATGAAAAGAAGACAGACAATGGACGAGAAGGAGACATGCACAGAGGGGGAAAATGCACTCATTCAAGGGATTTACTGGTCAGGGATGTCATGTCCTATGTCCAACTCCAGAATGCAAGTGACGGTGTTTAAACCGTGCACACCAGACCAAAGAAATATAAGAAACATAAAAATATCTCTGAGAATCATGATCAGCTTTGCAGCAGCAAAGAAAAATGTAAAAAGTTGTTCTTGCTATCAGTTTTTTTTTTTTACCAGCTTCTAAAAGCTGTAGATCATTAAAATTGATTAGAGTGTCATACAGTCTGATTTCAAAGGCATTCCAGACTCCAAAGACAGCATCGTACGGTGGCTTGCAAGTGGGAGAAAAAAAATGAATTTGGGTCCTGGGTTTGTCACAAAGTAGTTGTGTAACCCTTTGGCGACTTGCTGCAATCCCTCGTTCTCCATCTCTGTATTAAGTGCTCTTATTTTACAATGACCCCATTTCCCTGATATATGAGGACATCTGTTTGTTACTGTCCTTTTGCATTCTCAGGTGATTGGTGCAACTTCCTGTTCAGGAAGTTTGAAAACCATGTTAACATGGTGGTTTTCAAAACAAGCTTCTGGAACCTTAAATTTTTCCTCATTCAATAAGATGCACTGGTGTTATTTTACATATTAGAATTCCATGTAGGCCTGTATTTATTTTTATTTTATTTTTTAAAGGAATCTACTACTAGGGGAAAAAGCATCTGAAAACCCATTCTCAAGGATGTTCTTTCTATCTCCAAAAGCCTGTAATTCCTGTAGTAAAAAAGGAACACATAAATTTGTACCTTTTATTGGTAAACATTTTTCAGAGGCTTCTATCAGTGATAATAAATTACATGGCTGTACTATTCTTGGACAAAATACTATTCTGATAGAAAAATTATGTATTATAGATGCATATGGAAAGAGACATGCATTCTGAGAAGCCTAGTCTGGAATAGGAGCCCTGTCTTAGATTGCTTTTACACCCCTCCGCAACTACAGAGATAGGTCCCATCAAGTGCTATTGTCAGCTGGGTTCTGTCCACATTTCATGGTCTCTAAGTCTCACCACCCTCATCTAGTTACATTAGTCTAAGGGCATCTCAAAAATGGCATCTTGCCTGGGCTTCCACCCCTAAGTGTCTAACAACCCATCTTGCTTCTTGGAGACCTTCCTTTGATGATCACTTATTCAGGGAAAGTAATCCACTTTTAACACTTACTGAACCCAGACATACTTATGTGCATATGTCTACAGAACAAACAAGCATATGATGCATTTCAAAGCCAAATACAAGTGATTTCTATTATTGATCATCAAGAAGTAATCTTTCTCACTACTCCCTTCTATAAATACATGGTAACTAAAGAGGTAAAGTGTGTGAGCAATCTGCAAGTGGGTTCCCAAATCCAAAGCACATAGCTGATATTTGCAGTAGCTTTCACCTGAGAACCTACTCGCATATGAGGTAGTAATTCTTTTTATTCCCAATGTGCAAAAGTAAAGAAATGTAGTTCTAGAAAGGCTGACATCAAAGTTCATTTTAAGATGCAGGTAATCATCCTTCTCTGCTAAAGAGACTGAAACATCTATGACAGAAGTGTCTGATTAAGGGTTAAGGTGAAAGCCTTGTTCATCTTCTGGAAGAGGAGGATGATACTTCCTTGTTAGTCCCTACACCTGTGTGATTGGAATAAGGGCTTCATGAGAAATGCTGGAAGGGCAATCCTTGTGTTTAATATCTTTACTCCCTAGATACAAAGGTGCTAGACCACCCTCTAGGAGCTTTTATTCTGTTGCATGAAAACTCTTATAACATTCATGTAGCCTAAAATATCACAGACATACACTGAACACTTTGCACAGTTAGGTTTTTTAGATACGCTTTTAGTTTGTTCTTAATTTCTCTATTCCTTTTTTGATTTCTCTATTCCTTAAGTTTTTCTTGCTGGGGCAGAGGGGGAGCCACATTTAAATGTAATAGAGAGGACTGTTCCAATTCTGAGGGAAGTGAGTATGCTAACCCCACCCACATCATCAGGAGAAGCTTCCTGTGTGAGGTGGGATTTAAGTCATATTAATTTGTCCCAGACCACACCAAAATTAAGCTGTTCACATCCAAAACATTCCATGAATTCAGTTGCGAGGAGGAATTTGTTCAGCCATGTTATGGATTCATATTTCTCTCCTCTCCCAAGAAGGTCTGGGTGTCCTTATAAGGGAGAACGCCCCTGTTTCCCACAGTGTGGAGAGCTAAATAAATACTCTCTCACAGTCAATGCAGAGGTAACTTTTTTTTTTAATGGATTAAAAAAAAAAAAAAAGCAGTTCTGAGAGCCCATCACTGTTTCAGCATCCCCATTCAGAGAGGGGGCTTTTGTCTCTCTCTCAGTGGGAGCTGCCATTTTAATGGGGCCTCCAGCGGGGGCCTAGTTTGATGATGTGAAGTAGGTCTGGAAGAATCAAGGAATTTTTTTTTTAATTTAAATTTTGGTTAATTTAACTATACCAGCGTTCAAATGAAATGAGATTTTGAAAGTAAATACATGGTAAATGTCCCTCAAAAGCTGCTACCAGATTATTTCAACAATTTCTCATTTCTGAAGCTCTCTCATTTGAAAACCAACCCCTTGACGTTCTAACAGGCATTAGGGCATTCCCCTCCCATTCTGTTTGCAAAAATTAAATTCAAGAGAGTTCATTCTTAAAAACAGGCCTCCAGTATACACACGTACTTGGACACAAACATGCACTCCTAAGTGCTAGATGAAAGCATCCTCCAAAAACTGCTTTTAGCTGATTGGTGATGCCAAGCCAGAATTGGGATAGCTTTGTGGTAATTCTGGGGTTTCCCTTTGGCCTGAGTCAAGAGCACAGAGGTACTTGGAGTCCTCCTCCGCTCCATAGCCCCAGGCGTGCCAACGTTATTCCCCCCACGCCCTTGTCCCTCAGGGGGGATTCCAACCTCCCACAGCACACTTTCTAGATAAAACTATTACTCTCAGTAACGAGGCTGGAGCCTCTAGAGCCAAACTGGCCCACAGGCGGCTTTCTGCAGGCCTTGGCCGGGGACCTGCCCCCCCCCCCCCCACCGCCCACCCCAAGGCCTCAAGGCCACACACTGGCTGCTCCTGGCAGCTGTGCTCTCAGATGCCAACCGCTGGAATGTGTTTTATGTTACTGAGTCTCTGCCTGGCTGGCCTCAGGGGAAGGCGCTTCCCTGGTCTCACTGGCTCCAGTGCTTGGCTGCTGGGGCAGCAGGAGAACTGGTGTGAGATCGGTTTACAGATGGGCCTTTCACCCTCACAGTGACTGTGTGCCTGCACAGATTCTGAGCAGGGGACACATATGAGTTCCTCTGTAGGGCTACAGGACCACAGTTCTCTTTGGCCTAGGTTTCTGTAGTAAGTGGCTGACTGCATGGGCCTGCTGCACCATCCCAGTACCGGTGTGTGTGTGTGTGTGTGTGTGTGCGCGCTTGCACACATGTGTGCATATGTGAGCTCATGTGTATACATAGAAGGGCTCATTCTTTGCAGAAATGAATGAATGGATGAATTAATGAATTTTTTAAGTGCAGTTGACACGTAATGTTACATCAGCTTCAGCTGTACAACACAGCGATTCGACAACTCTGTGTTATGCTGTGCTCATCACAAGCGTAGCTGCCATCTGTCACCATGCAACACTACTACAGTATCATTAACTCTATTCCCTATGCTGTGCCTTTTATTCCTGTGAATGAATGAATTTTTAAAAAGAGGGTGAAAGAATGGACGCATTTCTGAAAAAGGCAGATTATCTGGGAAAGTGCAGCAGGCCCATATGTGTTTTTATAACCTATCTATTCCTGATGGCATTCTTGGGAAATTCACATAAAGATATCTTGCAGTCAAGCAACCCACAAACAAGAAAGCCCTCCTTGATGGGGTTGAAAGTAGGGAGAGAGAAAAAGAAAAAAAAAAAAAAAAAGGAAAACTGTCCCTGTGAAATAACTTGAAATTCAGCTTTGCATGTTTCTCAGTAACTATGTTCCCAGTAACTGGGGGATGAGAGTGGGAGTGGAAAAACCCATCTGTCTTAACCCTGTGCCTCTCAGAAGCAACCATGAAGTCTGGCTGGTGGTCTGCAGTATGTGTTTGTGTCACACATGAAGTTTTCACTCATCATATGTAATAACGTTTGTTATCAGGTCATTGCATCTCGTCATCCATTGGCAAGTTGGCCCAAAGCTTCTCCTGCCTGCCAGTGTAGCCCTTTGGAATATTAAAGTATGAGGCCTTCCACCAGCAAGAGCTTGGATGATGATAAAAAAAAATCATGTTACCTCCTTTTTGCCTTTTCTACGCTTCCCATAGAAAATGACAGTGGCAGATTCCAGATGCTAGGAAACCGCTGAGCGAGGGATAAAGTCAGGCACTGCAAACCCAGTTTCACACGCAATGCACTTTTGGAGAAGGCGCGTAAAAGTGGACATCCACTCATAACGTACAATCTTGCCAACAGATATGCTCTAACTTTTAAAAGAATTTAAATTATAAATGTATTACTTTCTTGTAAAAACAAAAAGATTTTGTTTGAAATCTTAATGAGAATTTAAACATAGAAAATTCAAATTTATATTTCATATTTTCCTACTTTTGAAAGTATACATGCCCCAAATGGGTAGTATCCTTCAAATCCAAGTAACTGCCCATCACCTGTCATGCAGGAGCCTGGATCATTTCTATACCGTCAATACTGATTTCAGACTTCAAATACCTCTGTAGTAGGTTTTAGTTTATTATTTTTCCTGGTTTGTGTAGTGTTTGGCATATCAAAATACAATACAGGTCTAGACATATATCTAAGATAAAATTGGTCTATCACGTTAGTTTCTGCATTGGATAGAAATGGAAATTAACTGGTTACTGTTTGCACATACTTGAAACTAAGTGTCATTTATTTCCAGGAATTGTCTAGAATCTTACTGTGTTTAGCAGCTTTAGTTTGTGTAGGAGTATGAATACAAAGTATTAAGTTTCAGCTAACCTCCTGCTGTAAGAAGTAATCTGAATTCTAATGCCCACTCTTTTCCCAGTGAAGAGTCCTGATACCACTCTAGCTGCATTCTCAGTATAAAAGTTTACAAGGCCTTCAGGAACCTACATTAGGCAGGTAACCAGGTCCTAAAGGACTGAGCACGGGTCTCTTCCTCACTCATTTAGGAATTTCTCGTGGGAATCAGAGGAGAACCTTACTCTTTGCTGCTACACCAAAAGCTTGTTATTCTCTTTACTTGTTGCTCTTTGTCTACCTTTCCCCTCTTTTTTTTTTCTTCCTCTTACAACCCAGGATTCACATCATAATGGATTTTATGGTTTTGCCACACAGAGGTGGTTCAAACTCCCTTTACAATCGGACTGATTGCTTCCATGGAATAACTTCATCCCCATCCTTTGCAGATTATAAATCATCAGAGAATAAACTAGGAGCCATTTTCAGATAAAAGGGAAAATCTAAACTGCCAGGATTGTTAGCCATAGAGACATGTGTACCACCACTTGGTCTAGTGAACAAAACTCTAGGCTGGAGGTACAGATGCTGGTTCTCCCACCTACTAGGCAGATGACCTTGGGCCACTCTCTTAACCCCTCTAAACCCCAGTTTCTTATTGGTAAAATGAGCATAAAATCTACTTCACTGGGTGATGTCAATGATTAAATGAGATTAAAAGAGAAAAACTCTATAAATGTGTCTACCACAGTGCCTGGTCCACAGTGGGAGGGGCCAATAGTGTTTATGAAGTGTAAATCCTTTTTAAAAAACAATCTCATTTGGAGAGTAATAAAACTACACTTGCACGAAAAATGATTAGCCCCTCCAGAGCTCCAAAATTTTAATTTATAATAAAAGATTTTGTTCTTATATAATACCATTTTAAGTGAAGTATGGTGGCTTTATACAAAATAACTGATAAAAGTTTGAATAATTTTGTGTTTTTTTGTAATTTCATTAGGTTTTTGTATATCCTAATTTAATAATAGAGGGAAAAGAAAGTACATTCATTTGATTACTGAAGAAGAGAATTTTTTAAATCAAGTTCTTACAAGCCAATTTTCATTTTTCCAGAATATTCATTTTTGTGGAATGACTCTAGTCCTCAGGTCATAAAGGTGTGTTTGACCAAATTTGAGACCCAACTACTTTTGGGGAGCAAGTGTGCAATCTTGAATCGTAATCAAGAGAGGATTTGACATTAGGGCTGCTTGTATGTGATCATTCTCACCCTGTCAGAATGATCTTTTACTTAGAATTCAAATTGTTCACTTAGTTTTTCTCCTTTAATCCATTATTTACCATCTTTCTTCCTAATTCCTCTAAAACTCTCTCCTCCATCATCCCTAACAAACTACGAAATAAAATATAGTGATTTGTGAGTAGGACGATGCGTGAGGCATCCTTCATATGCTACACCGTCGCCAGTATTTGCAATCCCACTACTTTCATCTTTTAGTTTAGTTTTAGATTCAAAGTTCAAGTACAGAGCTTTTATCAGCTTCTAATACTACGATACATATAGTGAGTACTTAACACGGTACCTGACATAAAGCAGGTGCCCAGTAAGAGTTTGTTGAATGAATGAGACACTTTTAGATTTCTTACCATGATTTAACAATGCAAATACCTTCAGTAATAATATAGTCTGCACATCCGTCACTGGAACCTTAATGGACTCGAGGTATTTAGATGTCCACTATGCGCCACAACCATTCGAGTCCCTTCTGCACAATGCACTTAACAGCTATAGATAAGGAATCGTTTTTCTGAGAGCAGGGGTTATTTGTGGGGAAAGGAAAGGGCGTGTCTAGGAACACAGAGCATCTTGGGAGAGAGAATCATACAAGGGAAAGCTAATCATAATAATGGCTTTCATTTATTGAGTTCTAACTGTGGAACAGACGTTATCCCATTTAACCTTCATGCCAACACTATGAGGTTATTTCCATTGGACAGATAAAGAAACTGAGGCTTGCAGAGGTTAAGGAACCTCCCAAGGTCATGCAGCTGATCTGTGGCAAGGCTAAACTTTGAAACAGTTTTCTGACCCCAAAGCCTTGTCTCTGGTCACAATACTTCTGGCCTTTACTTCCACGGGAGCAGAGGGTTCCCGGGACGGGATGAAGTGGGGGTAGGAGCAAAGGGAGGTGTAAGCTGGTGGTACCACCACACCAACCTCATCTACGTCGTAAGGTTTAGAATACACTCCATTCGGGAGGGAAGGTAATTATTACTCATAGAGTTTACTTTTCCAGTTTTACTCTTTCTGACTGAAAGTCACTTAGGACAACCCAGGATACTAGGCGACATGCTCATCCTTGGAGGCTTATCACTGAACCTTGGGATTTGTGTGGGAAATACCAAGGTCCTGAGATACAGACGTGTTTTAGCAAGTATGGATTAGCCATAATGTGGAAATCTTATGTTCCCTATGGCTGAAGTTGACTCAATGGCTTACCGCAGCTGCTTCCCAGTCTTCTGAGAAAGCAAAGGCAAATTCTAGAAAGTTACATGTGTTAGAGTAGTGAGTACAAGGTGTCTCCTGCTGTCTACACAGATTCTGAGGCTTTAAACCAAGCCAGTGAATGATATGGACGTAAACCCCAGAAGCAGAAGGGTCTGACTTTCCACAAAGTGGGATATAGGCGCATTAGCTGTGTCTAATGAAGCAGTGGAACAGGTCCCAGGAATTTGTTTGATGAGGGTTTGTGTCTGAAGAACAGAGAGAGTGGGCTTTTGAAGGGAGAATGCCGAGAAGAATGTAGTGTGTGTCATGGGTTCTAGTTCCTTACCTCAGCCCTGTAGACTCATATCTGAGCCCGAGGAGGCCAAACCTGAAGAAACTCCGTGAGGCTGGAGTTAGGAGCCATACTGCTTAGGGCCTGGTGGCCAAGTAGAACAGTCAGGTGGGAAGACCCATTCTCTCCATATTGGGAGGTTAGATACGGCAGCATTCTCTCCTTCACAGAGAGCTCAGGGCACTGCACCTGCCCTGGCACGTTAAAGACTGGCAGCTTGAAAAGCACTGAGAGACCTCTGTCCCAAAAGCATCAGTTGGCCTTGGGATGGTGGTACCTTTCAATGCCTTCATAGATGGCTGAAACCAACAGAGAAGCTATAGAAATATCACATGAGTATATTGGGTGTGAGTTCCCATTAAATAGCCCCACAGCCTTCTGTGAATAAATTCCAAAGTTGCTGAAGATTCTGTGTTTGGAGGTAGTTCAAAGAGCTAAATGCCCGGAATGATGACTTAAAATGGGACACACAAGGGCTTGTATTATCCAGAAAATGGAATTTTATGCTACTAAAAATAAGTTTTGAGAATCCCAGACCCACTCATAGAAAAATGACCTGGACCCTCTCACTTCCTTACCTTTCTTATTAACTCCTGCCCCCTGCTATCATCTCAGCCCTTCTTCTTGTCCTGGGCTCTCCACACTCCACTCTTCCCTGATGATGGATGCACTGGGCTTCTCCCATTTTGATCTTTCTCTTTCTTGAGCACTGTTGACTATGGATTACTCCACTCCTCCCCAGTGTTGGCCCCTCTCAGAAGGATCCCCATTCCTCTGCCTCACTTTGTCCTGCCTCTCACAAGGGGAATCAAACATATAGAGAAAAACTTTCCACACTAAGGTTTAGTGAAAGCAGACAGCAAGTAATTGAGACCCTCCGCATAAAAGCAAAAAAACCGGACATCTGTAGTTTACATGATACATGCTTCTAGGTTAAAGGACAGTATATTACAAACATAAATGACACTTTCAGAGAAGCATATTGTATATATTATAATTCCTAACATTGTAAAACAAGGATGTTAAAGTCCCCTAAAGAGAGAAGAGACCATCTGTGGATTTATGACGTGAAGCAGATGGAACAGTATCTGAGAAGGGCTTAAGTTTCTGTTCCTGATATTGTCATCAATTCAGTCATAACTTGAGTGCTCTGAGAAGGACATTTTCAAAACCTCAGGTGACATGGTGTTAGGAGGCACCACAGAAATCATGGAGTAGTTCAGAATTCACCCCAATGACTGAGCATCAGTTAGGTTCCTGGCATACACATCATCCCATGTGTTGTCAAATGTCACCCTGTACCCTACCCAGGCAAAGCAGTTATGAGAACCAAACTTTTTGCCTCCTGGTTTTTCCCTGATGTCGCTATTTCCATTATTGTCTGGCACCAGATTATTTCAAAGCTTGTGCATTGTGTTCCAAGGTCTTCCCGTGGAAAGAATCAAATAAAGGAAGCCCATAATCTTACCCTTTCATCGAAAGGGACTCAGTTCTATAATACAAACTACAGCTGTCTTAAAGCACAACAACTACCAACTCTACCATGGCCCTCTGAATGAGAGCCCCGAGGGGCCTTGGAATCTGCATTTTCACATGCTCCACAGGTATTCTTTTGCACGCCGAAATTCGAGAACAACTGCCCCAGAATATCCTAGTTTGCTATAAAAATATGAGAAAATGCTCCACAAACACTATGTTATCATGTTCTTCATATAATCTTAGAGGTTGAAATGAATAGAATCAGGATATTTGTTGTTTTGTTTGTGAAGCTTTTTTTTTTTTTTTTTTAAGGAGCGGAAGGTATGCAAATAGTCGAAGAGGAAAGCGTGTATGACAAAGATCTAAGGGAATGAATTGTACATATCCTCCAAAGGGGGATTAATAAAGTAGGACCTACACATTTTTACAACCTGGATTAAGCCTGTTCTTACAGCGTCATACAATTAGAATTTGTGAGAGAAGGATTACTTCACTGGGAAATCAAAGCAACACAGCTTTCAAAATATCATATGTCTTTTCCCACAGACATAATACACAAAAAACTATTTAGGCAAATTCACCCAGTGAACACTGGTTATTACAACATACTTTCAGTAAAGCCTCTTTGGACTAGATCAGCTCATAGCAGCTTGACATGGAATGCCCAAACATTGGAACAGCTGCTCTATAAGTAAAATATCTTGTTACATTTTCGTTAAGCGACCAGCTGTTCAGAATGCCTTGTCAGTGTGTCCCACAAACATACAAAGTCCCATGAAACTATTCAAAATCTGCTAAAATCCAATGAACAAGATACTTGTACAAAATGGTTCACATTCAGTCACAAAGCCCTTTCCAACATCCTTTGCTCAGGTTTACAGAATGAATCTGCTTATTTATTTATGTATTTATTTCACCTTGGACTACAGCTAGCCTCAAAAGCTCTTGAAGCTCCCTGTAATGGTCTGGCCTACTCCTTGGTCCTAGGAGGGCCTACCAGGCCTCAGAGTGACATCTGATTTCTCCTGCACCAAATGGTCTCACCATCCAGCTCCAAACCCAAAAGATTCAGGTTGCTCTTGCAAGAAGTTCCTGGGAAGTCTATGACTACCCAGGTAACCCAATTTACCCCTGAGCTTCCCTGAGAAAAAGACTCTGAAGGCACTGACCATTAGCCAAGCCAGATCTAGTCCCTTCTTCTCTGCCTTTTGAAGGAATTGTAACCTAATGCAGAAATCCTTAACAAGGGCTTCGTGGATGGGCTTCGCTGATTCCATAAAATGCTTGAGATAGTGTGTGAAGATTTTCTGTGTAAATATGCATAAGCATTTCCCTAAGGAGATTGTCTACAGCTTCCTATAGTTTCTCAAAAGGGTCTATGACATTAACGGTTATGACATTCACATCTAAAGGGTGGATGTTAATAGCACTGAGTTCGAACCTATCCCTTATGTTTATTGACTTACTTTACGGTCTGGACATTCACTTCTTCGTGTCGTGTGTACTACCCCTGTACTGAGAAAAAAGCAGCTTGCCTTCCGTATCAGTCAGGAATTGACTTTGCCTGCTAGTAACACAGATCCTGTCACAGTGGCTTAAACAAAGTAGGGATTTATTCTTTCTTGTAAGAGAAATCTGGGAAGGCAAACCCAGACTCTTTATGTAGCCACCAAGACACCATCAGAGACACAGGCTTTCTACCTTCCTGCTCTGGCATCCTCAGCACCTAGCTTTGTACTTTACAGCAAGAGAGCTGCCATCTGTCTGTTTTCCTTTTAAGGAACTTTCCTAGATGTTCCACCAAATAAATTCACTTTACATCCTATTGGCCAGAACTCAGCAACAAGGGAGGTAGAGAAATAAAAGCTTCCTAGGCAACTTGCTTCCTTCACACCCCCCAAAATCAGGTTTTTGTCACTAAGGAAGAAGAGAAAAACATGTTCAGTAGGCAACTGACAGTCTTCTTTATCTTTTATGAGAACAGATGTTGATGAAGCACTTGTTTTCTGCTGAGGTTTCCTTGGGAAGAAGTTCTTTGTGACACCTATCCATTCAAGAAGGCAGAAGCATGTATATGAAATACCCCCTTCCATATGTTTGTGAATTTCTCTCTCTCTGTCTGCCTCTTAGTCTCCCTCATAAGCAGGCGTATGCTCACCCCCACACGTACAATGTACACACACGCACATGTGCACAACACTGCCAAGGCACTTGAGGCTGATTCAAGAACTGCTGACAGAACCCAGCACCCACATTCACCTGCCCCAAGCACACCTGCCCTCACAGAACATTCCATCTGCTGCCACATAGCACTGGAGGAAGGAGGGGAGACTCCCCTCCTCCTGCCTCTCCGTCTCTCTGTCTTGGAGGATTCCTTTGCGCCCCCCCCCCCGCCCCTAGCACACACCATGGCTGTGCTCAGCCTTTCCTGGGATCCACCTGAGCTCCCCGAGCTGGGACCGCTTTGTTCGAAGCCAGTTCAGCCTATCTGTAGGATGGGATTGGAATCCCAAACTCTGGATCTCTTTCCATATTCTGCCTCACGTACTGGGATTTACACGGTGAACCAGATGGGCTGCTTTCCTGTCTTTTGTGAGAAAACACCCAGAACCCCATTTATCTTTCTTCCCCTCAAAGCCCTCTGATTTATTACTCAGAAGGAGTTCTCAAGATGACATCAGCCAGTCCAAGGGAGCAGGGTGCATGTGGCCTCCGGGGGTCAAATGGGATAGGGGTGTTCTAAGGCCAAATATTTCTGCGTCCTTGAGCAAATCACGGATGCTCACTAAGCCCTTATTTCCCTGTAAGTAAAATGGCAGTGATGGGATCAGCTCCAAAGGTGGGGAGCCGGGGCTCTTTCACCTAAAAGGGAGTATTTTCCACGAGTGGTTTCATCCTTGTAGCTCTGTCAGTGTGCAGAGAGCATCCCATGTGAGTGCAGGCCCCCGTGCTGTGGAATTTGCACTGCAGAGTTTCATTTCCAGTCCTTGGAAGTGAGGGGGGGCTTTGGGTTCTGCTGAGGAGAAAGGGGAGAGGCCAGCCCCCAGTCCACTGGGCAAAGGACAGACAGTGTTCCAACCTCCGTGGATGGTCTGTTGTGTCCTCTCAGCCAAGAAACTAATGGCCACTAGGATGAGCCCTGAGCCCCCCAAGAGGTGCAGTTAGGGGAGGAAGTGGTACCCCGGGAATTGATGTGGTCATCCTTGGGACAAATGGGAGAGGCTTTCATCCAGAATGGTTTCTCTATTTGGTTTTCTGCCTTGAGAACTGCATGTATAAGGGTCACGAATGCTGCATGGAAGGGGGCTCTTTAAAAACAATTAAACTAGAAGTCCGTAGATGCTGCTGGCTGAGCAGTGTCTCTTCGCTGCCTGCCGGAGAACACAAGCCCTGTCTGACTTCCTGTGAAGCTAGTCAGGGCAGAACATCTTTTCTCCGGATCCTCTTCTCAGCAGCGGCCACAGCAGTAAATCTTCAGAGAGGCCTCATTAGGCAAGTTCCTTTTTGAACTCCCTCCACCCTCCAGACCTCTGGAAACCACCACTGCCATTCTAGCATGTTATTATTTTTTCCTCCTAAGCTTGCATTTTCCTCGGTCCTGGCACCTAGGCCTCCCTACACGGCTCTCGCTTTCCTTCACGGACTCTTCTCTAGCTGGAATCTCTCCAAAGGGTGTGTTCGTGCAATCAAAAACTTCCCTTTTTGTTTTATCGCATCACTGAACATACCAGATAAGGCCCAGCGGAGGGAGGGAGCGAGGGAGCAAGGGAGTGAGGGAGGGGTCTGGCTGGTTTGCACTGGGGAGGGGGGCAGGTGAAGGGGGCACAGGAAGAAGGCAGAGGAAATCTTCGCATCAGCTGTGAGGACCATGTAGGGACAGCAAACAGACACATGGGTGTCTGGTGTGGGCTCTCCCCATGCGACCCCAGCCGCCTCTTAGGAAGCTGCAGACCCCCTTCAAACCTGCAGCCAATGACTGTCCACAACTTGAAATAGCCTGTAGAACAAACCAGACACAAGATACAGTAAGACACAGACACCAGGGCATTAAATAGTTAATTTTTAGCAAACCCAAAATTGCATTTCCATCATGTGCAAGCAGTCAGCTGCTATTGTAGGTCACCGAGATACAACGCATTATTTCTACAGTTTGTGGAAAACATTAGGCGGCTGTAATAAAGTCAATGGTATTTCCTTCCTTACTGAAACATGACTTCAGTAAATCCCTGTTTAAATTTTTTCCCCTTTCTAAACATTTCTCTCCATCTGCACGATAAGTCAATAAAAGAAATTAAAAGTTAAAATGCCTAATGAAATTTTATCAGGCATGAAATGGCATTTAAACCAGGGTTGCCACCCGGGCTTAGATGCATGAAAGCTGACCCGAACTTGAGGGGTTTATAAAAGGCAGGGGGAGGGTAGCACCAAGTTTCAGGGGCCTTTATGTATTGCAGCCACTGCAAAAGAAAATCATTCCAGAGAGGCATTCCATGAAACCGAGACTCGCGGAGCAGTTAAGATTTTTACGGGAGGTACATCATTTCTGTAAACCTCCGCGTTCTTTCAGGCCGCCATTCGGTTTTTCTTTATTCATGTCTTTGTGCCCACATGCTTATTTTGAAATCAATCTTCATCTGTGTACCTTTGTCATGAGCCCAGAAGAGTGGCAGGAAGAAGGCCTGAGAACTTTTTTAAGAAGAAGAAACAGATGGGAAGGGTAGGGACTTAATTCTTAATCTTTCTTGGAGAAGAGCCTTGGGATGTGCCATGTAGGCTCAGAAAGGGTTTTAAGTAAATGGGCGAAGAGGGGGACAAAAATAATTCTCCCTTGTATAAAATTGTTTATTTTAATAATTATTTATCATCCCATACTTAGGGCATAACAGACACCTCATTTTCATAGGAGTCTGAAAAGAAAAGGAGCCATTCGATGGGTGTGAGGATCGTTCTCAGACTTCACAATTTAAAATGTTAAACTTCTTTAAAAGCAAATCCCAGAGACTTCCTTCAGGCAGAATGTCCACAGAACTCAAGGGACATTCAGTCTAAGAAGGGACAGCGGTGGCTGACTCTAATTGGAGAGCATATTCAGAACTTTCAAGAAACTTCCTATAGTTTGTAGCCAGAGGGCTGTGTTTCAAAGTGGTTGTCCTTACTGATTGTCTTGGTGAAAGGAAGCTGTTGTCCAGCCTGCAGAGCAGGGAGAGGCACTCTGACCATTTCTAATGGCTCTGCAAATCAGCCCAGAAGAGTGGTTTTCTCACACTCTGTTCCATTCAGCCGCACTTGAAAAGCCAGCTGTTGGAGTGCTGAGCCCAAGCAATGTGGAAGAGAATCCTCGCCTCTATCGGGACACTGGCCATCGGGTAGATAGGGAAGTATGTTTGTAAACTGCTAGCAACATCACAGCACCACCACGATTATGAATGAATCTTACCAGCACCCTCCTAAACTGGCAGTATTAAAATTCCCTTAATTCAGAGAAGGTGATACAATTTTCAAATATTTGCACAGCTTTCAATGTCTCCCAAGTTTTTTAAATCATCAAAAAAAGCTGGGTCTGCAAGATCAGAAAGAAGGTGTTCACTTTTATTAAAAAAACAAAACAAAACAAAAACCCTGGCTTTCTGTCATAACAAAATAATTTGCCCTAAATTTTCAAACTTTTGCCTTCCCAGTCTAACCCCAGAAATCCTATAGTATTAGAGGTTCTATGACACTGAAATACACAAAACAGTTGCAACAGTGTACTTGGTAATATTTGGAGGGACAATTGACTCAGAGAAAAACAGTTGCAAATTCTATGCAACGGGTAGGCACAGCTCCAAGGATGAGGAGCACTGGAGATTTGCAGATACGTGCGAGTCTCCCATGTGTCACAGTCCAGCCACCAAACCCCACAGGAGGCTGTCACCCATCTGCCCCAGACCAGCTGCGAGCAGAACGCCTGAGCTGTTGCCAGCTGCGGGGGAGATTCGTGACTTACTCTGAAATCTAAGAGGCAGGGAGACAGGTCTGACAAAGAGAAACTCTGACTTAGGGAAATGCTATTTGGATGGTGTGAAGATAATTGCAGACTGGGGGGCAACAGTAGAGGCAGAAACAAAATCAAGTCAGACAGTGAAACAAAAGGGTAATGTTGAGATGTGCGTGGTGTGGAGAAGACCGCTGCTCACAAATCTGCCCTTTCTGTCACATCTTCCAAAGGTAGAAATCCCGTTAGTAACAGCTGGGCGAAGCCACGTCTTGTGGATGAGATGCTTGCATAATATTGGGGCCTTCTTTCAGAAAAATAATTTAACAAATACAAAATTATATATTGATGTGATGATTTATTTAGAAGGGGCCCATGCAAGAGAGGGGCCCTGAGATTTAAGCTTAGTTGGCTTACCAGTACATCCACCACTAGTAACAGTATCTTTCTCCTACAAGATGAATGCCGCATGAACACAGTTTGAGTTGGTTGCGCAATGCCCAGACTCATGAGGGACTATGTCTCTGCAGGAGGAGGTCTGTTACAGTTTTACAAAGATTCAGGTCCTGTTAACACTTGCATATCCTAAAGTTACCTCTTTATCATGTCTTTCCAACTGACAGGGTGGGGGCACTTAATCTCGAATTTGAGTCCCAGCAGATATCACAACTTTGGGATTATTCCGATTAGAAGGACAAGCACATATGGACTGTTGAAGGTCAGATCATCCGAGCCTACCAAGAGATCATCCAAGGTTTCGTGGTGGAGTCGTTCATGAGATGCTGTATTCTTCTGTGTTCTCCCTCCCCTGTAATCTTTTCCCAAGGGATCACAGTACGATCTAAGCGGTCGCTGGCAGCTGATACAATGTGTTGTCAGTAAAGTAAGTCTATTAAAATCAGAATCAACTCCAAGCAATTTGGAGAGCAAAACTAGTCATTTTAAGCATCAAGGTACATTAGTATAATTTAGAAGAGGATGTGAATGCAAAACCAATCTAATAAACATTAAAAGAAGAAGTATTCCAGATACCATTGGAAATAACTGGTTCTTCATGGATGAAGACCCCCAAATGTCATTAAAAAAGGATAAAAAATAATGGAAATAATTTTTAAGCAAGACTCTGTCAAATCAAATACATAATTTATGGTAGAGACAGTTTAATTTTATTAGTCTTAATTTTATTATTTATCACTGATGAAATCAGTGGGACGTGGGGTTCCAGATCCTTCTCCAGTCTCAGACCAACTGTGTTTTACTGGTTGATTCCAGGAGGAAAATGCAGCTAATTGCTTTTAAACCATAACATTCTACTTTCATTTCTTGACTCAATAGCATTAGCAGTTAAAGAATCCACTCTCCTTCAATCCAATAGCAGTATGAAAATCTTGATGCTGCAACTGCCTTTGATATTAATATTCTAAATAACATTTTATTAACTAGAAAGTGACAAATAAGCTTTTTCTTTTTTGAGGGAAAATTAGATTGAAGGTGCCCCTGGTCCCTAGAGAGGGGTTTTGAGCTGGGTGGGCATGAATGGAATAGTTAACACCCTTCTACACAAAGCTAGTTGCCTGGAAGTTTAGCCCCCAAAGCTGGTGTGGCCAGTGGTCATTACAATGCTATCAGAATAACCACCTCTTCCAAAAGGAATTGGGGCATCATTCCAGGGTGATATAGCACATTTCCCACGTTGCAGAAAGAATTATAAAATTGTCAATGTTGCTATGACTATTACCCATCAATACATGTCAAGTCTATACGTTTCTTCATTAATTCAACTAACATTTATTGAGGGATTAGCTTATACCAGACACAGGCATGTAGAGATACTCTTGAGGAACCTAAAATACATGTGTATATATATATCCATGTATTTACCTCTCACATATTTAGCACACAGATACCACACCAGACCTTCCTACACACACACACACACACACACACACACACACACACACACACACACATAATTAGTTATTTCTAGTGATTTTCACTATCTATTACAAAGCCAAGATCATCTGAGTCACCCGGGGAGGCAAAACATGTCACAAAGTTTAATGAAAAGAAATCATGAACTCATAGGAGAAGCCTCTGGGCCCCACACAGAACCCATGTGCTCTTATTTCTCTCACAACTCCAGCAAGCTCAATTATCCCATGTCTAAGATAGCAGTTTGCAATATAAAAGGCCAATACAAACAGGAGGGGAGGGAAGCTATTAAATGAACACAGGAAGTAAAAAGTACAATAATTTCACACAAGGACAAACAACACTACATCCTCAATAGTGCCTGAGTTCCCAGGCGAGATTAAATTTGTTCAGCATATTTCATTATGAAGACGAGCGTACAATTCATTTTAGAAAAAAATGTTTTGTTTTGAAGCTGGTACTTTGTTACATTTCTTCAATAATGTTGCCAGAAAAACGCACTGCTAGTATACAAAGACATTTGTCACATTTATCAAGTTTTGTTTGTCACTGCTTGGGGAGAGAAAATTACAGATAGGAAAATAATTATAGAGTGGTTAAGTGTGATACAATATACACTTCTTTCACTGTGAAAATACTCTAGCCAGAAAAAAAAAAGTTTCTGTCCAAAAGAATCCTTTGGTGACAGAGGGGAGGTTTCCTGCATTGGAAAGACAAGGCTAGGGCTCTGTCTTCAGCATAAATCCCCTTGCTTTGTGACATAATAGTTTGCATGACTAATGTTTTTGATTCCTCATTTCCATGGATTGAATTGGTGCAAGTGATTCTACTTTCCCTGGAATTCCTAAGACTTAAGAGTGAGCTCTTTGCCATTTCAAATGCAACCTGCACAACCTGTTTTCAAAACCTCTGAAGTGCCGTGCCAGGCTCCCGTGCCTCAGGAGACCATGGGAGAGCAAGATAACTTGACAGTCTGAAAAGTAGAGCTGTTCAGTAATGCCGCCCACTTGCCTCCCATGGTGTGGAGACCTGGTATTTGTGACCTCCATGACAAATCACACACATCACGGACATGAAGTGATTCATTTAAGGGGTTCATTCGCAAGAGAACATGAAAGCAAGAACTTATAATGAATTCTTAGGATACTTAAGGCTTAATAGCAACTGATGTAAATTATTATAATAAGCAAAGGGATGCTTCCAGAATATGTACAAGTGTTCAGAGTAATTATGTGAGAAAAAGTTCCCCTCTCGGAATTTCCAAATTTGATGACTCTATAAAGAGTATAGTGAAAGCTGGAGGTTGTCTGCCATCTGATTTCAAGATTTAGGATAAAGCTATAGTAATTAAGGCAATGTGGTATTTGAATAAGGATAAACAGAAGACAGTCAGAAATGGATCAACACATATATAAACTGATTAATTTTTTTTTAAAGATTTTGTTTATTTATTTGAGAGAGTGAGAGAGTAAGAGAGAAAGAGAGCATGAGTGGGGCGGGGTGGGGGGAGCAGAGAGAGAGGGAGAAGCAGGCTTCCTGTTGAGCAGGGAGACTGATGCAGGCCTTGATCCCCAGACTCCGGGATCGTGACCTGAGCCGAAGGCAGACGCTCAACCAGACTGAGCCACCCAGGCGCCCCTATAACTGATTAATTTTGACAAAGATTACTCAATGTGGGAAAACAGTCTTTTTAATAAATGGTCTAAGAAAAATTGATATCCATATGCAAAAATCATGAACATTGATCTTTGCCACCATATACAAAAATTAACTCAAAATGGTTAAAAGAATTAAACAAGGTGCTAATACTATAAAACTTCTTGGGAAAAAAGAATGGGTGAAAATCTTTGTCATCTTGTGTTAGGCAAAGATTTCTTAGAACACAGAAATCATGAACCGTGAAGGAAAAAAATTGATAAATTGGACTTCATTAAGTCACTTCATTAAAAATGCTACCTCTTTGAAACACAACGTTAAGGAAATTAAAAAGCAAGGCACAGACTGGGGAAAATACTTACGAATTACATATCTGATAAAGAACTTGTATCAGCATGTATAGGAAAACCCTCAAAATTTGTAGGAAAGCAAACCACCCAATTAAAAAAATAGGCAAAAGATTTGAATAGACAATTCACTAAAGAAATAAAGTTTATGGCAAAAAAGAAATATAAATATGACAAATAAGCATATGACAAGATGCTCAGTGTCAGTCGTTGCAAAAATACAAATAGTATCACAGACCAGGATGTGATACCATTTTACAACCATCAGAGTGGCTAAAATATTTTTTAAAGTTGTATTTATTTACTTATTTATTTGAAAGACTGAGAGAGCAGGGGGGAGGGAAAGAGGGAGAGGAGGAAGGAGAGAAACAGACTCCCAACAGAGCGAGGAGCCCAGTGTGGGGCTCCACACAGGGCTTGATCTCACAACCTTGAGGTCATGACCCTGAGATCGTGACCTAAGCCAAAATCAAGAGTCGGTTGCTTACTCAACTTAGCCACCCAGACACCGCTAGAGTGGCTAAAATTTTTCAATAGCGAGTGTTGAGGCTTTGGAACAACTGCATTTCTCACACAGTGCTGGTGGGAATGTAAAATGACACAGCCATATTTAAATGAGTTTAGCAGTACATAATAAATGTTTTAAAAAAGATATTAAAAATAAATAAATAAATGAGTTTAGTGGTTAAACATTAAATGTAAACATAACCTTACCATAAAATATAGGAATTCCATTACTAGGAATTTACCCAAGAGAAATAAAGTAGCTCCACACAAAAACCTATATACAGATGTCTGTAACAGGTGGAGTCATAGCACCAAAAGCTGAAAACAACCTAAACCCTCAACAGCTGGTGAATGGATAAACACATTTTGGTACCTCCATACAATAGAATATTACTCTGTAATAAAAAATGTCCAACTACTGATATGCAAAATGGTGTGAGTTCTCAAGAGCTTTGTGCTGAGTAAAAGCCACAGGCTTCCTACTATATGATTTTGTGCTTCTGAACTTAGCCTCTTTAACATAATTAAAATTGCCACACAACAAAGAGGCATATTGCAGACTGCAAGGTTTTTGTGTGCATTTTCTTTTTGGTTAAACTCATAGTTGTGGTTGTGGTTTTCTCCTTGATTAAATTGCTTATCAATGGAAGTTAAAGAGCTTCTTCTGAAAGTCAGCCAAAAGCTTTTTACTATCAGATGTTCAGTGCTTAAAATTAGTTCTTGGCCAGTTCAAACAGCCTCTCTCCACCTTGAAAATGCCCTGATTTCTACCTTGTTTTTGAGTCTAATCCCACCAAAGAAGACAAATGGGGACAATATGATTGATAAGGTTTGGGAAGAATGGAACTTGAGAATTGAGAAGATGATAGCTGGTACCAGATTGGAACTTCACAATTTAGAATAGAAGGATCTGGTGTGGTGGTGGTACTTGTCATCCACCAAATCTTCAGTGAGCTATCCATTTCTAGTTAATGTGCGATGCAATTTAACCCATTTCTACAAGGCATCTAAGCACTTAGTCCTTCTTCAGAGTGGGAGTAGGAGACAATGAAGGTCACCACTATGGTATTATTACAAGAATAATACAATTTGCTTCTCTAAATTATTTTGAGAATTAAATAAGATATTGAAATACCTTGTATAATACCAGGCACTCCATATATGTTTACCAATTTTTTATTTCCTTTCACTTCTTTTAGAAAAAGGAGAATATTTTTGGAACTGGAAAGACCTCAGAGGTTATCTTGTCCAGTGTTTTAACTTTACAAGTGAGAAAACCAGATTCAGTGAGATTAAGTGTATTGCTCAAGCTTACGCAAAGTTAGAAGTCCAACTTCCAGTTCACGCAGATCCGTTTCCTAAAGCACCTGCGTTCAGTGGTAGTGCTCCACGTAGCAGAGGCTGAGGGAGGTCTGCGGGAGAAGAGTTTTGCTCCATGTAATTAGGGAGCATGGACTGCTTACTTCTGGCTCTATGTTTGCTTTAGCTATTTTCATTTATTTTTTACTCCGAGAATGGGAGGCAATGGGAAGCCTTTCTCCTCAGAGATTGCCGATTTAGCTAATGAAATACAGTGCACACAATAAGATTTGGATTTCAGATAAACAGGATATAGTTTTTAGTCCCATGAAATATTTAGAACATATTTATACTGACAGCTTGTCTGTCAACACTATTAGGAATCAAACAATATCCTGCTCACAACTGTAAAGATTTTTTTCTTTTTGCCTTAAAGCAAATAAGCAATGACAAAATGGTCACCAACCTCGTGCATAAATCTTGACTTCATGACTGTTCTTCCCCATGAACATTTTCCCTCACCTAGGCTCAGGACAACTATGGTGAACAGACTCTGTGACTGAGGCTGAGTCTGATGAGAATGGTGATGGGGCAAGAAAAAGTTGATGATGTGCCTGAACAGCATGGGGAAGACATTTTTCTGCCAGACAGGAAGTACATGATTGTCGTCAGACAGACCAGAATTCAAATCCCTCTCTCTCTCTAACTAGCTGTGTGGCTATAATGACTTTGAACAAGTTACTTAAACTCCACCACACCCCCCACCCTTAGAGTCTACACAATAAGGATACCTTAAGATTTTGTGAAGATCAAGTATGATAATAGGAAGAAGGCACTGTGATCACTGTGCCTAGAATATAATAGCTACTCTTAATAATTACCATGTCTTAAACTGTACATATATGTTTTATATACTTTTCTAAGCATTTGGTATAGTTCACAATAAAAAAAAAATGTTTAGGCAAAATTGCTAGATTAGAGGCAGACTGGTGAGGGTCTTGAATGCCAAAATGTAGAGTTTGGATGCTAAATTTTATCCTGTAGCTATAGAGGAACGATTGCTATCTGCACAGTATTTGGGGGCCTGAGTCTGGGAACCTCTTTCTAAGTTCCCTTAAAAACTACCTGGAAAATGTTGTAGCATATGATTTCCAGGCACATATTAACTGACACAGGGTGAACTGACCTGCCTCCTGTAAGCATCTTCTGCTGCTCCCTCTGCTCCAGTCTTGACAGAGGAGAAAATGAGGAGTTGTAACTCTTCCCATTGGTCTACTTTGTGCTATTATGAGAAATTGACAGGCATCAGACACAACCAGGAATAATTCCTATCCATCACTTATTTATTAGCAGGATGGCCTCATCCAAATCAATCAACCCTTTCTGAGGTTTGTACAATAGGGATAACATCAAGGCAGGGTCTTAGAATTAAGACTCTAGCGATCACCTGTTATAGGAGATGCTTTATATCTAAATTTTTATTTTCCTTTTTGTTTGAGCACTACCCTTAAGTTTTATGAGTCATAGATCCCTGGAGTGCTCTTTCCCACACCTATCATAAAAGCCTTGTGGGGTGCCTGGGTGGCTCAGTCAGTTGAGCTTCCGACTCTTGATTTCAGCTTGGGTCATGATCTCAGGTCATGAGACCTGCCCCCACCCCCGACCCTGCGTTGGGTTCCTGCCTGTCCTTGACTCTGCTTGGGATTCTCTCTCCCTCTCCCTCTCCCCTGACCCCAGCTCACATGCTCTTGAAAGGAAGGAAGGAAGGGAAGAAGGAAGGAAGGAAAAGTAAAAGAAAAAGAAAGAAATCTTTAAAAAATTTTTAAAAAGTCTTGTGATTCAGTTTCAGAAGACTGTCCAAAATTGAAGACCAATCATTCAGACCAACTTTGTTTAGAAAATTGTTTTACCTAGGGGCACCTGGGTGGCTCAGTTGGTTAAGTGTCTGACTCTTGATTTCGGCTCAGGTCATGATCTCAGGGTTGTGAGATGGAGCTGCTGCTGGAACTCTGCACTGGGTGTGGAGCCTGCTTAAGAATCTCTCTCTTCTGGGGTACCTGGGTGGCACAGTGGTTAAGCATCTGCCTTTGGCTCAGGGCGTGATCCCAGCATTATGGGATCGAGCCCCACATCAGGCTCCTCCGCTATGAGCCTGCTTCTTCCTCTCCCACCCCCTCCCCCCTGCTTGTGTTCCCTCTCTCGCTGGCTGTCTCTATCTCTGTCGAATAAATAAATTAAATCTTAAAAAAAAAAAAATCTCTCTCTTCCTTTGCCCCTCATCCTCACCGTCCCCCCCATGGGCACATGCTTGCTCTCTCTCTTTCTAAAGAAAAGAAAATTGTTTTACCAAAATATCTTAGACAGTTGACACCTGAGTGAGTCAGATTCTTCCTCAACCTTCCATTTGTGTAGGCTGCAGTCCTAAGGTTCACCCCTCCCTTGCTCATGCCTTTAGAACCTGCAGATGTGTGTTATCTGCTCCTTCTGTTTGGTTAACTTCAAGAGCTTCTAATCTTTTTATAACCAGTTCTGTTGGCTGTTATCTGGATTCCTTGTAGTGCCTTGTCTATTGTACAGTTTAACAGATCTCCACCCTCTTCCCTGGCAATTAGAAGAGCAATATAATTATTTAACAATGCGCTAGAGTCTTCTATCAGATAAGCTTCTTAATTGGACCTTTACATCCTTTACTATTTGTGTGTGTGTGTGTGTGTGTGTGTGTGTGAAAAATATCACCTGAAGGTTTTTCTTAAAGTTGGACTTTTACACCATTTTCTGGGCTAAACACCAAATAAGGCCCAGAGCGCCCTTCTGTCAATAATCCCACCCTCCTCCTCTCTTCATGCTTGGGGAGACAGCCGTCGTTTTCTACAATCAGACCTATGATTTTAGTTTTGCAGCTCTGTCTCTGTTATTTTCTCATAGAATCTTACCTCTCTTTCTATTCTGGTGACTTTATCTGTGTAGCTCCAGAGACACTGAAATCTCCAATTCCATACCTCATCACAGGATAACATAGGATACTGGAAAAAGTCATGGGCTTTGGGTCAAGAGAGATAAATGTTCATCCAGGCTCTGCCCCTAAGTATGTGACCTTGCCAAGGCAGTTAACTGATTTAGCTTTCAAATTCCTTACTTATAAAATACCTAGAGAACACATATTCCCCTTCCGGTTTGTACTCTGTACACCTTCACCTCTGAAACACCCATCCTCACATTATGGGTTTTCTGATTCATTCCCAATCACCCAGCAGAGAACTGCTTTTACTTTAGTTAGTATTTGACTCTTAATTTTGCCAAATTTCTACTCATATACTTTCTTACTAACTCCAAGGGGCTCAGCTTAAACTTAACGTGAAGCAGCTCCTACGTATTTCTGAATATTCGCTATAGATCTGCTAACCTAGCTATAGTTAGATCCACTAACTGTTCTCTGTCATTTAAAAAATAGTGGCCATAAAATTTTTTTAAATAAATAAAAATGTAAGTCATATACGTTTTAAAGGATAATTCATAATTTAAAACTGAAATTGTATATTTCTTGGTCAACTTATGAAGTTATTGACAATATTTTTTCTTTAAAAAGAAGAAGTGGAGTGCTAGAGGAGGGTTAGCTATAAACTAGGTTAGTTATCCTCATTCTATGCAGGATGAATTAGGACGGCAATAACCAGATATAGTATGTTCATGGAAAGGCAAAAAATACATTCCATTTATACGAATTTGAAAACCTCTCAGTCTTTCTTGAGACTTACAGCGTTCTTTTCTCCTCAGAGCCCATCTCTTCCTGGTTGCCATTTCAAGGAGAGCTGATTAAAGTATAGCAATAGAGCTCAGTGTTCCAGGAAACTCCCCAGGGTCTGGGCAGGAGCCTTAAGATAGGAGGTACCTAAAACTCGAGTCCAAATCCTTGCTTTATCAGATACCTCCAGCCCGGGTGAGGACCAGCTAACCACAGTGACACGCAGAAAGTAGCCCACAATTTTCACTGACCACAAGCGACACCCGGCTCTGGAATAACAAACAGCCTTCTATCCCCATCCCATGGTCATTCTAGGGGAAACAGAGGGAGGGGCATGTTAACTTTGAAGGGTGAACCTATGTTAAAATTGAGAAGAGGCTAATTGTGTCCTTGGTGGTGTTTTCCTTTGAATGTAAGTGTGTATCACAAGTTAATCCTTGTAAACTGGAGGAGAGGTGTTGCAGAAACTGCTGGTTGCTCTGGTTGATCTCTCCAGCCCTTCTTTCTTGGCTAGATTCAAGCTCCCCCATCTCACTGGAACACCTGTAATGCTTGAGGGGTCATCCGGTCTTCAGCCTCACCCTGCCTGCAGGGTCAAAGTGCTCTCCCTAAAAACTGTAATCCACCTGGGATTTCCCCTATCCTTCACTCGCTCCTGATCCCCTCCTGATTCATTCAAGGTCTTCACCATTACCTACCCAAAGTCTTCCATAATCTTGACCCTTCATACTCACCTTGCCTCACTCTACATACTTTTTCTCCCTCTTGCACAGTAAACTCCAGCAGTGTTGAACTTTTCATGTATCTCTGAACACAAAATACTACTTCAGACTTCAAGTACTCTAGATCCTTCTCTTGGATCCTCACCCTCTTGTTCACTTCATTAATTTACATTCAACTCATCTGATAGATAGATAGATAGATAGATAGATAGATAGATAGATAGATAGATAGAACTTACATGCAGCCTTCAAAACCCAATTCATAAAAAGTTAATGGGGAAAAATAGTATTTTGTTGTTATTTGTAGTTGCAAAAATTCTTATTACTAGTAATATTCAAGTTTTTTCATGTTTATCAGCTGCTTATGTTTCTTATTTGAATAATTATTTAACTTTTATCTATTTTTCTATATTTACAGTTTTTAAAAAGCAATGCATATGAAAAAATAAAGTAAAATAAAAGCAGAGGTACCTGGGTGGCTCAGTTGGTTAAGTGTCTGCCTTCAGCTCAGGTCATAATCTCTGGATCCTAGGATTGAACTTCACCTCACATCGGGCTCCCTGCTCAGTGGGGAATCTGCTTCTCCCTGTCCCTCTGCCCCTCCCCACCTGTTCATGTGCTCTCTCTCTCTCTCTCTCTCTCAAATTAAAAAAAAAAACCTTTAAAAATAATAAAAACAATGCATATGATATTTCTCTACAAAGAAGATCCATTTGTTTGCCATGTATGAAGGACAAAACTTTTTCTTCCAACTTATTGTCTTTTAATATCCTATTTCACTGAATATTTTTATTTCACTGTGAAGAATTTGCTTGTAGTTAAATTCTGTCAAAATTCTATTACTGATGCTAGCTGCTTTGAATTATTTTTTTTAAAGATTTTATTTATTTATTTGACAGAGAGAGAGAGAGAGACAGCCAGCGAGAGAGGAAACACAAGCAGGGGGAGTGGGAGAGGAAGTAGCAGGCTCCCAGTGAAGCAGGGAGCCTGATGGAGGGCTGGATCCCAGGACGCTGGGATCATGACCTAAGCCGAAGGCAGACGCTTAATGACTGAGCCACCCAGGTGCCCCGCTGCTTTGAATTATTAATTTTAACAGTCATAAAGGCATTATTTTCTACTGTTTAATAAACTGATACATTGCAATTGACAAGAACAATAATAAAACCCAATTTATAAGTCACGGCCCCCAACACAGAGTAGGGGTTCAATAAATCATCACTGAGTGAAGTAGTGCACAGAAAGCCAAAATCCAAGTGGTGAAGTTACAACCTTTCTGTTTTTGTTTAAGTCCCATCTTTCTTCTGACTTTAATGTCTTCAGAAGTATAAAATATAAGATGCCAAAAGTATCTAAGCAAGTGCCAACTTACCTCTGGTTCCTTGTATCTCTCAGCAGATGACTATGCCACCTGCAAGAGACCTGAGAAAACCAACCAAACCTTAAGTTTTCTCCATTCCAGAAGAACACAGGAAGTACTATTTCAACCTTACCTGGGCTGATCAGTCAAATTGCGTGGACATTTTTTTTTGTTCTTTTGGTTACACTTGGTCCAGAAGTTCTAAAGACATCAGTTACTAGTACCTGCCCCCAGACCTGCTATGATAGTCTGGCCTCTTGAGCATTCACGTAGTTAAATTTGGGCTAACTTAGCCAGAATTTTTAGGGCCATTTCCATCCCACACACTACCAGAACCTAGGTCCTGCATTAGGTCATGACTGGTGTCCAGACTGAGTGGGGGAAGGAGGTTAAATAGTGGCCTCTGGCTTCAGTTTTCCTCATGTGATAGATTGCTCAAGGTTCTGAATCCTATTTTCCCAATACCTTTCATATAATGTGAGAGATTAGCTTTTCTGGGAGAAATTCAACATTAAAGATATTCACAAATCATACCAAGCAATATAAAAAACCTTTCAGATTCCATTTTAAAGATGACACAAAAACATAAAATTCATGCAGTTACCAGATATGTGTTGATCACTTCTCGGGATAGAGTAGATCTGGAGATACATAAAGCATAGATATTTGTAATAAGTCATAGAAAATACATATAAAAGATGAAAATAAAAAAGCTAAAACCTTTAAATTATAATAGCTTAAGAGTCTAAAGTAAAAAAGACAACTCAAAAGGACATAATATAATAGTCTTAAAAGTCACCTTTTTATAAGCAATGCCTTCTCCAATATTCTACAGCAACACGACATGCTACACTGTTTGGATCTGACCCAAATTCTTATCTCCAGCCCCAGCCTCTCCCCTGAACTCCAGACTCCCTGAGGAATTGAGTCTGTATGCCACCAAATGCTGCCTTCTCCACTCAGGAGCTCAATAGTTTTCTCAAACGACACATCCAAAAGGAAACCCCAAATCTCCATCCTAACACTTGTTCCTCCAGTGATCTCCTTCATCTCAGTTAATGTCTACTGTCATTTTAAGTGCTCCAAAAACAAAACTTTATACTCTTGACTCCTTAACCTCTTTCTCTTTGCCGTCCAATCTATCACCAAATCCTGTTGCATCTATGTTTTAAGTATACCTATACCTCTTTCCACCTCCATCGTTATCATCCTGGTCCAAGTTACATCATCTTTTTCCTGGACTATTGCAGTCTTCTCTCAACTGATCTTTCTGCTTCTGTCCTTATCTTCTATAGTCTATTCTTAACCCAATAATCAAGGTGGTTTCTTTAAAATATAAGCCAGGTTATTTTACTCCTCTACTCTGACCCCTTCAGTGGTTTTTCATGGCACTCAAGGTAATATCCAATGTTTACAGCCTACTATAATCCTCCACTACCTCCTGAACCTATTTTGCTCCTTCTCGGCTTTGTGAAGAATTACTATGATCTTGATATGTTACTACTTTCTAGAATATAGTCTTTCAACTAAGACTAACCATATAGCATAGAGTTGCATATCAGAACAGGAAACACATGTCAACTGAAACTAACACTCCTGGTATAGGAGGATAAATGAAGTTGTATCTTGTGTTATCCAATAACATACATTCTGTGAAATCAAACTTAACAGGGACCTTCAGAGCTAGATGGGAAGAACTCATCAAATTATACTACAGCTTCTTTTGGGGGGAAGGGACAGAGTCATCTACTAATTTACACACACACACACACACACACACACACACACACACACACGTCATTTCTTTTTTTGTGGTGGAAACATGTAAGATCCAGTCTTTTAGCAATTTGGAAGTATGTAATACAGCATTGTCTATAATCCGTATGCTATGTGTTAGATCTTCAAAATTTATTCATCTTTTAGTTGCAAGTTTGTATCTTTTAACAATATCTCCCCAGTTCCCCCAGCCCCTGGTAACCATCATTCTACTCTCTGTTTCTACAAATTTGTCCGTTCTACAAGTTCCACATATAAGATATACCATACAATATTTCTCTTTCTTTGACTGGCTTATCTCACTAAGCATAATGCCCTAAAGATCCATCCATTTTGTTGGTAATGACAGGATTTTCTTTTTTCTCATGGCTGAATAATATTTCATTGTACATATACCACATCTTCTTTATCTATGCATCCACTGATAGACATTAAGTTGTTTCCATATCTTGGCTATTGTGAATAATACTGTAATAAATACAGGAGTGCAGATTTCTTTTCTTTTTTTCCTTCTTCTTTTCTTTTTTCTTTCTTTCTTTTTTTTGACTAGGTACAGTATACTTTATTGAGGGTACCTGACAAGGTATGGCTCCCCACGTCCCTCCTCTTCTTCAGGGGGTCTGGGAGGGAAACTATGGAGGTTGGGAGATTCTCACTATGTAGGGGATGAGTTGGTGCAAGGACTCCCCAGCAGCTGAGGGCCTCTCTGTTTCTCTTGGTCTTGCTGGGTCTGATGGTTACTTTTACTCCTTGGAGACCATGTGTACCATAAGGTCCACCACCTGGTTGCTGTAGCCAAATTCATTGTCATTCCAGAAAATGAGCTTGACAAAGTGGTCATTGAGAGCAATGCCAGCTCCAGCATCAAAGATGGAGGAGTGGCTGTCACTGTTAAAGTTGCAGGCGACAACCTACCTGGTCCTCAGTGTAGCCCAGGATGTTCTTGAAGGGGCCATCTGGTGCCTGCTTCACCTGATTCTTGATGTCTTCATATTTGGCAGCTTTCTCCAGGTGACAGCTCAGAACCATGACTGACATGTTGGGGGTGGGAACACAGAAGGCCATGCCAGTGAGCTTCCCATTCAGCTCAGAGATGACCTTGCCTACAGCCTTGGCAGAGCCAGTAGAAGCAGGGATGATGCTGTAGGCAGCCCGTGGGACATCACACCACAGCTTCCCAGAGGGGATGTCCATGATCTTCTGGGTGGCAATGATGGCAAGGACTGTGGTCATGAGTCCCCCCCAGGGATACCAAAGTTCTCATGGATGACCTTGCCCAGAGGGGACAAGCAGTTGGTGGTGCAGGAGGCATTCCTGACAATCTTGAGGGAGTTGTCATACTTCTTATGGTTCATTCCCATCACAAACATGGGGGCATCAGCAGAAGGGGCAGAGGTGGTGACCCTCTTGACCCCATGCTTCCAGTGAAACCCAGCCTTCTCCATGGTGAAGACCCCAGTGACTCCACAACGTACTCAGCACAAGCATCACCCCATTTGACGTTGGCAGATCTCACTCCTGGAAGAAGGAGATGGGTTTACCATTGATAACGAGATTCCTATTCTCAGCCTTGACTGTGCCATAGAACTTGCTATGGGTGGAATCATGTTAGAACATGTAGACCATGTAGTTGAGGTCAAACAAAGGGTCAGTGATGGTGACAATATCCGCTCTGCCAGAGTTAAAAGCAGGCCTGGTGACCAGGCGCCCAATATGACCAAATCCGTTTACTCTAATCTTCACCACACTGTCTCAGGGATGTGGCTGGTACTGCACCAGAAGATGCAGCTGTCTGTCAAACAGAGAGGAGCAGAGAGTCCAGATTTCTTTTCAAAATCCTGTTTTTATTTCCTTTGGATACTTACCCAGGAATGGGATTGCTGGGTCATATGGTAGTTGTATTTTTATTTATTTATTTATTTTTAAAAATTTATTTTCAGAGAGAGAAAGCATGAGTAGGGAGGGACAGAGGGAGAGGAAGAGAGAGGATCCCAAGCAGGCTCCACACCCATCACAGAGCCTGGTTCTGGGCTCAATCTCACGACCCAGAGATCACGACCTGGGCCAAAATCAAGAGTGGGCCACTCAACCAACTGTGCCACCCAGGTGCCCCTGGTAGTCGTATTTTTAATTTTTTGAGAAACCTCAATAATATTCTCCATAGTGACTTAAACAATTATATCCTGCCCAACACTTGTTAACTCATCTTTCTGGTGATAGCCATTCTAACAGGTGTGCGGTGACATTTCAATGTGGTTTTGATTTGTATTTCCCTGATAATTAGTGATGTTGAACATCCTTATGTACCTGTTGACCATCTGAATGTCTTCTCTGGAAAGATATCTACTAAGGTACTCTGCCTATTTTTAATCAGATTATTAGTTTTTGGTTATTGTTATTGAGTTGTATGAGTTCTTTATATATTTTGGATATTAACCTTCTACCCAATATGTAGTTTGCAAATATTGTCTCAGTTCTATAGGCTGCCTTTTAATTTTACTATTTTTTTTCTGTGCAGAAGCTTTTTAGTTTGATGTAGTCCCACTTGTTGATTTTTTTTTCAGATTGCTTATGCTTTTGATATCATATCCAAAAACTTATTGCCAAAACCCAGTGTCAAGGAGCTTCTTCCTTATGTTTTCTTCTAGGAGTTTTACATACCAGCTCTTTCTTATGCTTAATTCTTTAACCCACTTCTAGTTAATTTTTATGAGTGGTATTAAGATAGGGGTACATAATTTTCTTTTCTATTATCTTCCTTTTCTATAATCCTTCCTTCTTCCTTGCCTCCTTCCTTCCTTCACTCCCTCTCTCCCACTCTTTTTCTTTTTCTTGTTCTTCTTTTGTTTATAGAGTTTTCTTTTTGTCTTTAAATCAAAACCGTGTGGGGTGTGTGTGTGTGTGTGTGTGTGTGTGCGCATTTGTGTGATGGGGGGTGGGCTTTTTAAAGGGGTTTTCCAGTATTTACTTTATGAATTTTTTTTTAAGTTTTTCTCTGACTTTTAATGAAAGCCAAATGTTAGAAATAGTAATTAAAATGTTTACATTGAAGTAGATTGCAAGATCTGCAGTGTAGCCAAGCCTGGCAGCTTTTGATAAATTAGAATGAGCCACACAGGCTGGTCTTTTTTTTTTTTTTCCCCTAAAATGCCACAGTGTCCAGAAAGCAATTCCACCCCACACACCACCCTTGTTTCAGATCAGATGAGCTAAGCGAAGAAAATACCTCCCAACATAGCAAATTACCCACTATATCAAAAGAAACTGGAAGATATTATCAATGGGAGAGACGGCTTGGGAGAACATGAACATCAGGATTTTGATGTAAAGTGTGATCTTTGGGCTTTTACCAAACTGCCCTTCATCAGGGGAAACAACATTCCAGGTCATTCATGTGATTGTCATTATATCTCGATCAGTCCAGGTACCACTGACAAATTTCAGAAAATAAAAACAGAAAGGCAGGCAAGGAACCTTCCCTAGCTTCATTTGCTCTCAATGCCCTTATGTAAAAAGCTTCCCAGACCCCCAGAAACACTTGTTTCGCAGGCTCCTGAGTGAATAAACCTTCTGTAGTCTGGGAACATATCATTTTGAAAAGTTTCCACACTTTCTGGTGCCACAGACGTCTGGCAAAATATCTATGGAGCCTTCACATAAACCCCCCCATGCAGCATTGCCTTCTTCAGGAAATACAGGAATTGCCAGTGAGCAAACCTTGCTGACTGCCTTCCATATTTAAATCAGACCTTCTGATCAAGGAATAAATCATTCCACACTCCCCAGAATTTGCAACGTGTTGAGAAATTATCATGTAGATCTGTGGTGCTTAACACTGGCCACACATGGAGATTATCTGGAGGGCTTTTAAAAATATTGTTGCCTGTGATCCACACCTAAAGACCTGGGACGGACAGGTCATCAGTATTTATTGAAAGCATTCACACACACTCCCTCCCACTAATTCTAATAGATAGCTGGGCTAAGAACCACTGCCTGTTGAGGGATTTCCGATTTTTAGAACTCTGGGTTTTCATTGTTGTGAGATATTCTTTCCTGTCGCCCACTAACTTAACTCACTTAAGCCTCTCATTTGGCCAAATAACTTTCATTACGGATGGTAGGGTCAGAAACTTGAAACTCTTGTTTTTCAAGTGATCTTTAGGTATACATGTCATTACTGTGTCCGTGGAATGTGAGTTTCTCTAGTGGTAGCCAGATTCTTCAAAAGAAAGATATATAACTTGATTGTTTTGGAAATATTCAGTAAGTCCAGGTGTTAATATATAAACAGTTTTCAAGTCCGTGTTTAGCACTTTAAAAATCTATCATTAGTTGCATTAAAAAAAAAATGACCAAAGACTCATTCTCAGATATTAGAGGGCTTCTTCTTTCAAGGAAACTCAGTAAGAAAAACACAGGTTTTTGTTTGGTTTACATAAATGTGTGTTGTGTGATTTAGATTTCGTTAAAAAGAAGAAAACAGTATCAGCAACATCCACACTTTTATAAAAATGAAAAAATATGTAGCCTTATGAAGGTAAGAGTCATACAAATAAAGTGTGTCTTAATGCAGCTCTGCTCCATTTGTGGCAGATTAATTAAATAGACCGTGCCAATCCATTAATGCTTAAGCAACTCAAAAAATGATTCTCTCCCCCACCATCATCATAAACCTTTTCAAATTCCATCTGAAAAGCTATAAGAGAAAAATTTTAAAGGTGAATTTTTTAATGAAATAAAAGGTTTTTTTTTCCTCATAAAACTGCTACTAAGCAAGAAACTCAGCCAAGTTCTTATTCCCCTGTCTATGCATATTTATTTCTGTGCAAAAAATAAACTGGATTGTGCAAATCCCCAGAATAGAAAACTCCCAGCACCAAGTGGTTTTTTTGCTAAGTGAGGAATAAGTCATATGAAGAACAAATTTTACAATAAAACGAGTATGTTCTCTTTTAGTTTGATCTTCTTTACCATCTCCTGTGTGTCCAAATGCAAAAGAGCTCTGAGATTGAATATAATAAGGGGTCAATTTTCCTTTAAGTATTCTACTTCTTTATCAATACCTAGCAGTCCAGAAGAAAGGTCATTTTCCATTGATTTACCAAGAAATCAACAGTGTATGATCAACACATCAAGCTTCCATTACACGGTAGTAAGAGAAAAGGAAATCATGAATGAAGGAAGGTGGTGCCAGATTCTGAAAAGGAAAAGGGACAGTTATCAGGGCAATCAGGAAGTCTTCTCTCAAATTAGCATTAATTTATGATACTCAACTGTGATTTTATCTATTTGCCATGACAGTTGTGCTTTACACTCGTGGCAGGAAGGACAGCCACCCCCAACACATCATCTTCCACAGATCTTAGAGCTCATACGAAAACTCAAGTCCAGTGCCATACTTCATCATGAGGTTAATTTAGAAAATGACACTTTAAAGATACAATGAAAACTTCCATGTCCGTAGGTCAATATTCAGTCACTGTCTCAGGGTGAAAAAAAGCAAACTCTGGAGCCAGAAGGGTATGGGTTCAATTTTGTTTTCATAAGTGACTATTTGTATGACTTTGAACCAATCATCTTACCCTTCAGAACTTCACATTCCTTATCTGTAAAATAGAGATAATGATACCCACTTTGTAGAGATGATATGTCCTTTTTAGGATTAGAGACAGTATTTGTAAACTGCCTAGCACATACCTGATACTCAATAAATGGTAGCTACTATTTTTTATAACCTCTATAAAGAAAAGAAACCTGGTGAATGGCTTATGGAAGGTACTCAAAACTAATTAGTTGTTTCTCAAACACCTTTGTGTAATAGATTTATCCTTTTTGAGTCTACCATTTAAATCTAAGTTAAATTTACCAAAAACTAACAAGATAAGCCAGATTTTTAAAAAAATATGAAATCATGTAAATGTACCAATTATACAGTGGCAAGCACAATGCAACATGAGCTCTGATGAAATTGAGTTTTTGTGGCAGAGCTTGAAAATCAGGGAATAGAAGTGAATTTTTCACTCTCTCTTCTCTTCCCAGCTGTTCCATTTGGCTGTGACATTAGACTAGGCAGAGGCAGTCATCAAAACCAACAAGCAGACAAGAGCTTCAACTTGGATCTAAAAAAGCCACAAAATGGGGCGCCTGGGTGGCTCAGTGGTTAAGCGTCTGCCTTCGGCTCAGGGCGTGATCCCAGAGTCCCAGGATTGAGCCCCACATCAGGCTCCTCCGTTGGGAGCCTGATTCTTCCTCTCTCACTCCCCCTGCCTGTGTTCCCTCTCTCGCTGGCTGTCTCTCTCTCCATCAAATAAATAAATAAAATCTTTATTAAAAAAAAAAAAGCCACATGAGGGAGCTTGGTGGTGAGAGCCGGGAACTGGGAAGAGTAATCATGATAATAATCAGAGAGACAGAGAAACAGAAGAGAGGGAGAGAAATGTAGGAAACAGGGAGAAGGGGGACTGAGTGAGCAGCGAATAGGGACTCTTCTCATTGTGGATGCCTGTTTTAAAAACTTGTTATGATAAAATAAAACACAGAAACCAAAATCACACCAAAATTCATAGCTTAGTAAATTCTTATAAGGTGAGCACCCTGTAACAACCACCCACGTCAAGAAATGGAACTTTGGTAACATCCTGAAGCACCTTCACCTGTCCCATTCCAATCTCAACACCTTCCCTTTTTCCAGAGGTAAGCACCAACATGACTAGCATCATAACCATTCCTCTGTTTCTTCATATTTTTATTACCCAAGAGTGTACCTCAAACACTCCAGTTAAGATGTGCTCTTTTAAAAAAAATGGTATCTCTTTTAAGTCATTTTTAGTGTAGAGATTTCCTCTCTATCCATTTCTTATCTTTGCAATTTATCTACCAAAGAACCCAGGGCATGTGACCTGTAAAGATTCCCATAGTCTGAGTTTTGCTGATTGCACACTCATGATGTAGTTCAGCATTTCCTCTGCCCTCCATATTTCCTGCAAATTGGCAGCTGGATCCAGAGGCTTGATCAGACTCAGGTTATACGCCTTTGGCAAGTTCATAGGTGGTGATGTATTCTTTTATCAGGAGGCACATGATCTGGCTCTTTCTGTGATGTAAGTAGCCTTTGATGCTTGATGCCTAGATACATGAATTGATTAGGGATTTAAAGATGGTGATAGTCTAACTTTATCATTTCTTTTACATTTATTGGAGGGAATACTTATATAAAGAAATACTTCTTTCATCTACTTTAAATTACTCAAGTAGTATAATTCATACAGAAAAGACAGGATAATTGCTTGATTCTTTCCTCTTATTTTACCAGTGTTCAAAATAATTAATTGATTCTTTATCATCATTTAAAGGTGACTGATTAGGGGTTTTGTTCATATTATTATGAACCCATGAATTTAAACATATTTGATGATTCTGGCTGTTTTTATCAGACTGCTCCCATGTGTACCAAGCTACCCATCCAGTGTTTTAAAAGCAATGGTTAATTGCCTATGTCTTTACTTGTATGTATCATCAGAAGGTTGGAGTTGGGTAGATTTGCTAATCCTTGATAACACAACTTTGCTAAAACCTAGTTTTATGAACCTATCCTTCTCATTTGTGCTAAGTAAGATGACAACTCTTCCAAGTACTAGGAAACATAGTGTTGTAAGTTGGTCATTCTCTTAAAAAATGCATGGAATTTTCAACTTCACTGAAGTAAATAAATAAGTCAATTATTAATTAATTAATTAATCTTAGAGCTTGGGAGTCATGGCAGGAGAAATACGAGCCATTCAACCAGCAGAGGGAGTACAAGTTAACTGACAAATCCAACCTCCCAAACTCTGCTTTCCTATTGGTGAAATCACTGATAATGTTTTGGAGAGAAGGAAGATACCAGGAACAAGACAGGACATATCTGTGCTTCTCTGCTGTCTGTTGGATGCAAAGAAACAACACTGATTCTTAATGAAGGGAAAATACAACAGGAAGGTGAAAAAGTATTCCCCTGAATTTCATCAGAGCCTTCTTTGCTCAGAATTCAATACATCATTGCCTATAGCCTGATTGATAACTGTCTTGGTGGATTAGAAAGGAGGAAGATATGATTACCTAGCTCTTTGTAAAAAAATAGAGGCATCCAGAGGTGATATGAATTCTCTATAGTCACATCAATTCAGAAGTAGAGGCAAAATTTAATATAAATCATCCAAGTCCCATCCCCGCTTTTCACATGGGGCATTAGTCAATGACAACTATTTTAAAGGGAAAGAAGTTACAAAAGTACTTTGCAGGTTTTCTACTTGCCTCTGTTGGTAATGATTCGGTCAAGACAAAAATAAGAGCTTGAGAATATAGAGCACACGAGCACTCCCTGATTTCTTTGCAAATTTTCCTCTGGGGTTGGTGCTTTAATTTCTAATCAGTCTGAGTCAATAACGTATGGTTGTCAGTGCCATTGTTGACTCTCACAATTTCTTGTCTCAATCCCATAGTTCCTAAAGCTTGGGGCTTGGGGTCACTGGCAGGGGTTTCGATTTGGGGCTTTCTATGTTTACACAATAGGGCAAGTCAATATCTCTCGTGTATCAGTGAATTCTGGACTAAACTGATCTATCAAGCATGGTAGACAAATGAAGACCTTTAGGGACAGAAAGAAGGCTCTCTGGAAGTCTCCTCTGCTTTTACATTTCATTGAATCCACAGACTCTCACTTGCTCCCCACAGAGATCTGAATGCAGCTGAATAAGAAAGGAAGAAAGTCTCATGAGAAGAATGGAATGCTCTTACAATATTTTTAGGCTGCAATGTATACTGAATTCCATTCACACAGTCCCGCAGGAGGCTTGGCCCATCTTCACAGAGCATGCCACAACTCCTGCTTATTGCAACAGATATGTACATTTCTCAAGGACTGACAATAATTAAAGAAAAAACAAACTGGGAGGTTCTTTGCATTGGATTGTTGAGGCAAGCTTTCCCTTTTTCTTTTGTTGATACCTGTTTTATAAAAAAGGATGATAAACTGGTGTTGGAAAGTTCAAATTTCTCTCCAGCTTGATGGACTCCTAATTGTGTACCTAATTCAAACCAATTTTGGATATAACGGGGCTACTTCTAACTTTCCAAGAAGCTAATAAAAAGACTAAGAAGTTTTTGAAAAAAATTGACCATCATTTTTGAAGAAATAAAATGAATGTGGAAATAACTTTTTTATGAAAAAAAAATCAAAAATTTTCCTTGGAGACACAGGTTGAATAAGTGAGGACTTCTTGGTGGTGGCCATAAATGAACGAGTTCCATTCTTGCTTTCGTTGAACTCGAACGGTGCAGGTTTCTACTTGAACGTTCATTTGCCTTTATTCTGTGAATCTAATCTGTCTACCCCACATCAATAGACAGCAGGGCCTCCTGAAGTCCATTCCTTTCCAGCCCAGGAGCTTCAACCTAGAGGCAAGACTTTAATCACTTCCAAGTGTTCTAAAACACCCAAGTGTGTGCTAAGCTCATTTAGCTGTGTGAAATACTGAGTTAATGAAGTCAAGGTCATTAGTTCAGATATACATAAGATGATTCTGCTAACCTTGTCCTCCTATGTGTCAAATAAACACATTATTACCAAACATATCTATCCCCACTGGCATTGTATATCCATTACTCACTAAGAAGAGAGGGTAGGTAGATATAGATGGAGACAGATTGTACTAAATTTGTCTCAGCCATTTCATAGCTATGTGAACTTATGTAGATTTCTTGGTGCTTCTGTTTCCTCACCATAAAATAAGGATAATTATAGCAACTACCTCATATGGTTGCTGTAAGGATTTAATAGATTATTCATGTTATGTGTTTAACACAAAGGTAGGTACATAGAAAATGCTCAATAGGGCACCTGGGTGGTTCAGTCTGTAAGGCTCAGCTCATGATCCCAGGGTCCTGGGATCAAGCCCCGTGTTGGGCTCCCTGTTCAGTGGGGAGCCTGCGTCTCCCTTTCCTGCTCCCCCTGCTTGTGCTCTCTCTCTCTGCCAAATTAATAAATAAAATCTTTTTTAAAAAAGAAAATACTCAGTAAATGTTATTTTAATTTCAATTTAATGCTGTTGGTATTGTTGTTATTACTGTTATTCTTGTTGGACATTTTAAAGCCTGAGTTCCATGGTGCTAATTGTCCATATGTACATATTGTAGCTCAAGTTTCTTTAGCATTGGTACATATTGGCTTTAAACTCAGATCCACAAGGTACATAGAATCCAGAGAAGGCAATGCATGTTCATGAAAGCACAAGAGAGGCAGTGAACCTCTACTGTCAGAGCCACTTCACATACCACACACTTAAATCAACTAACAAAGCTGACCAGCAAGTAACTCATTGGTGCTCACTATGACTTTTCAATCTACTGAGGATGTCTTCTACTGATGAGGATTAAACAGATGTTTAGTAATAAGGAGTGTAGGTATAATTATAGACATGAAAAATATGGCCTCCCCTCCTAACAAATCCAGAATACAGCCATTTATCTATTGTGCCTTTGGGAGAAAAAAATTAATTAGAAGAGTTTTCTATTTTGTTTTCATTTGTCCTATTTTAAAAATAAAACATGTCATTGGTTCTAGACCACAGAAGTCAAAGGAATGAATAATTCCCTGATGGTTTAGAGAAGTATCGATATCTGTTTCAGATCATCCCCATACCAATTTCAAGGGCACATCTACACAACTTAAATGCAGCCAGTAATTGTTCACTCCTCTTTAGCATGGGTGTGTAGCCTAGCTGAGAAGTATATCTTCAAGATAGATGGAAAGGGAACACTCCAAGTACTTGTTTACATTTTAGTAGAAGCAGTGACAAAAGGGGAGCCGTCATGAATACTATTAAAAATACCAATTTCTAGACAACTCCTCTAAGTGATTCTGATTCAATAAGAATGGGGTAGCACCCAGGAATCTCTGTTTTCAACACTTGTTCTGGTGATTCTTATGATCTGACACATGAGGGACATCGATCATCTGTTGCTTCTGCTTGCTCGACATCTCTTCTTTCTTCTAATAAAAGCACCTCAGTTTTCCTTTGAGAAAGCCCTCCTCCCCAGCTCTCAGCTCCTGTGGGTGGTCGGGGCTGTTTCTACCACCAGCTCCATAGGGGGTCTCTGTCCCAGGCCTGTTCAATCATTGTAATCTATCAATACCTCTGGTCACACTGATTGGTTCAGAGATAGGTGTAAAACTGAATCCTGGAATGTTGAAACCATTGGAAAGAGGAGGTCTCTTTCCTCTGGATTTAGGAAAATTTATCCACCTGAAAAAAGAAGCCAACACCAAGATGGAATAAATGGAAAAAGGAAAGACAGAGAGATTGATACAAAGAGAGAGAAAGAACAAAAATGAATATCTAGATGACTTTGTTTAGATTCCCAGATTCGGGCAATTTTTGTTTGTTTTCAGGAAAAAACACAGTGCATAATGACAGCAATCAAAGAAACAAAATGGAAACGTAATTCAAAGTTTACAAATTCAGATGGAAATGTAAAAGACTTAAGCTTTACTACCCATTAATGACTATTTTCTAAGAGTTTATTAAATAAGAAATAGGAAACCATAGTGATCAGATATACAACATAAGAATGAGTGTATTGTGGTTTTTTTCTTAAATATTTTTTAAGTTTATTTATTTAAGTAATAAATAAACCAATGTGGGGCTTGAACTCATGACCCAGAGATCAAGAGTCACATGCTGCTCCTACTGAGCTAGTCAGGCACCTCAAAAAAGTATCGTGGTTTTTATAGAGTTTTTCAAATAAGAAAATTGCATTTAAAATGAAATGGCACAAGTTAGATATAGTTATGTTAAAAATATACAGGGGCGCCTGGGTGGCACAGCGGTTAAGCGTCTGCCTTCAGCTCAGGGCGTGATCCCGGCGTTATGGGATCGAGCCCCACATCAGGCTCCTCTGCTGTGAGCCTGCTTCTTCCTCTCCCACTCCCCCTGCTTGCGTTCCCTCTCTCGCTGGCTGTCTCTACTCTGTCGAATAAATAAATAAATAAAATCTTTAAAATACATATATATATATATATATATATACATATATACATATACATATATATATATACACACCAAATAACAGAGCTCCCAATACATGAAGCAAAAACAGAAATGAAGAGAGAAAAATACAGTTTAATAATAATAATAATTGGAGATTCCAATATCCCACTTTACATAATAAATAGAACAAATAGAAGATCGACAAGGAAATAGAAGACTTAATGTTATACACCAAATAGAACTATTATATATCTATGCAATAATCTGTACAACAACAGAATACGCATTCTTCTCAAGTACACATGAAATATTCTCCATATTAGGGCACAAAACAAATCTAAATAAGGATTGGAATAATACAAAGGATGATCTCTAACCACAATAAATTGAAATTAGAAATTAGTAACAGAAGAAAATTTGGGAAATTCACAAATATGTGGAAATTTAACAACCCACTGCTAAATAATCAGTAGGTCAAAGACTAAACCAAAAGCAAAATTAAAAATACTTTGAAGTGAATGAAAGTGAAAACAGAACATGCCAAAATTTATGGAGGTAAAGCAATGCTCAGAGAGAAATTTATAGCAATAAACACTGGTTAAAAAAGAAAAGTCTCAAATCAATAGCCTAACTTTCCACTTCAAGAAACTAGAAAAAGAGGAAGAAACTAAATGCAAAGAAAACAGAAGGAAGAAAATAATAGTGATTAGAGCAAACATAAATGAGATAAAGAATAGAAAAACAAATAAAATCAATGAAAGTTTGTTCTTTGAAAACATCAAAACTGAAAAACCTTTAGTCAAACAACCAAAAAAAGAGAAGACTCAGATAACTAAAATAAGATTTTTTAAAAAGATGTATTTATTTTAGAGAGAAAGAGAGAGTGCAAGGGTGAGGGACAGAGAGAGATAGGGAGAGAGTTAAGTAGACTCCATGCTGAATGTGAAGCTCAACACAGAGCTCAGTCTCACGACCCTGATATCACAATCTGAGCTGAAACCAAGAGTCAGAGGCTTAACTGACTACACCACCCAGGTGCCTCCAAAATAAGATTTTAAAATAGTAATTAGTTTCTGATGTATAGAAATAGGAAGAATTATAAGGGAATACTATGAATTATTGTATGTCAACAAATCAGATAACCCCGTTGAGATGGACAAATGCTTCTAGGATACAAACTACCAAACTGGCTCAAGAAGAAATAGAAAATCTGTACAGGCCTATGACATGTGAAGAGATTGAATTAGTAATCAAAAAATATCTTACAAAGAGAAGTGCATGCCTGGGTAACTTCACTAATGAATTCTACCGAACCTAAAGAAGAATTATCACCAATATTTCACAAATTCTTTCAAAAAATAAGAAAGGAAACACTTCCAAATTCATTCTATAAGGTCAATATTCCTCTACTACCAAAACCAGACAAAGATTTCATGAGAAGACAAAAAATTCCTCAACAAAAATACCAGCAAACCAAATCCAACAACATGTAAAGATTATACACTGTAATGAAATAAAATGGATCCCAGTGATGCAAGGTTGGCTCAACATATAAAAATCAATCAATCTAATACATCATACTAGTAGAAGAAAGGACAAAACCACATGATTACCTGAAATGATACAGAAAAAGTATTTGACAAAATTCAACACTCTTTCAGGATTAAAAAAGAAAAACTCAACAAACTAGAAATAGAAGGCAGCTTGCCCAGCCTGATTAAGAACATCTATAGAGACACCTGAGTGACTCAGTCGGTTAGGTGTCTGCCTATGTCTCGGGTCATGATCCCAGTGTCCCAGGATCAAGTCCCACATCGGGGTTCTTGCTCAGTGGGGAGCCTACTTCTCCCTCTGCCTCTGCCTGCAGCTCCCCCTGCCTGCAGCTCCCCCTGCTTGTGCTCTCTCTCTTCCTCTGACAAATAAATAAATAAAATCTAAAAAAAAAAAGAACATCTATGAAAAATTCACAGCTAATATCATACTTAGTGGTGAAATCATTTGTAAACCATAATTCCATCAAAGAATACATTGAAAATGCTGCAAGCCCTGGAGTTTTCTAGGTCAAGATTTTAGATTTTATTCTAATCTCGATGAGAGGTCATCAGAGGAATTTCAAGCAAGGGAGGGTTACGGTTTGATTTTTACTTTTAAAAAATACTCTACCACATTGCCATTCCACTTGGATTCCATTTATCCTGGGGGTAGGGAATAGGAGAGAGCCCTGGTATGGTTAGCAGACTATGGGAATAGTCCAGAAGAGAGATTCTGGTGGCTTGGATAAAAGGATATGGTGGAAACAGAGAAAAGTGAAAGTTTTCAGAATACTTTTAGAGGTAAAGTCAGTGGGACTTAAAATGGGTTCAGATATGAAGATGAATGAAGAAGGAGAAGAATCAATGTTGACTCCTAGAATTTTGGCTTCAACAACTAGGTAGATGTTGATGCCATATACTGAAAGACAAGACCCAGTGGGGTTGGACTTGGGAAAGAAAGATAAAAGTTTTATTTGGTCCATGTTAAATTGAAGATACCCATTTAAAATTAATGTGGAGATGTCTAACAGGGACCTAGATATATAATTTGGAGCTCAGAAGGGAAGTCGGAGCTAAACATAAAGATTTGGAAATCATCAGCATACAGTATTTAAAGCCATGGGATTAATGAGGTTGATTTGAAAACTGCATAAATAGAGCAAAGAAGGAAGACCAAGATAGAGCCCTGGATTGCTCATACCTATAGCATTCACATAACGGAGAAGATGGAGTTCCCAAAGGAGACTAAGAAAAGCAGCTGGTGAAATAAAAGGAAACCAGGAGAGTATGGTGTCATGGACTCCCAGAAAATAACTGTTTCAAGAAGGAAGATGAATATATTCTAGGGATCAGCTGTACAACATTGTGCCTATAGATAACAATACCGTATTGTATACTTTAAAAATCGGGTAAGAGGGTAGATCTTGTGTTAAGTGTTCTTACCACAATAAACTTTTTAAAAATATTTTACTTATTTGAGAGAGAGCATGAGAGAGAGAGAGAGAGCACAAGTGGGGGGAGGAGGGGCAAAGAAAGAGGGAGAAGCAGACTCCTTGCTAAATAGGGAGCCCAGTCCCAGGACCTTGGGATCATGACCTGAGCCGAAGGCAGATACTTAACCAACTGAGCCACCCAAGCAGTCCTGCAATAAATTTTTTAAATAAACATGTATTTTTTTAGAAAAAGGAAGGAAGTGTTGACCAACTTTGTTGAATACTGCTGAGAGGGCAAGCAAGAAAAAAATGGTAGAATGGCCACTAATGTTTAATTTACGGTGGTTATCCATAACTAGACAAGCACAGAGTCAAGGAAGTTATAGGGACAGATGTCCAATTGAGGTCAGTTAGGAGTGAATGTGAGTTGAAAGAGTAAAGACAACAATTCTAGATAACTCTGAAGACAATTTCAATGAAGAGGAGCAGAAAAATGGAACAGAAATTCAAACGGCGGGATCTGAGAGCAAATAATTATAGAAACAGTCACTGGCAAGGATCTGGGACACCGTGGAAGTCTTTGACCAGGCTGTCTTTGGACGTGGGCCAAGACACATCATCCATAGTAAAGATCAGGAAGTTGTAGGAGTCATGAGGCAGGTTTTCATGGGAGAAGACGAGGGAGTTCCTGTCTAAATGCTTCAACTTTCCTAATAAATATAAACTTATAGTGAACAGCGAGGGTCATGGAGAGATTGAGTGACAGTTTCAAAGAGAAGGAGTGAAATGATCACTTGGGAATTGCTATGGACTGAATTGTGTCTCCAAATTTTTGTGTTGAAGCACTAACCATCAGTGTCACTGTATCTGGAAATAGGGTTTTTAGGAGCTAATTAAGGTGAAATGAGGCCGTAAAGGGGGCCCTGACATGATAGGGCTATGGCTTTATAACAAGAGAGAGAGGCAGAGGGAGAGAGAGAAAGAGGGAGAAAATCTGTGCCATGTGAGGACACAGTGAGAAGGCAGCCACCGGCAAACCAGGAAGGATACCCTCACCAGACATGGAGTTAGCCAACATTGATCTTAGATTTCCTGCCTTTGAAACTGTGAGAAATTTATTTCTGTGTTTAAGCCACCCAGTCTATGGTATTCTTTAATGGTAGCCTGAGCAGACTAAGATAGGAATGTAGGAAGGTGAAAATATTATTAAAGTTGAGTGAGATTCTGGACATGTTGAGTGCCCAGCTTAGATTTGCGGCCATAGGAACTTCAAGAGAGACCAAGACACACAGTTGTGGGTTTTTTTGTTTTTGTTTTTTTTCCCAGCCATTTCAGCTGCTCAGATGCCATCACAGCCTCAGCAGATAGATGGATTTAACCCAGGTCATGACTTTGGAAGACAAGTCCAGCCAAGAGTAGACAGAGAATTAAGGGTATTCATAAGACAGTGTTTAGGTGAGATGAGACAAAAATACTGATGATGACAACTTTAGAAATAAGTTCCTCTGCCTCCTCTCTGATATAAAGATGAGCTTTCTTAAGGAAGATTAGGTTAGATATTCTTTACCCATATTTGCAGTGTAATATATAAAATTGTGAACCCATTGCCATATCAATATCAAATAATGCCACTACAACTGATAATGCATCACTTTTAAATAATCATTGATGCAATTCATGTGTATTTTCCACTGCCAACTCCAAAATAAACTGGAGATCTGGGTAGACAGGAATCAAGTGAGTACATATTTGTTTAAGAAACTCTTTCAGAATAGAATTTTGTGTAACTCTATCTCTCCTCATCCATTTCTAACATTTTTTTTCCTTCGGAGTTTAATATGTTTGATCTCAGACTGGTATCAGTATACAAAAAGGAAGTGAAATTTTACAGATGAAATTTTGCCTTGGAAATTAAACTATGTTCTAGTCTTCCTTCCTGTCCAAATTTTGACCTATAATCCTGAAAATGAAAATCCTTTCTGGACTCCATGAATGCCCTAATCCTAAATTCTTCCTGAATTGTGAAGTAGAAAATTAAATCATTTTTGTTGGAAAACTCCCTGTTCAATGGGTCCAGATCAGCACTCAGATGATGTCAGCAAATGTTACATTTTTTTCCAATTATGAAATGAATTATGGGGCGCTAGCTAACCACACTCAGTCATTAAATAAAGCTATTTTTGCTGATACATTGTTGTCCTGCCAGAAAACACAGGTGTTTTGTTTTTAAAGAAGTTTTTAAGAATTGCTTTAAGAAAAGGTTGCATTAACAATCCTTCAGCACAAGCAATATCGAAGCATAAATAAGAAGGTGCCATTTGTAGAGAATTTGTGTGGCAAGGGTAGAGATTGCATTTTCACACACGAAATAAAGAGTTGCTTTATGTCCATGGAATTGAAACATTTGGGCTGTGATGTATGAAGACAGTGATATATGACCATGCATATTTAAACACATCTATACACAGAGTCTTAAGAGTTGAATGAAAGGCACCTTATAAACATGAATTATTATTGTGAGCAAACTTTCTTGGACTGGTATTTTCAAAGAATGTTAGTTCATTCATTCTATGATGATTCCCGAGGGTTTCAAATTCATAGTCTCAAAATGATGGCATGTACATCTGTCGATATCAAACATGTTAATAGTAGAACTAGAGCTGTACTTTCATTTGGAGGCAGTTCTTTGAAAGACGAATGAGCATAACATTTTTTAATTGACCTAACAGTCATGATGATTTTTAAACATTCTGCATTTTCAGTAATAACCTTACACTTACTCATTTTTTTCTTTCAATCAACTGTCTTCAATTTACGTATCTCCAAATCATTTCTAAACTAAGCAGCTGCTTTCAGTTGATTCATCTAGGAATTTGATTATCTCATCCAAACTATGACATCTTGGATCATGCATTAATGGCATGCTTATGGAATGAAGCAGTTTTCTGTTTCAAAATTACTTTTTTCCTCTATGTGTGCAAGAGAGTATAAATGGCACATATCTGTAATCCTCAGAACTCAAAAACTAATGCAACAATCAACTTCTCACCTGGGTTAAAACTATGTTTAAAAAGAACAATGATCTATTGACAAGCATACCTTAATAAACTGTTGTTGGAAATAAATCCTAGGATTTAAGTGTGGAAAATGCCATTTTAAATGTATCCTAAAATCCATTTCCAAGAACTACATTGCCCAGGTTTTATTTCAGAGTTCCTAAATTCTTTTGTTGCAGACTTTAGAAAAATCTTCTCCTCAAAGTAATTATGGACATCTCATTTTTGAATACCGATACTACCAAGAGTCTTCAAATTTTCAAGAATGTCTTAAAAACATATTTTAATCAATATCCCATTCAGACTTTCACTAATTATTTATTCACAAATGTGTGGAACTCACCTGAGGTACAAAACCATTTTTTTAAATACTGAAAAGACTTAAATTATTTGTGAAACAACTCTTACCCATACAAAATTGAATGATTCAGTAAGAGCCTGGTAGAGAGAACCATGCATTAGCTGTTATTCAACTAAATGTTAAGGACAATTTGTAAGATGAAAGAACTCAGACCAATGCCCAGATTTTATAATAGGGTGACATAATTAAAAAAAAAACATTATTTTTCTCTGAACATGTAACTCTTACATCACCTCATTCTTTCAATTTTAAATGTGGCAAATTCTGCCATCAAGTGTAATTGGCAATATGTTGTTCTTAATCAAAGGTTCAGATTAAATGACTATTCAACAGAAGTTTTATATAAAAATATAACTAGATATATAATAGATATATAACATATATGCACATGTATATAACAACTTTCAAAGAAGTTCAGTCCCCAGGTGAGCCACTAAAATTCACTTAACCACAAATAAATGGTTAAACACTATCATCCTAGCATTCTAGAACTTAATCTACATGTATGACAATGTTCCCAAAGAAAAGCACATCTATAATGATTCTTGTCTGTGGTGACTAAAACTTTGTTGTTAGGTAGAAGACTTTTCTTACTCCCTGTTCCACTTGGTGCCCCGACCCTAGGCAGGCAATGGGGACTGCCTTCCCATAGTTTCCCAATGATGGTAGCCTCTATGGCCTGATGATCCAGTTGAGAAAGTACAGAGGCTAAGGGTAAACTCCAGAAGGCTGAAGAGCTATGATGGAGTAACCAGTGGTTTTCCTCAAAATTCTAGGGAAATTTTAGGGGAGGGGGCACACACAGAATACTTAACCACCTAAAGATAAATTTGCAAGCTGATAGATTAAAGGATGAAATCATTCCCATAGCAGAAGTGTTATAATGGGTCCCAGGAACATTTGAAGAAATATATTTTCAAATGTTTGCTTACAGTTCTTTAAATAATTAACAAAGGAGGACATTAAAAGCTAAAATGTTAGAAACTACTGATGATTTTCAAAAGTAAAGTTCACATATTCATTTTTTAAAATATAGAACTATTGACCACTGTTCACCACGATTTATAATAAACAATACACAGTTGGATAGCATTCTCATTACTACGAAGCTATGTTTTTCCAGGCTTCTGCTGACCCCATAACCCAAATACTGAAAAGATTGAGCCCACATGTAAAGAATGAGCTATGGGTAAGGAAAAACATGCAGATCAATAGTTTAGATTACAAAAGTTTGTTCAATCATTCATTCCAGCAGATCTCAAATTGCCAACATCTCTAACCATCTGATTAGGTTTCCATGAACAAAGTCTTACACATTAACCTTTTAGTCGATATAGCCCAGGGATTTCAACTCCTTGTAAAGGAAAGTTTTGCTAGAAGGAACCTTTAGATGTCCATTTGACTAAGTTTTGTGTGGCTAATTAAAATGCACCAGAATTTGCCTACTTTTCTCTTCTGGGGGCAAGGGGAGATTGTTGGAACTGACCAAATTTTCCTGTTAGGGGTTATGCAAATAAACCTGCATTTATATGACTGTAATTACAGATATGAATTCTGATAAGGCCATTTTTAAATTGTCCAATTTGAGTTGCCTACAACACTTAAATTGTTCAATTAATGACAGAATCATCTATTTAATTAGAAATATTAAGGCATCAGGAAAAGTTTTCAACGTAGTTTGAAGTGGTTTATTTCTCAGGTTGCTTTGAGTGATGGCATTCCAAAAACACAGGTTTGTCCATGGTTGTGAAAGGGTGTTTTTGTTTTGGCTTTGGTGAAAGTTAAAAAAAGAAAGCCATCTATATGCGTATTTTATGCGCATTCCCACAAAAAGACAAACAAAAAAAATCTCAGACGGTCCTTAGGCATATATGAGTTAAACAAAAATTCTGATTGAGTAATGACTATGGAGATGTTCCCCAACATTTAGAAAAAGCTATTCTCTAATGCAGAGGAAATAGTATACCATGGTATCAAATGTTCTTTCCTGATAAAGGAAGCGACTAAGAAAGCTTTATTTATTTGTCCAAAGCGACCAGTGCTACAGATAAAATCCCAACTCCCGCAATACTATTTCAGAACAAAGATACCAAGTTTGGCTTTCATTCGAATGTAGTTATTTCTTCACACTCATAAATCAAAACTCAAGATCCAGATTTTATGTAGAATCGAATAAATAATTATATAATATAATTACGTATGTAGTTGTGAACAATTACTGAACTTCATTTTCCAGACAAGAATGCCAAGTTCGTCTCTTTTCATAAAAGGGGATTGCAATTTGACACCACTTCATACTTGCCTCTTTTATCCGTGCTAAGTGTGCCTCATCTGAATCTCCCATTTCACAAGAAACATGAAGTCTCCACTGCTGACTGTGGTGCCCATTACTCGCTTGAGATCCTTGACTGACGTCTGACAAGCCTCTTGTTCTGTCAGCAATAGATCCTTCTCTGATTTGCTATTATCGGATTCACTGGCAGATAAAGATGTTCTTTTTGTACCATCTTTTTCTTTACCCAGTTTCTGAAAAGTAAGAAATATTTCAACAAGCTCTGGACAATCTTATGTTTCTTCAGGTTGCCCATATAGTCCGCGTGCGTATCACCTTCCACTTCCCTTCCCTTCCCAGTCACTGCACATCGGTCCTGTGCTTTTTCCACCATGAGTTCTTCAGGGTTGTTGTTTTTTTTGTTTTGTTTTGTTTTGTTTTTTACTGTTTCCAGTCTGGTTCTTTCCCACTTTTGGCAGTGTAGTTTTATCGGAGGCCATGTTTTGTTACAAAACGGAAAAGCTGTTATTCGCCTTCTCCAAGATGCCCCAAGGGTTGACACTTCTCCAACGCACTGGAGCTCAAGCTCCATTTCATTTGTAATTTTCATGTTACGCAGACATCTTTTTTTCTTAAGATTTATTTATTTACTTGAGAGAGAGAGAGAGAGAGCGAGCAGCAGGGAAGAGCAGAGGGAGAGGGAGGGTCTCAAGTCTCCACTCTGGGCAGAGCCTGATAGATGCGGGGCTCTGTCTCATGACTCTGAGATCACAACCTGAGCCAAAACTAAGAGTCGACCCTCAACCAACTGTACCACCTAGGTGCCCCTGGACATCTTATTTTTAATTTTCATGTTTCAGGCTGTAAGGTACAATCCCAGTGTCCTGGCAAAGCAATATAAGAGGGCTACCTCGGGTCTCACCATCTCTCCATTGGCCCTAGCCTTACGCCTCCTGCCATATCACACCTCACTGCGCACAATGTCCAGTCACTGCCTTTGTCCACACAGGCAGAAAAACAGAATGGATGTTTCTCGGGACACACGTCCCTCATATTTTGGGGACAGTAATAAAGTCATCCTTATGCAGAGAACTTTCCCAGTTCCTCAGACCCCCTTGACTGTCACTTTCATAGTCCTTCCTCCCTCCTCTGACCTCACGCTGCAGGCCTACATCTACCCTGGTTTTCTTTCTGATTCAAGGCTCACCATTGACCGACAGAAGCCTGAGGAATTATGTACATTTTGCAGGAATACCCATGTACAACTGCTCTGCTTTTTTCATCAGGACATCTTTGGTGAACATTTCCTGACAGAGCTGCGCTGGAAACGGCCCCGGGGAATTTATCCTCCTTGTCTTTGACCTTGTGTTCTCAAGAGACTGCTGGTGGTCAAATGATACAGGTAAGCAAACTGCTGAAGCTTCATAAAATGTATTTATAAGGAGGTTCTTTCCTGCTTTATTGACCATTGATCAATTGACCATATAGTTGTGGGTTCATTTCTGGGTTTTCTATTCTGTTCTATTGATCTATGTGTCTATGTGCTAGTGCCGTACTGTGTTGATCACTGCAGCTTTGTAATATAACTTGAAGTCCAGAACTGTGATGCCTCCAGCTTTGCTTTGCTTTTTCAAGGTTGCTTTGGCTATTCAGAGTCTTTTGTGGTTCCATACAAATCTTAGGATTGTTTGTTCTAACTTTGTGAAAAATGCTGTTGGTATTTTGATCAGGATTACATTAAATACGTAGATTGCTTTGGGTAGTATGGACATTTTAACAATATTTGTTCTTCTGGTCCATGAGCATGGAATGTCTTTCCATTTCTCTATACCCTCTTCAATTTCTTTCATTTGTGTTTTATAATTTTCAGAGTACAGGTCTTTCACCTCTTCATTTGGGTGAATTCCTAGATATCTTATGGGTTTTGGTGCAATTATAAATGGAGTGTTCCTTAATTTCCCTTTCTGCTGGTTCTTTATAAGTAGGCATTTCTAGGCTGTGTCTCATATGCTGACTGCAGGCTGGAACTCCTATAACTGCCTTTCTTTCTGGCACATCCAGCATCCCAGCTAAAACTCCTTAGAATTTGGTAGCATGCTGCTGTGCAGAAAGTGCAAGGAAAGATGCTCCGTGGCTCAGTTAGACTGATATATCTTCTAAAAATGCTTGTATCAATGAATTCCCTGGGTGAGAAAGAATCTTTTAAAAGAGAATTTATTAGGTTTTAGTCTGCTCACAAAAGTAATGGAAGCTCAACTTTAGAAAAACCCAAAAGCATAAGAAGGAAAATAAAAACCGTATGTTATTCCACCTAACAGAGACAACTAATGTTAACATTTTGAAGTATCTCTTTTCAGCTGTGAGAGACAGAGAGAGTCACCACAATTGGGATCATGTTAAATTATAAATGCATTTTTCATAGCTTGCTTTTTTAAATTTAACACTGCAGCATTCATTTAACATTCAACAAATTTGAGTGGATTGTTATAAATAAAGCAGAACTGTCCTTGTATCTAAAAATTATGACCATTTTCTGATGACAGTAACTACTCTTCAAAAGCATGATTTTTAAAAGCTACAGTGTTCAAAAAATTCACTATTATATAACATAATTAAATTCTTCTCCAACTTTTGAACACACATGTTCTTTCTTTTGTTGTAACAGCTTTATTAAAGTATAATAAACTGCACATATTTAAACTTACAGTTTGTAAGTTATGACCTATGAATGTACCTGTGAAACTATCATCACAGTCAAAATGATGAACATATGCCTCACCCAGAAAACAAGAGTTTTCTTGTGCTCTTTTTAATCCCACCCTCCTGCCCTTTCCCACCCTCCTGCTATCTCCAGGCAACCTCGTATCTGCTTTCTGTCGTGCTAGATCAGTTTGGATTTTCTAAACTCTTTTATGAATGAAACAATACACTGTGTACCCTCTTTTGTCTGACTTCTTTCACTCATCATAAGTATTTTGAAATTCATCTATGCTGCTGTGCAATCAGTAGTTTTATTTCCTTTTCTTGCTGAACAGTATATACCATAATGTATTTATCCATTCACCTTTGATGGGGATTATTGTTTCCAGTTGTTGGTTATTACAAATAAAACTGCTATGAACATTGCGTGTGTCTTCGTGTAGCCATATATGTATTTTTCTTTTAGATGGTCTACACAAAGACTTATAAACAAATGTTTAGCGTCTGAGGATGAAATTTCTTGATCATATGATATGTGTGTGTGTGTTCCTTTTTTTTTTTTAATATTTATTTATTTGAGAGAGAGGGAGACAGCAAGAGGGGGGGGGTCAGAGAAAGAGAGAGAGAATCCCAAGTAGACTCCCTGCTGAGCACAGAGCCTCACGCAGGGCTCAATCCCATGACCCTGAGATCACAACCCAAGTAGAAACCAAGAGTCGGACACCCGACCAGTTGAGCCACTCAGGTGCCCTGGGTGTACGTGTCTAAGAAGCTACCAAACTGTTTTCCAAAGTAGTTGAACCATTTCCATCCCCACCAGCAGTTCAGGAGAGTTTCAATTTCTCCACCTTCTTGCCGGCACCTGGTATGTTCAGTCTTTAAAATTTTAGATATTCTAATAGGTATATAGTGGTATCTCATTGTGGTTTTATTTTTTATATCCCCGATGACTGACTAATAATGTTGAATATCCTTTCATGTCCTTAACTCCATCTGTTGGAGAGATTTCTCAAATCTTAAATTGGTTTTAACCTAAAACGATGACTTACAGTCACAGAAGAATACTTCATAATGTAAGTTCTTAGAAAATTCTTTATTTAATAATACACTTCTGCTATTTTGTCTCACTCCTATTCAAAGCACTCAAAGACACAGGAGAAATAAAAGATTAATGTTATTAATAGATGATCATCAGGTGATGATGATGATGATTTAAACATCTTACCTAATCATGAGGTGGACAGCTCCAAAACAAATATATTTTAAGGAAGAACATGACCATTCTGAGTACTGACTGCCACTTTCTAAAAGACCAAAGATCCCAAGGTCATGGCAGTTATGATATTATTTTATGCCTTTCCTCAGAAATCTCCCCATTTCTTCCAGGTGAATTTTACTTAGCAATTCTAATATGGGTCTCTGATCACTTCTGGCTCATTTCCCCCAACCTATTTCTTCCTCAAACTTCTTACCCCACAAATTTTACCCCAACCTATTCTCCCTTCTCTCAACAATGATCTGTTTCTTCTATCATCAAGAAAGTCATCTATCAGCTGTGATTTCTACTCCCTTCTTTTCCTCAATTTACAAACACATCTACTTCTTCACTCATGCTTTCCTCCTTTGCCTTGTGTAAGAAACACATACTTCTCCTCCTATCTAAGGCCAGCACTGCCTTTAAGCCTCTGGATCTTTCTCCTCCAAATCTGTAGGCATCAGTATTGAGTATCTGTCTCTTTTTTTATCTTTAAGTCTTGCCTAAACATTGGCTCTTTTCCTTCAGCAGCCAGACCTGCTTAAGATTCTTGCAGCTTAAGATCAAAATCTCCCTTTATTTTGTGTTGTTCTGATAAAACCTTCCTTCCCTTCAGAGCCACACTCCCCGAAAAAAACAGATTACTCCCACAGCAGTTCACTCCTTGGCCTACCTTTGCTAAGGACCTCAAAGGTCTCCTAATGGTCAAAACCACTGGACACTCCTCAGCACTGATCTTACTTGACAACATAGCCGCTTTCGATCCTGTTGAGTAACTCTCCCTTCATTTGGTTTCTCTTCCACGTTTCTCCACAATTCTGTGCCACAATTCTCTTAAAATTGCTGAAGTGGTTTCTGTTATCTGCACCTGAACTCTAAACAAACTCTGTACTGCCTCCACACACCATGCTCGTATTGCCCAAGCTCTGTTTCCGGAGTTACTTCCACCTGGGAGGGTTTTCCCTCCTGATTTGCCCAGGTTACTTGAGTAAAATGGGAAACTTTGCACACAATTAAGGAGCTGTCAAAGAACTATGGGAGGTAAATGTGTCCTTGGGTTTGGAAAGCTAAAAGGTTCCCGGTACCATTTCCCCCTAAATCTTTATCCTGTTCCTGATTTACTAATGACAACATGTCACCTCATTCATCAGTTCCTTATACATCCACAAAATTCTGGCCGATTTCCCATAGCTAGCTACCGTCCAATTACTATCTCTTCTTTAAAAAAAAATTATGTTTCTAATTCCATTTCTATTTGTCTAACCTCAAATTTCTAGGAGCAAACCAAAAATAAAGGTCTCTGAGAAATACCTATTTTTCTCCCAGGAATCCATTTTCTATGGTATTCATGGAAACCTTTTATAGCACAAAGAAAAATAGAATTGATTAGAGGCTTTTTGGGAAACACGAAATGAATTCTTTCATTCAATTTCCTGTGACCTGAAGATTCCATTCCTGTGAAGAGCTAGATCTCTCAAGATTGTGACATGGCCTCTGTTGTATGTGGAATTCAAATTGATTTTTCACTGAGTAGTACAACATCAGTGCTAGAAGGAATTTTAGCAACCGTCCCTCTTCCTCTATGAACGAGGAGACAGAGACCGAGAAGAGAGAAATACCACACCTGTAAAGGTCTAGCACACTTATGGCAAAGTTGTATCCCCTAATGCCAATTAAAGTATCATTTTCACTGTTTTTCAGTGCCTTTCTTCTTCAACATTTGCAATACTGATTAATGGTCTGTAAGATTCAGTTGTTAAATTGTTCATTTTGGAGCAACTGAGAAATGGAGAATTTTACACAATGCAAGCGAAAGCAAAGAACAACATATTCAAAACCTGGAAACCAGACGAGTCTTTTCAAATAATCACTCATTCTATCCCAGCCTGGGAGGCAGCAGGACTTGGAGAATTAGTACATGATACAGGACAATTTAATTCAATCTCGTCTTCTATTTCTGCTGAGCTGGGGTAGGGCAGACTTTCTGGTGACTGCTTAGATTCAAAGCTATCCTTCGTATGCACTAAAACATGAGCCTCTGACTTCTCTCATTTCAAGTGTATTTTGGGCTTTCCATAAGCGTTTCCAAATATGTATTATTTCTCAACTGAATTAACATAGCCATCAGTATGTGAGGCTTCTTGCTTAACCAAGTAAAAAGTAAATGTCTTTCAACCAGACCTGTTTTATCACCATTCCCACTGGCTGATTTTGGAGCTTCCTAACTACGTAGGTATCAAGATAAGATTGATAATAATTTGTGAACTTCCACAAGTTAAGAAACTGGAAAGGAGCCAGAGAAAGTAACTTGGCACTGTCCCAGATGCTCACGTGCAATCTCACGTATATTGGTCCTTTAGAGGGTCAAGCCTGAATTGCCACAATGCTGATGGGTAGGTCACCGTCAGACTCCAATTCAGATAGCAGTTTTTACAGATCTAACGACTGTTGCTCAACTGGGTGTCCATGGAAACTAAAAAATTGGTTTGTTGCCTAGAGAAGTGGAAAGAAAACCAAGTCATTTGGTTTCTATGTGGTTTCTATGAAGCTAAGGAAATTTTTTGGCAAATGATAAAAACAAGGATGGCTAAAGCTACATGATTCCCTTGGTCAATTCTTGATCTTATCAGGAACTATTCCCTATGTTTATTATTCAAAAATATGAAAATACTCTAAATGAAGGAGTACCAGATTCTCAGGGTATTTGATTTTTGGCTGAATTGGAAACAATTCCTTAAAAGAGTGACCAATATATGCAACAAAATCTAATAGGTTAAAAAGTCCTTGGATTCATTACATATGGAAAATGTTTCTCATCCACAAATTCAACAGAGTTCCAAGTATGAAAGAAAAAGCTAGTATTTAATAAGGGTGGAGGAGACTGAAACACCTATTCATTAATCCTATGGAAATATTTGTCACTCATATGTGGTTTAGGGAATTGGGTAAAAATAGCACCTTCCTAAGAATTTGTTCATCTGGTCATAGACTTTTGTCTATCTGGGCAAGTAAATATGACATAACAGTAGACAGGGGACTTGTACAATGAACTCCCTGATAAACAGGGATGCAGAGGTGACAACTTAGCACATGTGGGCATGATTCGACAGCATCTGTTAGCTAGCCATCAGATCAAAAACAACCCGTGGCAGATCTCCTTTCTCAATGAATGCACAGAACTAGCCAGGCCAAGAAAGGTGGTACACATGAGTTACAACTGAGAGTTGCCCTGACCGTAGCTGTTCAGAATTTAGGATAATTAATGCTGCTTTTTAGCTTGTCGTAGGATACTTAGAAGAAATACCTATAAAAATTCAACTTCAGATAGGAAAAATAGAAATCAGTTTTATCCATGAGTCATGAGCTAAAATGCCCACAGGGCCAAGTAAGGAATGGAAATCAATATATGGAACTGAGTAGAAACAAAACAATAGCACTAGTGTGATGATAAACATCATTGACACAGAGGCTCGGGGTTGGAGAATAGCAGGAAGTAATGATGACAACTGTAGCAAAGTATGGAACACGTTTCTTCTCGGAAGGGAACAGTCACTGTTCCAGTCTAGATATTTGATGCCCTGTCTTCACGTATTGCAAAGGAGGCTAGGTTTTGCTTGCCCACATCTTGCTGGAGTCCCCACAATGATCTATTTATTTAAGGAAAGAGTAGTAAAAGGGACATGGATGCCACCAACTATAACAAATTCATAAATCATTAAAATCACTGTAAATTTTGTACAGATAACAAAAATATAATTTTGCATAAACTTATACCCTGCTAAAAATATATATGTTTGTGTGTGTATATATATATATATACACACACACACAATACATACACACACCGGTTCATGGCCTAGAGATAAAGGAAAGCTGACTTGGTTAAAACACCAAAAAATGAAATGTGGGCTCTCAGTTCAATGGGGAGGAGGAAGATATTCTCCAGCTTCACTTTCCTCCTTCATGCTCCTGGCCCATCTTCTATGTGTGTTTTGGCTTTGTGTTTTGGGTTTAAGTCATCAAGAGGTTACAGTAGGGGTGCCTGAGTGGCTCAGTCGGTTGGGCATCTGCCTTTGGCTCAGGTCATGATCTCAGGGTCCTGGGATCAAGCCCCGTGTCAGGCTCCTTGCTCAGCGGGAAGTCTGCCTCTCCCTCTCCCTCTGCCTGCCACTCCCCATGCTTATATTCTCTCTCTCTCTCTCTGCCAAATAAAGAAATAAAATCTTAAAAAGAAAAAAAAAAGAGTTTACAGTAAAGGAGAACCTGGGATGATTGCTTACTTCTCCTCTACCTATAGAAGAGTTATTCATTATAAGCTGTCCCACCTCGTTCACATTATTTCCCAATCCAAGATCTTCCCTGATTCCTCAGTACCTTTGAAACAAAGTCCCAACTCCTTGGTTCAGGTCTCAATGAGCTTCCATATGGGCTCCACCGCCACACACACCCTCACATTTCACCTGACCCTCCTCTTCACAATCCCCTGTAGCCTACTGCCACAGTGCTCTCTTCTACCTCAGTATCATACTTTTACTCTGTTCCTCTGCATCAAACACCTACTTGTCCTTTAAGATCCACTTATGTAGGAATCCCTCCTAGACCAGACCAATCCAAGATGATATCTCTCTCCTCTAAATTTCACATGGACTCATAAGAACAATGATGGTGGTCCCAGCTGGAATCTGTGTTAAATGTTGTATTTGCCTCACTTTATTCACTCCTAGCCCCGGCTTCTCTGTGAAACAGATACTATTATTTATCCCCATTTTACAGGTGAATAATAGGTGAGGACTGTGGCAACCAGAGATATATAAGCCAGTGATCTCTTTACTGATGGAAAAATAGGGGCACCTTGGTGGCTCAGTTGGTTAAGCATCTGCCTTGGGCTCAGGTTCATGATTCCAGGGTCCTGGGATCGAGCCTTGTGTCCGGTTATCTGCTCAGTCTGCTTCTCCCTCTTCCTCTCCCTCTGCCCCTCCCCCTGTTCATTCTCTCTCTCTCTCTCTCTCTTATTATATCCTGATAAAGCTGTATAAAAAAATGTGTCTAAAACCCATAAATTTGTCTTAGAAATTTTTAATTTGGAATTTTCATTTAAATGAAAAAATTTTAAGTGTAATATAAACATTTATTGAGATGATCTGGATGACCAGCCTATAACCAGCACCAGGAAATATTAGGTCCCATGCTCTATTCTTGTTTACAGTCTCATTCTCACCACATGAAAAGCCAATAAGCCTCAAAGTAAATAGCACAAATTAGAGGTTCAGAGTCATTTAAGTAGCGAAAAATGGTGGGGAAACGCAGCCATCACACAGTGTGTCATAATAAAGGGAAACCAGACTCATGGAACCCACCCGCAGGAGCCAAGACCATGTTTACCCTGGTATGGACCTACTGTGGGGTCCTGGTCTGTACGTACCATCTCATTAGGTTTTAGCAGTGAGAGTAATAGCGAACCTACTGTGAAGGATTTGTTATAAAGCAACTCTTTTAGAGTCTTTAATATTGTTTGGGGGGCATATTCAAATGATTGGGATTCAAATGATCTTGTGAAATACAAGATCATTAAGAGGAAAACTAGTGATATTGATAATGATAATAATAATGATTCAAACCATGGTTCATAGTGCTCAAAATCAAAAGAAGCAGGTTAACATAAATATTTCTTTCCCATCCTGAACCCAAAGTTCAAACAGACCATCCATCACATCACTGTTTTGTGATTTTATTTATAGTAGATTTCTAAATTTGTCTTTGTTGTGTTATTTGAATAAGAGCTCTAAGTATTATGAGTTTAAATCTAGCTTAATCACTATACCTATTATATAAGTATGATATTAAAAGTAATTGACCTCAGCATTAGAAGATCATGTAAATTCTGTTCCTCTAAAAAGGTCCTACGCATTTCTTTGTTGTGAGGATGCAGTTTGTAAAGTGCTGAGGCAAGAAATGCAGATTTTAGGGGAGCCTGGGTGGCTCAGGTTGTGATCTAAGGGTTACAGGATCAAGCCCTGCAACGGGCTTTGCCCTCAGCGGGGAGTCAACCTCAATTAATTAGAATGTTGGCGACTGATGTGTTTTGAATAACCAGAAGTTTAATTTTCAGTTTCGAGCCTCTTAGAAATATCTGTTAAGGTATTTGGGCTGCTATTCTCATCATAGAAGATAATTTCACATTTGTTTTATGACCTAGAAACTGTCAGTGCCTCAGTTTTATCTTTCAATAATAAACTCTTACTTATAGATCCATAATCACAGAAAGCAAAAAAAATACTCTTTAAAAAATACAGGCTATAAGGATTTTTTATGCAATTTCACCCCCCCCCTTTTTAAGGCTCTATTTATTTATTTGACAGAGAGAGAGAGCACAAGCAGGAGGAGTGGCAGGCAGAGGGAGAGAGAGAAGCAGGCCCCCGCAGAGCAGGGAGCATGAGGAGGGGCTCAATTTCAGGACCCCAAGATCATGACCTGAGCCAAAGGCAGCCACTTAACCAACTGAGCCACCCAGGCGCCCCCCCCCCCCGTTTTTAAACAATGGAGTGTATAACATGAGGTTCCTCTTGTTGGAGTCCAGGTAATTGCAGTTTTATTGTGCATATAGGGCTACTTGGATGTAGGATAGATAGGCCGAACTGCAGGGGAAAGGAAAGGAGGTGAGTCATTTGTCCCTATGTGCAAAACAGCCAGGAAAGTTTATATTCCATTTTATACACTTAGATTGAATGCCTGCTATGGAAGAAACTGGGGGAGGGATGAAGAGAGACAATAAAGAGATGAATGAGATACCATCACCAACTTCTTAGAAATTTATAGCCAAAAGAGAAATCGAAACTTTGTAATTCTGTTGCTTCCTTGGACCTGAACACAGAGTTGCAGTGATTAATCCTAAAGCTGAGAGAACTCTGGAGTCCGACAGTGTGGTGACAGCCCTGTCTACTAGAAAATAACACTGTAAACCCATCGAATTAATGGACTGATGTCAAGACAAGGCCAGTTCCTGAGGGAGGGCACAGGCTCTGTGCAGAGCCCTGTCCTGCTGACGCTCTTTGCAAAAATGAGAATAAAAAGCTATTTTGTGAATTTATCAGAATTGCAGCTAGAAACAAACCAGAAAGGACAGCAAACACAGGATGAGTCTCAGGATCCAAAAAGCTGAAACATTTGGCTGAATTTAACAAGATGATTACAAAGGGGAAAATGTAAGTTCCTGCACTCTGGCTCATAAAAAAACAAAACAAAAACACAACACTGTGCACAAATGCAGGATGGGAGAAGCATGGAGCAGTGTGTGTGTGTGTGTGTGTGTGTGTGTGTGTGTGTGTGTGTGTGTGTTAAAGAGTCAGGCTTGAATGGGCTTGAACTGACAACCATACAAAGAAGATATATAAATTATTAATAAATAAACAAAACTGTTTATTCTCATTATTAATCAAAAAAGTGAAAATTAAAACAGTAATCCCTCAATCTGCCAAATAGATAAAGATGATCGAGAGAGAATGGTAGTCCTCCTAAGTCCTTCAGCAACATTTTGGCAGCATGTGTTGAAAATAATAACACGAGCACCTGGGTGGCTCAGTTGGTTAGGCATCCAACTCTTGATTTCCTCTCAGTCATGATCTCAGGCTCCTGGAATCAAGCAGACGCTCAGTGGGGAGTCTGCTCCAGATTCTCTCCCTTTCTCGCTGCGCCTCCCCTGCTCGCGCTCTCTCTCTCTCTCTCTTTCTCTCTCAAATAAGTAAATAAAAGAAAATCATAATACCATGCAAACCTTTGATCCTAATAATTACACTTCCAGGAATTTTCTTCAATAATTAAGGATGCACATAGTGTTTAGCTACTAGAATATTAATCGCAGAATTTACTTTTTCCAGCTGTATTGAGATATTATTGACACATACATGAGTTTAAGATATGCAACACACACACACATATATAGATACACACATATATATTGTGAAATGATTGCCACAAATAAAGTTACTTAACACATCCATCACTCCATATGATTACCTTTTTTTTTTTTTGGTGGCAACATTTAAAATTTACTCCCTTAACCACTTACAAATATATAATACAGTATTGTTAACTATAGTCACCATGATGTACATTAGACCTCCAGAATTTATTCATCTTAAAACTGGAAGTTTGTATCCTCTGACCAACATCTCTCCATTTCTCCCAACCCCTAGCTCTTGGCAACCACCATTCTACTCTATATTTCTATAAGTTTGGCTTTTTATTCCACATGTAAGTGAAAACATACAGTAGTTGTCTTTCTCTGACTGGCTTATTTCATTTAGCATAAGGTCCTCAAGGTCCATCCACGTTGTCACAAAAGGCAGGATTTCCTTCTTTTTTATGACTGAATAATATACCATTGTGTGTTTGTGCGTGTGTGTGCGTGCGTGCGTGTGTGTGTGTGTGTGTGTGTACACCACATTTTCTTTATCCATTCATCTGTTGATGGACACTTAGGTTGTTAGGTTGTTTCCGTATCTTTGCTATTATGAATAATGCTGCAATGAACATGGGTATACATATTTCTCTTGGAGATCCGGTTTTCGTGTCCTTTGTATATATACCCAGAAGGGAGATTGTATATATACTGGATCATATGGTAGCTGTATTTTTAATTTTTGAGGAACCTCCATACTGTTTTCCATAGCAGCTATACCAATTTACATTCCCAACAGCGCACAAGGGTTCCCTTTTCTCCACATCCTCACCAACCCTTACCTATTGTCTTCTCAAAAATACATATCCGAACAAGTATGAGGCGATAGTTCACTGTGGTTTTGATTTGCATTTCTTTGATGATTGGTGATGTTGAGCATGTCCCTGTTGGCAGTTGGATATCTTTTTTGGAAAATGTCTATTCAGATCCTCCACCCATTTCTAATCGGATTATTTGGGTTCTTCTGTAATTGAGTTGCACGAGTTCCTTATATATTTTGGGTATTTATTCTTTATCAGATAGATAGTTTGCAAATATTTTATCCCATTCCATAGGTTGCCTATTCATTTTGTTGTTTGCTTCTTTTGCTGTGCAGAAGTTTTTTAGTTTGATGCAGTACCACTTTTTTATTTTTGCTTTTGGTGCTTGAATTTTTGGTGTCATATTCAGAATTCACAGCTAAGACCAGTGTCAAGGAGCTTTTCCCCCATGTTTTCCTCTGGAAGTTTTACAGTTTCAGGTCTTACATTTAAGTCTAATCCATTTCAAGTTAATTTTTCTAAGTGTGAAAGATAAAGGTCCCATTTCATTCCTTTGCTTGGGAATACCCATTTTCCTAGCATGTGAAGAGACTATCACAGCACTGTTAAGAGTGGCAACACATACAGACACATAGACATTTGTACACACATAAATGTCCCAGGGTGGGAATGGGTATATACATTGAGGTTTTTTATATATGCAGCAATTTCAAATGAATTTATAGAAATAAATGTATTGAAACTGGTGATATGTAAATAAGATCTACAGTCTAGTTAATGGTATACTAATATCAATTTTCTGATTTGAATAATGTACCATTGTAGGTAATATGTTGCCATTGGGGGAAGCTAACTGAAGGGTACACAAGACCTCTTTGTAGTATTTTTGCAACTTCTTGTGAGTTGTTAATAATTTCAAAATCAAAAATAGAAAAAATAAACTTATCAAAACAGAAAGCTATTCACAATATACCTTTAAAAGAAAGCAATAAATCAGAAAGTATAATTCTTTTTTATATAAAATATACATGAAATTTATGTAATTATGATGATAATGGAGTGCCATTTTCTGAAATCATATTTTGTGGTTTACAAACAGTATCTCATTTAAATCTCATAACAATAAGGTAAATGTTATTATTTCCACTTTCCCAGTGGAAGATTAGGAGAGATTATGCAACTTTTCAAATGTTAAGCAGCTAGCCAGTATTTCAGAGTGCATGCTCTTAGCTATGTTCAACGAAACTTACTACATGAATTTTTTTTACATTGTAGAAAGGTGCATACCAAAATTTTTACCATAGTTATCTCTATAATGAATATCAGTAGCATTGCTTTTCTTCTTTATCAGATGTGTGCCATTTGTATAATTAAAAATAATAGGTATTTTAAGAGACTTTAGTGTTTTAGTTGAAAGCAAGGTCAACATGAGTCCATAGACTGAAACAGTGTCAAAATACCTAAGTTTGGCTATGTTGACAGAAAAATAGCACCTAAAATAAAAAGGCCATTGTAGTGTTCTATGATGCAGAGATAAGATGTGATCTGGCTTTGTAGAGCCACTCTTTGATAAGGACATTGACATAGAGACTGAAGGTTATTTATAGAAAAGGTTATTTATAGAATGGTGAGAGAATCCAAAATCACATCATAATATGGATGGTGGAGAGAACTGGGGACATCTGGTTTAAAAAGAGACGGGCTCAGAGACAACATGGTAGCTGTCTTAAAAATTTAAAAGGGTCAACACAATAATAATCATTAACTACCATTTATTGAGTGCTCACCATGTGCTAAGTACGTGTGATCCTCACCACAAGCCTATAGGGTATATAGGAAGATATTAATATTATTCTCCTTTTACAGATGAGGAAGCTGAAGCTCAGAGATCAGATAGGCTGCCGAAAGTCATATGTGTATTAATGATAAAGTCTCCATTCAAGCCCAGAACCTGTCCTTGCTGTTGACCATCACAGAGGGTTATCTCACATCCCAGCAAAGGAAAACGGACTGGGCTTGCTTGCGTGACTTCTCATGGGACCACAGAAGAGAGATTCAGGGATGCAGATAATCAGCTTAATACTAGAAAGATTTATCAGAAAAATCAAAGCTGTCCAACTATGGGTTGGGTTGCGTTGGAAGATAATGAATGCCTCTTTGTACATTTCATGTAGGTGCAGTGACTCAGCAGTGATACGAAAGAGATCTCAAACAAAAAATGGTGTATCAGAATCACCGGGGAGAGCTTTATAAAACACAGATTGCCATGCTCCACCTCCAGAGATTCTGATTTAAGTGTCCTGAGGTGGCGAGATTTGTGAATTTACAATTCTGCCAAGCTCCAAGGCAATGCCAGTGCTGCTGGTCCGGGATCACCCATTGAGATCCCTTCAAACCCTCAGTGTCTATGACTTTTTAAAAATCATACTGTACTGATGGGACAAATTTTGTGTCCTTCACAACCTCTCACAAAGAATGGCAGCCATTGTGTCCCTAAGCCATACGATAAAGTTTGTTTCTTTGTTTTTTTCTATTCAAGTTCCCAGTCAATAGAGCATCCTACAGCTTTTAAAATAAATTTTTATAGCTATTGGGTTTTTTTTTTAATTCCCAGAGTTTGCCAATATATTAGAGACCAGGTCTTGTGGGGTTTTGTTGTTGTTCTTTTAGAAATCCATCTATATTTCTGATAAAGGAAGAACGAATAAAACCAAACCTTATTAAATTAGTAGACGAGAGTCTGACAAATCTGAGCATGTTCAGATAGTCCAAGAGGAAATGTACTTTTCTAATATGATTCACTCTTCAGCTGTCTAGCTCAGTTTGGAATGGGAAATGGAAATGCTATTGTTTGCCAAGAAATAAGGACGATGGCCATATGTTATAAACTGTGCTTTGTTATTTTCGACATTGGCAAACTTAGCATTAAATCGTGTTAATTTTTCAGAACTTCTGAACTCTATTCCCGTCTACGTTAAGGGCAGCTTTTTTCATCCTCACTTTCCGATGAAGTTAAAAATTGCCAAGTGTTTTTAAACTAGGCCAAAATACTCAAAAATCAAATATTCGGAAGAAAGAATAGCTGCCTGTGGACTGCACCACTGGCCCTCTGCTTTCTGGAAGGCAGCTGATACAAGACCCACAGCTGCTCCTTGACACATGGGATTGTGCGCTGCCAACCTGAACAGCCAGCATCCCCATATAAGAACCACAAGTGGCTTGTAAGGCGATAAGAGAGTTTGGCTGCTGTATTTTATGACATGATTCAGTCGGTGTTCCTTTATAGAGTGTCACTGGCTGCCTGACTTTAAATAGTCATAAACATTTGATTGTAGAGTAATTTAATTTAATGATTTATTTGATCTTCAAATCACAAGAGGCTGTTTTCAAAACACTTTGTTGCCACGTTGATCCTCTTTTAACCTACGGGATTGATAATTGATGTTGAAATACGGTTGGGAAAAAAATTGACAATGGACTTCTTTCTAAAGGAAACAGCACCTGCATGAAATAGCAGATTTATGAAATGACTCCTCCAGATAAGGGACACCTTTAAGTGAACACACTTTTTAAATCACAGGCATTTTGGATTGAAACCTTTCTAAAATGTCTTACTGCTTTCTTACCATCTTAAACAGAGTAATGGAACATACGTACACATCCTCTGATGAATCAACATACTCCTTATAAATAACTATCATTCTATGGTTTGACTGAATAGTCTTCTCAGAGAGCATAGTCATGATTTGATCAACTTTTTGTCTCTAAAATACCTTCAGAAACTTATACCATGTGAGTCTTTTCTTGAATTTTTATAGTATTACACTTTGCATTTCACTTAAATGTACTGACCACTGTTAATTTTTCCTTCCTTTTTGATTTGCTGTTAAATTTATTGTGTGCTAGAAATGGAGGTTACTAAATTTACTGAAATGTGTACAAATGAGTAAGGGGAGTATTCGTGAGAATTGTCTGTGCCACCCAGTGTGTATAGAACTTGTACCATAAGTTTTAGCCTCTCAAAGAGTTTATTTTTAATTATTCCTGCTTCTTATCTATTGTCCTATAAATCAGGTTGCCAGCTGTGTGACCCCCTACTTAAGAAAAGTCTAGGGGTGCCTGGGTGGCTCAGTCGGTCTGACTCAAGTGTCTGACTCTTGATTTCAGCTCAGGTCCTGACCTCAGGGTCATGAGATTGAGCCTCACATCAGGCTCCACGCTCAGCTCGGAGTCTGCGTGAGATTCTTCATCCCTCCCTCCCCCTCCCCCTCCTCTCTTCCTCCCACTCACTCTCTCTCTAAAATAAATACATTAATTTTTTTTTTAAGTCTGTCATCAAGCAATGATGATAACTGGTATTTGTTTTATCACTGTGCTACTCTAGCCAGGCCAACTCTTTCTATTCAAATCTACATCTTAGAATGTAGCACCCACAACAGCAAGTAGAATCGAGACGACTTTTCTTTTTAAAACCTGGCATTCCTCCCTTCCTTTATCCTATAGAATTCAGAAATGAAACTAAAGAGAAGACATGACTTCAGATAGGGGTTTTACAACTCAGCCCCTAATCCCTCGTGAACTGAAGAAAGTCCCTAAATTGTAGTTTTTCATCACTCCTGATTTCAGAGATTAAGGAAGGAACATAAAGAGGAAAACAAGGAAAAATATACCATTTTACCCTCCTGAAAGTTGTGATTCTTTGAAATTCTTTTGAAGTTATGGGCACTTATTCTGTGTGCTACTGTGAGAAATGGCTTTCATCGAGTTAAAAAAAAATGTCTAAATCTAGCCATCAAAGTCCATTACGATATGGCTCAATCCACCTTTCTAAGCCCATCTTCCACTGCTCTCTTTATGCCAGAACAAGTCCTCCATGGATCCCACATCTCTTTCACTTCTCTGCTTTTGGAGCACTTCTTAGGGGCTACTATGTGCTCCTCAAAGGGGGGAAAACAGAGTTGGAGTTGCATGGTCAAGTAAGTTTGGGAAATGCTGGGTTAGCCAGTATAAAACAGGTTTCTTTACTAGAGTACTTCTCAGAACGTTTTAAAATCCTAATGTTCGTTTAAATCTCCAAAGGGCGCTTATAGTATAGAACAAGAGTAACTACTCATCCCACTTTGCCCGGGACACTCCCAATGTACAGCTGTTGTCCCGGTGTAATTAATAGTGTCTCTTCAGTTTTAAAGTGCTTCATGCCGTACAATATGGTTTTCTTATATATAGTACTTTCTAAATTAATTTGACCACCATACCTGTTTCTCATAGAATATCTAAGTATCCTGTAGAATGGTTTGGAAAATACAAACTTGCCCCATTTTGCTAGCTGTCAATGCCAACTTAGATCTCAAATCTTATCCCAAATCATTGACTCTCTGGTGAAGGTTTCCCCTATTATTGGTCCTCCGCAACTTGAATTACTTTCTCCCTCTGCTGAAGGTCACAATATCTTCTCTGTATCTTTCCCTTGTGACATTTAGCATTTTCTGCCCTATCTTTAGTTTGGGGGTTCAGCCTTCCCTCCTATATTGTACCATTCATAGTAAAATCCAGATAGTGTTTCACTTTGTATTCCCCTACAATGCCAAACTCAAAAGATATCTTTGAATGATTAAACTTAGTTGCACCTGAGGCTGTCCTGCCCTCTTTCCCTTGTTCCACAGAAGCAGACTCTCAATGTAGTCTAAGGTGACCCCACCATGGCCCTCTCCTGCTTTCTTAGAGACCTCTGCTGATTATCACCACACCCATTTCTGTCTCCCACAAGCACTTAAACATACTCGAGATTCTCCCAACTTAAAAGAGCCTGTTCTCAATTTTGTCCCTCCAGCTGCTATTTTGCCTTTCCCCCATATTTCAGTCTTTCACAGACCACATTCTCAAAAGACTTGAACAAATGACTATCTCTAAAAAAATTAAAATTAAGACTAAATAAAAATACTTCCTGTTCACTTGCCAACCCACTGTCATCCGGCTCCACCCCTTGACCCAAACTGCTCACATAGGATCACCAATCACTTCTTTCCTTTTTTCCTAAATCCAATTGGCACTTCTCATTTGAGTTTGAAAAGTTCAGATTCTGAAATGAGTTTGCCTCTGTGATTTATAGTCTTTAAATTTTTCCAAAGTTTCTCAAAAAGTTAAACACAGAATTACCATATGATCCAGCAATTCCACTTCTAAGTATACACCCAAAGGAATTAAAAGCAAGGACAAACAGATACTTGTACACTGATGTTCATGGTAGCAATCACAAGAGCCAAAAGGTAGAAACGACACAAATAGAATTCAACAGTGACTGGGATCATCAAAATGTGGTATGTACATACAATAGAATGTTTATCCTGCCTTAAAAAGGACTAAAAATCCAATACATGCCACAACATGGGGTGAACCTTGAAGACATTATATTTAATGTCTTATTTTGTTCACAGGAAAGGACAAATATTGTATGATTCCACTTACAGGACATACCTAAAAAAGGCAAATTCATAGAGCAGAAAATAGAATAGAGGTTACCAGGGGCCCGGGGAAGGAGCTATTGTTAAATGGATATAGAGTTTCTCTTGGGGATGACGAAAAAGTTCTGGAAATGAATAGTAGTAATGGTTGCACAACATCGTGAAGTATTTAATGCCAGTGAATTGGACACTTTAAAAATGGTTAGAATGATAAATTTTATGTTGTGTATATTTCATCACAGTGAGAAAAAAGAAAGAAAGAGAGAAAGAGAGAGAAAGAAGGAAAGAAAGAAAGAAAAAAAGGAGAGGGAGAAAGGAAAAGAAAAGAAAAAAGAAAAGTGCCCAAAGTATTGAAGTCCCTGAAATTAAAGCTTTTGCAGTAAATAGAGAAAAATCAGTTTTATAACTCTCTTCTGTTCAACTAGAATCTCCTTCTGGGGGGGAAACCTACAGTGGGGATTCCCAACCCAGGTAGGCGTCCTGAATAGGCATCTTGGAAAGAGCTTTCCATTAACCTTATCTCTAGCCTTTCCAGTTGCACAGCCACACCTCATTTTACCAGCTAAAGCCTATTTTCCCAATAACTTACATTACATAGTTAAAGAGGTTTTATGTCATTTATAATTGCTCTTCAGGTGACATTGCTTGAATAGTTTTTCCTTCAGGTTTCCTCCATACTCTCTTACCCTTCCCTAACGTCCCCCTCTGCAAGAGGCAGTGATTTGTAAACGGATAGCCAAGGAGAGAACCAGCCACTTGCAAAGTCAAGTAAAAGAGCTATGTGTGATGTGAATGGTCGTGGGTGGTTGGGGAAGGGCGTAAGAGTCCAGTTCTGCATGCAACGCGCAGATGAAATCTCACTGAGCGTTAGGTTATCAGGCTCAAGTTGCCTGCTCATGGGATCATCTCTATTTGTGTAATATTCTCTGTCGGCAGTGAATGTCCTGCTCCCTATGCCCAGATTTTCTGAAACAACAGGGAGCCAAATTCATAAAGGTGATTTCTCTGGCTTTGCAGCGGTACCACCTTACTTGTTAGTATTTGTTCACGACATACCCATTGTCTGATATGAAGGTCCTTATTCCCAAACGTTCTAATTCTCAAACCCGGAGTAGAACATCTCGCTCCCTCACAGAGCTTGCTCTAAGTCTGTCATAGGAGAAAGCCCCCAGTGCTTCAAAATGTGAGCTTTTATTTAGTTTGATAGCACTTGGGAGCTTCTTGTAAAATTCTCACTCGAGGGTAAGAGAGATGTCCAAAATCCTGCCCGGGGTGATTTTTACCATTGGGAATTCAGTAGATTTGAGGGAGGAGAGATAAAAGCTCTGAGGCTTTTCAGTACACCAAGTTACTAAGGCCTAAACGTGGGCTGTGGTAGTGGAAAAGGAATGATTCCAAAAATATTAAAAACATGAGAAAGGAGGGTACTTGGTATCTCAAACCTTCATATCTCTGAGCATCTTATCCTTAGCTTCTCCGAGCTACCTGATTCCGCGGGAGAGAGTTCCCTATTTAGGACTAAAGTTATGGGAAGCCTTCTCTCGCTTTTTTTCTCCTTAGAAAAAAATTGCCACAAGAGCTCTTTACTCCCATGGAATTTCAAGGAGATCCCATGAAATGGCGTGAATTGTGCCTCCTCCAAGGACACTCCCTCATGCACACGACGCTGGCCGGATTTTGTAACTGCATTTATGACTGATTTACGGAACTTTTACTTGGCAGGCCCCGCTGTTACTGTTAGCTGGTTACTATGGATCTTTCAACATGCCACTCTGGCATGTTGCATTAAAAATAACCTCCCAAGACTGTACAGAATACATAGAACAACGGGAGTACAGTCATAGCTGCAGACTCCAGGCTCTGCTTCGGTGCCGATGTATTCCCATGTGCTCCCATATGAAGCAACTGCAGGGAAAAAACTCAGACACCTTCTAAAATGTCTGGTCGCACTGTAATTTTTCTAAGCTTCCCCAGAGCAGAAGTTCTCAGAGATCAGCAACATCCCAAAAACTGTAGGCCAAAAGAATAACGAAACACAAATTATAAGTATTTGTTAAGGGCGCAGATCCAAAGACAGACTGTCTGGGTTTGAATCCTTACTCCAGTACTAACTAGCTCTGGGACCTTAACAAGTTCTACCACAACCACAGCTATCTCCTCCGCAAAACAGGGTGATAGCATCATCAATCCCAAAGGGTCCGTCTGAGGATTAAGGGAGATAGTCAGGTAAAAGTTCTCGGTTTAGTAGAGGCACATAAAGCTGCTCGGTAAATAGGTTAGTACCCTTTGAAGGCCATTCTTTCAGCTCGTAGACTTCAGAGCATTTATCACCGTGCAGCTTGGGTCACAGTGCCTGGCATTGAATAAGTTCTTAACAAACCTCTGTTGACTGCAGCAGTGATGCCCGGGTACTTACGTCCATGTCTGATACCCCTTTCTAGATTATATACTTCTTAAGATAAGAGCTACATTTGATTCACCTCCGCATTCTCCATGGCTCCATAGTGGGTGCTGAATAAATATTTATTGGAATAAATATTTATTGATATAAATGGGAAGAGCAAAGCTGTTACAATGTAAGAGGCCACAGTTAGTATGTAAACTGGTAGTAGAAAAAGAATTTTTTTTAAATCACAGGCTTCAAGTACAAGTAGAATCCAGTGCCAAGAAAACACTGACGTTCCCTGAAACTAAATGAATATCTCAAGCTACATATGAATACAATATTTGTAATGCTGGGTCTGGTTCAGTGAGTCTGGTTCTAGCTGGGTACTGCAGAGGGGAGAAAAGCTTTTATCTCTATCCCACCCCTGGCCTCAGCCCATGACTCAAGGGAAGAATTGCTCTCCCAGAGCCAGACGCCACAGTCACCGCAAGCAAAGTAGTTTCCTTATGCCACTTCAAGCATCACTGGATTCGGTGGCAGCAGCTTAAGCAGAAGACTTGTGCTGAGGGACGTGGGGCCAGGAGAGTATAGACTCTGCTCCAGTTTCTACCACTGGTGCTCAAACCAGCGTGAACAGATCTGTGCCCATGTAGAGGTGAGAGAAGGATGTCTCCTCCTGATCAGAAAGCCAGCGGGCCATTCTGGATCCTTGCAGGGAAAATAGTAATAGTGTTTGGTGACTGTGGACTCCTGTCTGATCCTCAAAGCAAAAATGAAAATAACAAATTTGGGGTGTGCGTGTGCATGCACACACAAATGTGTGAAAAATACCTTCTTTTCTGGCAGTGTGTGAACACACTCCAACCAAAGGTCACCAGGACCACACCTGTAGTTGACCAAGCTGGGTTTATTACTTGTTACAGCATGGGATAGCATTCGCTAGGGGGAAGTCATGGGACATGTTAGTAAGAGGATGTTAGAAAGAATCTTTTATAGAATTTGTGCTTTGGATAGGTGATTTGGGGAAGGCTCTAGAAAAGTGAGAGTTTATTCTAGAGTGGATACTATCAGAGAGCAGGGATATTTCTATGATTAGGTATCTCAATAAATCTTATCTACAGAAAAGACAGACTAGAGTGAGGATAAAGCTATCACTGCCAAAGAAGCAGCGGTCACATTAGAGGGGAATGTTTGGTCATTTGTGCCTTGGACAATATTCATGTTTTGTTTGTGTTCTGACATAATTAGAGTCATTGTCTTGGTCCATCAGGGTCAGAGAGTGGTGTAGTCTGAGTTGATGTTCTGTGAAATTGTTTACACCAAACAGGTGAACACCAAGACCTGGTTATGACTTCTAGGACAGTTGGCAACGCCTAGACCTAGACTAGCTGATTATGCCTGGTATAGAGTCAGATGTCCATTACTAATGTAGTAGAAGAGAAGAGTGGTAAACCAAATGGAAATATATTTCAGTAGTACTCCAGTAAAGTCTCCTGGAGCTTGTTACAACCACATAGCATTTTAACTGATTGATGATGGTACCTAATGAGAATTGATTGAGTATCAGGTTGAGAGCAACCTGGGCTATCTCTTGGTTTGCCACAGACACCATCCTTGGTTCAACCTTGTCAATTTGCTTATTGTTGAAGGCATGTGATCAAAATCTAAACATATAGTAAATACATTAGGTGGCAGATTTTTTAATCAAAAAAGAAATTCCATGGGTCTTAATGATGGCCTGAGTCAAATAAGATGAAGTTTAATAACAATTAATGAAAAGCATTTGATTTGGGTTCCAAAAAATCAGTACCAAGGACAGGATGGGAAAGACCTGGCTGAGAAGCAAAAGAAGGGGGAAAAAAGCCTAAATGGTTGGCTGACTGTAAGTTTTATTATAATCAATAGTTAAATAAATAAACAATAACATAATTTTAGACTACATTAATGGAACTATGGAATCATTAATGAGAGAATTGACAATCTGATCTATTCTGGACTGACCTGACAATACCTAAAATACTGTGTCCAGGTTTGGGCACCACAGTTTTGAAGGATGTAATTCCTCAATCAGAGAAAGTGACTGACTGTCCCCCTTCACTGAAACTAAATATGGGCCATTTCAAACAAAACAAAAACACACAATCATAGAAGGGGTGATTGAGGACACAGTAGACATTCATTCTGGAGCACAGAAGATCCAGGAGAAACATGAAAACTGTCTTTAAGCATTTTAAGGACCATCACGTGGAAGAGGGATTAGACCATTTAAAACACACACACCCACATGCACTCACACACAATGACATCAGAAATCATCTTTCTATTGAAGAAGCAAACTTCCCGTAGTTAGAATTCTGCAAACGGAAGCTGAAGGACCACTGGTAAGGATATTGTAAGAGGGTATCAGGTGTAGAAAATTAAATTTTTAATTCCTCCATTAAAGCTTTTATATCATAAATACTTGCGGTATGACATTCTCTTATATCGTTCCAGATTCTGAATCTGCTTGACATTTCTAGTAGAAGTTATTTTTTTCTAGACACACATTCCATTTAGAACCTTGTAGAACGGTCTGCGTGTTTATCAAATTTCTGTATAACTCAGCAAGAATCTTAACAGGAACTTAAGTTTGTTCTCTAACAATCCAATGATTTTGGACTTGGTTAACTAATTTGACTCTATTCCACCTGACCCCTTCTATCTATTATATCTTAAATTATTTGCTTTATATCTGAATATGAAATTTTCTGAGTTACAAATTCTACTTATTGTTTTCATAGCTACACTGATCTGAGCTACCTCCTACTCTTGTGTAATGACTGGATCTACCTCCACAGCAATATAGTTCCAGTTCTGTAGAACTTAAGAGTCATAAACTTTTATATGATCTGAAAGTCCCTCAAACTCTATATCCATCTCAACTTGACCGTGAAAGACCACTAAATACAAAAAGGAATCCTTTCTGAACATACATAATTGTCTCAGCTTATAACCAAATAAACTGTTATTCTCTAAGTTTTCTTAGTGTAAATCTTGCATGCAACTGGTATTTTTAAACCATAACTAAGCTTGTATATATTTTTTAAGCAGGCCCTACATCCAGTGTCTGGCTTGAGCTCACGACCCCGAGGTCGAGTCGCATGTTCTACCGACTGAGCCAGCCAGGCACCTGAGCTTGTGTAATATTAATTCATTTTGCATGAAGGCTTCTTTTAGTCTGGGATCTCTAGAAAGCAGAGCCTAATCTCTAATGTGTTGATGTTTGTTATATTGTGATATAATAAGAAACATATATATTTGAGGTTTTGTCCCTGACTCCTGGCCAGAGCTCCTAAAACCATTATAATTCCCTAAGCAGTAAGGGTACTAGGGGCATCTTTTGTTCTAATATTTGGTCTTTGACCCTGGATCCTGACACAAAGCTCCTAAACCCCTTGAAATTTCCTGGATGATAGGAGAATCTTTTGTTGTTGTTGTTGTTGTTTTAAGATTTCATTTATTTTTTTGAGAGAGAGAGCATGAGCAGGGGGAAGGGCAGAGGGAGAGGGAAAAGCAAATTCCCCACTAAGCAGGGAGCCCGATGCAGGGCTCGATCCCAGGACCCTGGGACCATGACCTGAGCTGAAGGCAGACACTTAACCGACTGAGCCACCCAGATGCCCGAGAATCTTTTGTTTTAATGAGGTAACTCTTGGTAGGTTCCTGGATAGCTTCAGAATGGGTGTTGGTCACCAGAAAGACCAAGCCATGATTAGAAATTTGGGATTTTTCAGCCCAACCCCCATCCTCTGAGGAGGGGAGAGGGCTGGAGATTGAGTTAATAATTAATCATACCGATGTGAGGAAGCCTTCATAAAAATCTCTGGCCTATGGGTTTAGAGAGTTTCTGGCTTGGTGAACACATCCATGTGCCAAAAGGGTGACACATCCCAACTCCATGGGGACAGATGCCCCAGCTCTTGGGACCCTTCTGAACCTTGCACTACATATCTCTTCACCTGGCTATTCATCGGCATCCTTTATCATAGCCTTCATTATATAATAAACCAGTAAATGAAAGTGTTTCCCTGAGTTCTGTGAGCTGTTCCGGCAAATTACTGAACTTGAAGAGAGGGTCACGGGAACCCTGAATGATAGCCAGTGGGCCAGACGTGCAGGTGACAACCTGGGACTTTCAAGTGGCCTCTAACTTGGTGACAGTTTTGTGGGACTGGGCCCTAACCTTGTGGGATCTGATGATAACTCAAGGTAGTTAGTGTCAGAACTGAATATAAGTGTAGGATATTCAACAGGTGTCCACCGAGAATTGGGGAAATGCTTAATGTGTGGGGAGAAACCCCACACATTTGGTGGTCAGAAGCGTGAGTATGGTGGTACGAGAAAGTAAAGTAAGAGAGGACGAAACTGAGGTTTTTCTTACAAGGTTTTATTTGGGAATACAATCCCAAGCCAGCAAGAGTAGGGGAAAAAGAAAATGAAATAGGAAAAGATGGGAAGCCATAGAATGTGAAGGATTTCCATACTGACCACTACTCTACAATGTGCCAGATGCAGCAGGACTCCTGACTAACCTTCTAGAAAAATTGTACCTCAAGGGAAGGAGGAATAAGAGAGAATGTGTCTGCCTACTTCCCTCCTGACTCCTGGTTTCCATTAGTCAAAGTGTGACCCACAGGCAGTTAGCTTCCCAGCCCTGCCAGGTTGCCACACTCAGTCCCTTTGGCATTCTCTTGGAAAGCCAGATTGCACACCCTGCCTGTACAACGTTTCTTTCAAGTCCAGAAGAGACAGGAGAAGCCCGGCAGCCCAGCCCTCCCACTGACTGGTCAACACCAGGTGCTAGAGCCACTTAGATTCTAGCCGAGACTGAGGCAGAGCGAGTGGCTAAGGGGCCAGGAGATCCTGGTAAAGCACACGCTGTTGCTGATCCACTTTCTCTGCCTCTCTAAGCCTCTCTCACTTTGCCCCTTTAGTGAGCTTTTAGCACTCAATCTTAATTCTCAATGGCACACACGTCTAGTGTCTCCCACACGCAAACCTCCTCTCCCTCCTAGATACACAGGAAGATGACACTTCCTGCCTCCTTGCTGTCAGGTGGGGCCATGTGACTAGTTCTGGCTAATGGTCATGAGAGGAAGTGCTGCGTGGGCTCCTGGGCCAAGGCATGTGAGAGAGTGGAGGTCTCACATTCTTTTCTGCTGCAGCAGCCTTGGAAGCCATGCTCAAAGCATGGAGCCACAAGATGGAGACAGACTGAAGGCCTGAGACAGCATGTGTGGAAAAGAGCCGCATTCGTACGTCATTCATCAGACTTAGCTGATAAGTGACAGAAAACTTGCTCTAACTAACTCAGACAAAATACAAAGGGAGGCTGGAGAAGCAGAGTCAGAGAGCAGACGGGAACCAGAGATGCAATAATAAAAATCACAGTCAAGTTCAGACCATAGGAATTATGTGGCTAAGATACTGCCAGGCTATGCCCTCTCTGCCTCGACAGACACCCCTGCAGCTGGACTCTCTGTGCTGCCATAAAAAATTTCCAGACCATCCCAATGTCTTTGTATTGCTGCTGGCAGGGTGAAGGTACCAAGGGGAAGAATGCTCAGCCTACATCCTTACGTCCGCACTGTAGCTACAAGAAGGACAGGGAGAAGGGACATCTGTCCCATTCTTCTTTCATCCCACCAATACCACACCCCCGGGCATTCCCACAAGGAGGAAGGAGCTTGAACACCGAGCAGCCAATAAGAAAGAAAACATTCTTAAATCCTTCAAAGTTCCACTGCAGTCGTATGGCGCTTAACTTGTGCTGTGGTAGTCAGTGTGGCAGTCAATGAATCAATATTTGTGATTGATGAAGAGCTCAGTAGTTTAAATTTAACTATATAGGAAATAAATGGGAAGATGCAGAATTCAGCATCTCAATCCTATGTTTATTTCTGATGAGCACAATTCACAATTCAGAAAGAGAATGAAACTTAGGGACAGAAGGTTCTAAGTCTCTAACTATTGAGATAGTCATTACTACCCTCCCTCACAGGCAGGGCTTTATCATTTCTATGTAGGCCTAGATATCTCCTTTCTTTTTCCTTCTGAAGTCCCATTTTCTGGGAGAAGCAGAAATCACCAGATCAGTATTTTTCTCCCCACTTCTTCGTTGAAATAAACACATGATCTCAGTTATCACCCACTCAGCTCAAGCGCCCTTAGCTACCATGTCTTCGGTGACAGCTTCCCATCCTCTACAGAGACCTTGAGAGTGACAGGAAAAAAGATCCATATCCTTTCTCCTTTGGGACTCTCTCTACCATACAGTATGTGACTATCTATATCAAGAAATCACTTCTAAAGAAACAAAGAAATTCTAGCTATATAAGTACTAGGTTATTAGGAAGTTGTTGGAGATAACTAAGGTATTTTCATCACCTTTTGAAGAGTCCCCATATAATTTTCCTTGATGTAGAAACAAAATACTGATATGGGTGGGCCCATAATCTGACAGGTTAGCACATCTTATCTCTTAAATTCTTGAAAGGGGTAATTAAACACTGAACTCATGATTTGAGGAAGATTTTCCTGGTTATCTGTGTGGGAAGAATGGGTCAATGAAGGTAGGTGATGAAGACAAGGTTGTAGTCTGTGAAGATTTAAAAGGGACAGCATAGATCTAAGAAAATTCTGGTGTCTGCTCCAGCAGGATTTGTATGATAAATACCAGAGGAAAATAGTACCAGTGGAAGCAAGATGGCTTCAGATAGACAAAAGTTGCCTGCAGCTCCCCTGTTGCAACAGAGGGTAACATCCCCAGAGTGAGAGCTCTGATAGTGATTGCTTCGGCGATAATCAGCAGGGCAGCAGTCAAAAGCAACATGCCCCAAGGAAACAACCAGAAATGTGCTCACTGCTTACTTGCTGCCCTAAAAATGTATGGAATGGTTTCAAGTGTCCTAATTAAAGACAACGAGAGGACTATTAGATTTTTGCCCTTAATAATAACTAGCATTCATTGAGTAGCCACCATATGAGGACCATCTATTAGGTACTTGACATATACTACCTCCTATATTGTTTCTATCATTCTTACAGATGAGGAACTGAGGCTCAGAAAGGTTCTATAATTTTTCCAGGATCACATAGCAGTAAGTGCCAGAACTAGGAACTGAAGTTAAGGATGCCTGATTCCAAGTGCATCCTCTCTTTACTGAACCACAATGTCTCAAAACAAATACGCTGAAAGAGAGGGCACTTGACATATGGTTAAAAAATAATGCCATTGTGGATTACATGGATGGATGGTTAAAATGGTATTTCCTTTGGTGGCATAGTAACTCACCAATGACAAAGCAAAAAGCGCTTTCGTGGTAATATTGTCATGATTTTTTAATAAATGTAGGGATCTTTGGCAGTGGTACTGGGAATGTCTAGTTATAACTCTTTGACAAGCCAATCATTGTTTTGTAGATATGTATTCTTTATTTAACATGAAACTTCTGCTTGGAAAAATCAATTTATAGCTTATTAAATGCCCCCCCAAACAAAAGTTAATTAGGCATAATTAGATCTAAACACAGCTTCCCTAAGAATGTGTTTGCCTTTTCCTTTTGTTAATGATAATGTGATTTTTCTCTTTTTTTCCTAGCTTCCAGAGCCAAACCTGATCACCCAAAACAAAAACATATATTAAGCTATAGTTTAGAATACTTGCTTTCTTTTATTTTCTTTGATTCTGATTTTTAGTCATTTATTTATTCAATAACTATTTGAGTATCTAACATGTGTCAGATACTTTGCAAAGTACAGTGCATACAAAGATGAACACAACTGATTCCTACCTTCAAGGACCTCATAGTCTAATAAGAAAACTTACATGAAACAGATAACTGTAAGACCATATGATAAATGCTATGATAAAATTATATGCATGTAACAGTGGTAGGACAAGATAGAAAGGTCAGATTAATGAGGACTTTTAAATTGGATCTTTAAGCATGAGATTGAGTTAATGGGTGGTTGACCGGGGATAAGGAGTTAGGAAAGAGCATCGTAGGTAAATTCGTAGTTATTTCACTTTTATTAACCTTACTGGGCAGATATATTTTGTTCAAAATTGCTTTAAATCCTTTTGGAAAAGAAATGGGAGATGATAGAAAGAGATGATAGATAGAAATTTCCATGCCAGTGGATTCCTATGCAGTTGGGGCAAAAAAGAGGCAGGCAGGCGATACAGCCTGATCATAGATTCATGAATGAAAGGTCCATCCATATTGTCACAAATGGCAAGACCTCCCTCATTTTATGGCAGAGTAATGTTCCATTGTATGGATATACCACAACTTCTTTATCCATTCATCTATGATGGACACTTAGATTACTTCCATATCTTAGCTATTGTAAATAATACTGCAATGAATATAGGGGTGCATATATCTTTTCAAATTAGTGTTTCCATTTTCTTTGGGTAAATACCCAATAGTAGAATTACTGGATTGTATGGTATTTCTATTTTTAATTTTTTGAGGAACCTCTGTACTGTTTACCAACAATGGTTGCACCAGTTTATATTCCCACCAACAGGGTTCCTTTTCCTCCATATCCTTGCCCACATTTGTTATTTCTTGTCTCTAATACTAACCATTCTGACAGGTGTAAAGTGATATATCATTGTGATTTTGATTTGCATTTCCCTGATGATGAGTGATGTGGTGCATTTTTATGTGTCTGTTGGCCATTTGTAATAGCATTGTATGGTTACAGACGGTAGCTACCCTTGTGGTGAGCATAATGTATAGAGTTATCCAATCACTATGTCACACACCTGAAACTAATGTAATATTGTGTGTTAACTATACTTCAACAATTAGAAAAAGAATGAAAGGTACATTTACTTGCAAATCAAGAATTGGATGCTTAACCCATTGAGCCACCCAAGTGCTCCATGTTTACTTTTTCAGGAAGTTTAAAGTTTTTCATCTTTCATGTTCATCTTTCCTCATTGCTCTTTTTCTCCATGGTCAGACCATACATTTCAACTCTCTGACTGCTCTACCTGTACATTAGCATAAATCTCAACCAATTTTTCTTTCCTAATATACTAGTGATAAATGCAGTTCAGTTCATTTAATTTACCAGCAGTGACCCTACGTTTTCTCACATAATGAAATTTATTTCCTTAAATGCTGAGGTGGTTGCACTGTATTGTTGCTAAGGGTGTACAGTTAGCCTATGTTCTAATCTTCCTCTCTGTTTCTCATTTCTTGATGTTCTCTTTGCTTTGTGGGGAGTGTAGAGTAAAAAGACTTTGGAGTCAAATCTGACTTTGAATTCGTGCTCATCCACGAATTACTAGCTGTGTCATTCTGGACAAGGTACCTAACCTCTCCGAACGTTAGTTTCCACATATGTAAAGTGATGACACTAAAATCGGCTTTTTGCAATTGATGACATAATAAACACGAGGAGTCTAGTACATTGCATATGGCGGCTTCAGTACACAGTGGCTGCTACCGAAGTATGAATGCTATTCATCTTACTGTAAAAATCTTAACCTTCACCCTGCTCTCACAAAGTTTTTTCAAGGGCATTAGACTGACTGAACACCATGCTTATTTTTAAAGGATTTCTTTAAAAGTCCTCTATTCCCTCCACATTCCCATCCCCACTTTTCCAGAGATTTCAGCTTCCCTTCTCTCCTATCTAGGCAGCCTCTCCCTAGCTGCCAAGTCTTCCCCAAGTCAAGATCCTACCCCTCTGTTCTATTTATGCGCATTGGAACATAAACTCCCCAGGGCAGGAAACTTGTCTTTCTACATATTTGTCAAGTATCGTGTACATTTAGAGAAATAAATAAATAACAAATATTACACAGTCAGAATGACCGTGTTCAATAAATACCTTGGGTATTATCTCTAGGCTCTAATTACATAAAATCTATGGACAGGAGATGTATAAACAGAGGGGTGGCTACAAAATAATGAAATTAGATTTTTGGTTGCTTTATATTGGTAACAAGTTGTTAATGTGGATGGGTAGCCTAGGTGTTTCCTATCCTCCATTCCTTAAGAGCAGAGCCTCAGCTATCACTCACACAGGAGAAAATACTCAAAGGGCTAGCCATCGCTCAAAGAGTAGCCCCATACAGTTTCCTTCCCCTGTGACATTGCCCCAGAGCCAAGCTGCTAAAACCACTCAGGTGGGATTCCTCCAGCAGGAGGGGGTTGTGCTTCACAATTCCTTGCCTGTGCCTATGTTCTTTCTTAATTGTTGTATGGGTCTGGCTCTGTCTCCTTAACTAATCTCTAGGCTCCTAGAAAGTATCATTCCTTCCCTTTATTCCCTCACAATATTGAGCACTTAATCTGTGCTAGAGAATTGCTTTGTTTTCACTTGAAAAGCCCCAAAAATGATGGTCCCTTCCTGTAAGGTTTTTGGCTAATTTCTCATTTCTTTGGAAATGTTTTCAGATTGTGTATATAAAATATTTCCAACATATAGACAAGAATGAAAACATAATATGATACTTATGGAGCCAGTACCTGGATTAAACAAATATTCATATTTTGTTTTATTTTCATCCACCCTCTCCTTTGTGCTTAAATGTTATAAACCCAGAGAAAATCACCTTCATTCCTTCTCTCTCCCTCCATCCCTCAAGATATCTTTCAGTTGACCTAGTTCATTCACATTAAAGATTTTTAAAGCTATCTAGAAACTACGTATTATTGTTTCACACGTTTTGAAATTTTACATTGCTGGTGTTATTGTATATATCTTGCTGCACCTTGCTTTTTTCCTCTGAGTCTATTTCTGAGATTAGTCCATCGTGATATTCATGGATCCAGTTCATTCCTTTTGGCTCCTAAATAGTAGTAGTTCACAAATAGATCCACCCATTCCCCTTTGGAGGGGCAGTGTAATCGTTCACACCTTTTGGTGTTCTCAGCAGTGCTGCGGTGAACATTTGTAAACATTGCTCCTGGGGTATGGACTTCTTCAGGAAGTCTGGTGGATAACAACTTAGACTCTGAAGCCCAATTGCCCGCTCCAGACCCAAGCTCCACCACAAAGTCCCAACAGTGCGATCTTGGGCAGATTTCTTCATTTCTCTGTGCCGCCTTCTCTAGGATAATGGAAGCACCTCCTTCAAGAGAAGAAAGCAGTGAGAGCAGTGTCTTAACCAAGTAAGCGCTCAGTATATGATGACAATTATTATTGGGGTGACCCCCTAGGTAGGAAGAGGGTCTGAGCATCTTGGGCTTTACAAAGTATTGCCAGATTGACTTCCAATTGGTTGTACCAATATACACTCTCACCAGCACTCTGTGGCTTTCTGTTCCCCACATCCTCACCAGGACTTGGCATTAGCACCTGGCTTCCTAATCCTTTCAAATGCAAGAAGATCCAAGAATGAGACAGAGAATGGGAGGAGACAGAGGTGTGCTGGTAATGAGTCATCAGAGAGATCAGGTGACCAGCCAGAGGGGAAGGAATCAGCGGGGAGGTTTGCAAAAGGGGAGGGAAGTGAGTTCTTTTAGGTAAGAAATTTAAAAATCATTTAGAACCAGACTCAACGGAAATTAGAGATTTACAGAAAAAGAGGAGGCATGGTACTAAAGAAGAACGTCAGCAGAGTGTCATGTGAGTAAAGGAGAAGCTCAGTAGACCACAGACCTTTGGGAATGTGTTGGTGATTTCTCAGAAAGGGTCTATTAGGTGGTAAGTAGGGACAGGAGAACTCTTTCTGAAGAGGGACAAGGCAAGAGAAAGAGTAGCAAAATGTCAGGGTTTGTAGAGTAGCCGAGGAGAGGAGACTGAGTTTCAAAGGAAGAAGTCGGTTGGCAGGACTATTTTTCTGGAGACCAGAGGACCCGAGTCCCCATACGACGCATGTCAGCCTCTGCAGCATCTCTTTGCTTTCTTTCCTTCCCTCAGTTTCTGTAGGCACTGCTGCACTCCAGATGCCCATTTTATCACGCCCACAAGGATGCAGTGGCTGTCAGTGGTGCACCGAGCCATTCCTATTTAGGAATGCAAGAACTTAAGGCTCAGACGATTCACTGACTTGCTCAAGATCACATGTCTTGAAAATGGTGAAACCAAGACCAGAGCCTAGGTGTGCTGATTCCAAGTCTAGGGCTCTTTGCATCCAAAACAATTCATAGTCATCTTAAATCTTTCATTCTCAACCCCAAAGAGGGTCCCATTTTTCTCCTAAGACCATCACAACCCCTCTATTTGACCTGCAAGGACTTCCACTAGTTGGCACTTGTCTCTCAGTCCTATTTCCCAAAACACTCTTGGCCATCCTCTCATGCCTCCACCCGAAGCATGTCTTGGCTGATTCGTGAGGTCACCAAGTTCATTCTCACCTCTGTGCCTGTTTTCATGCTATTCCCCTCTCTCAGAGACACATCCTTCTTTTCTCCATCATTCCTCTAGGCCCTGTTCAAGTCTTATACATTCTGCAATGGCTTCAAAGCACACTCTTTGGTCTGCCATACTGGCTGTTTCACCATGAAACAAGATTCCATCATACATTCTCTTGAACTGTCCTCAAATTGTTACCCCATGCAATGAAACACAAAGTGAGTCACCATAGGCAATTATTTGCTTGCTTTGTATTTTCTTACCAATCTTTCTTGTTATATAGGAATTTTTCAATTACCCTTAACCTAACACTGAACATATATCAGGCCCTCCATAAATACTTGATAATTGATAAACTATGGGAGAATCAGAATAATATGAAATATGAAATATGAAGACTTTGGAAGTTATGATAAAATTGGTAATCAAGATAAAAGTCTATTGGGCATGGTAGGAAATTTAAATGACAAAGTTATAAGGCCAACCAGTTAAGAAAATGCAGAGACAGAAATCAGCTCCAGACCAAACCATAGTGTTTTCTGTTCCCTCTATGCTGACCCTGGTTTTCTGGCACTCTGCAAAACCAGGGAAGTGACTTCTAATCACTATTAGCAAACAGGCTCACCCATGCTAGGAAATAATCAGTATTTTCTGCAAATGAGAATCACACTGTGTGTTCATGCAGCCAAAGTTGTATTTAACATTTTATGGAGTGATGCAAAAGATTGTATGTGTGTTCGATTCTAATTTAATGAGCAGCTTGTTGGCGAAGAGATATCAAGAAGACCATGCCTCCTGTTCTTGGGGAGCTGAAGATGTGTGCAACTAGGGGGAAGTACTCTCATCTATGCACAAGGAGGTGGGTCCTTTGCAGAGCAACACGGGGACAAATCCCAGTTCATATAACTCTGTACATATTTCCTTGTTGCGATGATACTGATAAAAAGGAATAAAAGGAATTATGTGGAAGATTTCCAAAACACAGTCTATAAAAAAGAGGAACTTAATTTCATGGAGAGGAAAGGAGAAACATTCTAGTGTGTACAAGGTCAGAGAAGTGGAAGCAAATTCTTAACACGGTGTACCTGGCAAGAGTCTGCTGGTGGTGGTGGTAGTAATATTCCCATTTAACAATAGGAGGTGGATGGCTGGACACTTACATTAACTTGCCCTAAGCCATATAGTGAGTTACTGGCACAGCTAAACCCAGTGGTATTTTGGGAACAGCTTACATCATGAAACACTGAGCTGTGTGTTTTTTTAATACATGCCGGTACTCCTAGGTACTTCTTGGACAACAATGAGTAGAAACTAAAATATATGCTTAAAATGCCTGCTTCATAAATATTGCAAATGACAGGACAAGGAGCCTTCTTATTCCCCCTCCTGCAGGAAATAGGAATATTACAAAAAAAAAAAAAAAGAATCATTAGCAATATTTCCCGAGGGAAAATATAGACTTCCAGGCTGTGCCAGAATTCCACATTATTACCTGAATTCGGAGATGATGGGTGTATTTTCACCACACCCTACATTTTTGGGAACACAGGCCCTGCCATTACGTAAGGTCTACTGAGACGATAACGTGACCCGTCTCTTCCCGAGAGCCCTTCTTCCGATCCATAATAGATATTTTTTAAATGTGATACTGTATGGTGACTAACATAACATAATAAAGAAAACAATGTGCTTGCATTAGCCAAGCTGACACACTATCATCCACACTGACACATATCTATTCATCTCGACGGCTGCCCACGCCTGTAAGTGGAAGCCCTTACACAGGACAGAAAAATCTCTTGGAGTGACCGGGATACTTGTGTTAATCATCTACAGAACCGTAAAATGGGAAGGATTCCGAATAGAGGAGTAGCTGGTTTTAAACACAATATAATTTTCCTCCCAGACCACTGCTGAGAGCCCAGCACACTCCTATACAGTACGGGCCTTTGGTGAGACTTATATTTCCCACCTGTATTTCTTTTTCTTTTTCCAGCAACAGTCTGTCTTTGTGCCAGCCCCTAAATAACCATAAATTTTGTTCTTATAAACCTTAATGAATGCCTGGCCAAGATGCTGTAACTATTGGCTTCTACATTGGAGCATAAATGGAAAGGAAAAAAAAAAAAAGTGTGCACAGTGAAAAACTGGATAAAATGGAAAAAAGATCACAGCAAACCCAAAGTCGCAATTTGCCTTTAATGTGAAGGAGGCCTTGTTTTCACGGTGTGGCAGCTTTCAGGGGTTTTAATCTCAAAGTGGCTGATCAATTTAAGGTAAGTGGCAGGCATTTGGCCTGGTTCCCAGGCTTGGCTTTGCTGCTCTGAGAAAAGAAAGGATTCAGTCAGACACACAGACAACAGGCATCATCGGCGGCTCCCACATTCCAAGCATTTTAACACAGATTAGGTTGGCATGATTCTACTGTTTACTGAAATCTCCTAGGTGTTGCATTTTTCCCTCTCCTTGCGTGGTTCTCCAAGATGGTTTTCTCAGGTCAGGACCTTCATATGCCAAATAGCTTGCAGGGCTGTGAAGGGAAAAAGAAGAGCATGGGTCAAGACTTCTGATTAAAATGCTATTTCACTTGCTCCCTGCAAAATATGAGACTTCAGACAGCAGGTAATTGAGCACTGAACTTTTTGCCTTAGGCGTACATCGAGACAGGAACTGTTTTACATGCATTCCTGAGGGGGGAAAAACGAAGATAATTTCTTTAACAAGGACAAACTTAATTCAGCTAGAAATGCCCAATGGATTAACAGAGTGATTTGTAGTTATTTTCTCTTCAGATTTTATACGCATGAGCCTTTCACGTACGTGAAGCAATATTTGCAACCGATACAGTCCGTTTTTTAAATTAACATTTTCACGTTAAATATGCTTTACCTTTTCAAAGCAGTTAATATTAAAAGAGCTCAACAGGTCCCTTACCACTACCTCATTTTTTTTTATTTTAGCAAAAGGGAATTTTCTGAATCCATTGGACCTAAGTTAAATAAAATATGCATTCAATTGAGCCCACCAAAAAAAAATGCATTAGTTGTCTTTCATGTGCTTCTGGCTGTATTATGCCTTATGGAAATTTTATATTTTTAAATACATTTTCACAGTTTTTAAAAATACTTTATCTCACTTTAATATATTCAACCCTTTTCCTTTAGTCATCCTCGTGACAGATTTCCTCATTTTTTTCTAAGAATGTTATTATTTTATTAAAATAAATAATTAATATGTATTTTTAAAAATAATTTTCCAGCTATTAAACTTTTCAAAAGCAATGTCCAAATTATTTTACTTAACTATACCCAGAAATGCCTTCTTAACAGTTTATAAATTTACATTGACAAAATTCTTCCAAAATTAACATTGCTGCAATTGAGTAATTATATTAAGAATGTGTCTATGAGGGTTGCATTTCTCTTAATTTCTGTTGCTATATATGCAAGTGTGGTTTTTAAAAATCAATATAGGATTCCTCATCAATTAGAGAAAAAAGAGATAAATGGGATGCCTGGAACTGCAGCAGCCATCTTGCAACCACAAAGAGAGCTAGCCCAAGAGACCAAGCTGGTATGCTGACAGTGGCAGACAGGGAAGATGAAGAGAACATGGCTCTCAGTTATGTCATTGAGCCACAAAATTAACAATCCTAAAACCACCCAACTTGGGACTTCATCTTATATGAGAAAATAAATTCCCTTTCATTCACTCAGCAATATTTGTTGAGTACCTACCATCTGGGATGCTCTAGGTGCCCTGTTCTGGGTGCTTGAATATCTCAGTGAACAAAATACATAAGAGCCCAGCCCTTGTGGAGGTAACATTATAGCCAAGAGAGATAACAAACTAAAAACATGAATAAGAAAATTCTACAATATGTTAAGAAGTAGTAAGTGGATAAAATGTAAAAGTCAAGCATGTTAAAAAGGAGACAGGTGTTGGTATTGAATGCAGTGAAGGTTGGTCATCCTCACTGAGGAAGTGAGATTTGAACGAACACTTCAAGGAAATGAAGAAATTATTCTTTAAGCCAGTAAGAAGTAGGTTTTTTGTTTTTAATTTTTCTCATTAAAAATCCTCTAAATGAGAAAGTGGGCAGAGAGAGATGGATATTTGGAGTATATCTGAGGCCAGTTACACTCAGTTCTTCCTAGTTCCTGTGAGCCAGAACATTTCTTTTTTTGTTTAAGTTCGAGTTGGGGGGCGCCTGGGTGGCTCAGTCTTTAAGCGTCTGCCTTCAGCTCAGGGCGTGATCCCAGAGTCCTGGGATCGAGCCCCACATCAGGCTCCTCCGCTGGGAGCCTGCTTCTTCCTCTCCCACTCCCCCTGCTTGTGTTCTCTCTCTCGCTGGCTGTCTCCCTCTCTCTCTGTCAAATAAATAAATAAATAATATTTAAAAAATAAAATAAAATAAAAGCCCTTTTTAAAAAAAAAAGTTTGAGTTGGGTTTCTGTCTCTTGCCACTGAAAGAGACAGACTAGTACATTTTAAGTTGGTCACAAATAAACTAGTTCTGGTTCGGCAGACAACAAGTCCAAATAGATACTGGGCCATAATTCCATCCTCTATGTAATAAGCTTGATTTTCTACACTGGGGTTGTCTAGGTATCCATAAAAACATGACTCAGTAATCCAGACAGAGTGGTATGGATAAAAGAAGAAATAAGTCAGTGGAAGAGAACAGAGAGCTTGGAAATAACTCCAATAAATGTAGTTAACTGATCTTTGACAAGGGAGCAAAGGCAATACAATAGAGAAAAGACAATCTCTTCAACAAATGGTGCTGGAACAACTGGACATCCATATGCAAGAAAGTAAATCTACACACAGACCCTATACCCTTTACAAAAATCAACTGAAAATGAATCACAGAGCTAAATATAAAACAAAAAAACTATAAAATTCCTAGAAGATGACATAGGAGAAAACATAGATGGCCTTGGGTGTGTCAATGGCTTTTTACAGAGTCATTATCTATGAAAAAAATGAATAATGTGGGCTTCATTAAATTTAAAAATTTCTGCTCTATGAGAGACAATGTCAAGAGAATGAGAAGACCAGACACAGACTGGGAGAAAATATTTGCAAAAGACACATCTGATAAAGAACTCTTATCCAATATATATTAAAGACTCTTGAAAGTCAACAATAAGAAAATAAGCAACCTAATTTTAAAAGAGCCAGGGGTGCCTGTGTGGTTCAATCAGATAAGCGTCCGACTCTTGGTTTCAGCTCAGAGCGTGGTCTCAGGGTTGTGAGATGGAGCCCTGCACTGGGCTCTCATTCATGCACACGCATGCTCTCTCCCTCCCTCCCTCTCTCTCTCTCTCTCTCTCTCAAACAAACAATGAGCCAAAGACTTTAACAGACACCTCGCCAAGGAATATATACAGCTGAAAAATGAACATATGAAAAGATGCTTCACAACACACGTTATCAAGAAAATGCAAATTAAAATGACAATGAGCTACCATTACACAACAATTTTAGAATGGTCAAAATCCAGAATATGGATGATACCAAATGCTGGCAAAGATGTGGAGCAAAAGGAACTCATTGCTGGTGGGAATGCAAAATAGTACAGCCACTTTAGAAAACAATCTGGTGGTTTCATGCATAACTACGCATACTTTTATCATACGATCCAGCTATCACAAAGGAATTGAAAACTTATACCTACACAAAAACCTATATACACAAATGTTCATAGAAACTTTGTTCATAATTGCCAAAACTTGGAAGCCACCAAGTTGTCTCTCATACTATTCCATTGACTGGAATAGTATGAAGTGCTAAAAGAAATGAAAAGACATGGGAGAACCTTAAATGCATATTAGTGAGTGAAAGAAGTAGGTCTGAAAAGGCTACACAACATACGATTCCACCAATATGACATTCTGGGAAGGGCAAAACTATGGAGACAGTGAAAAGATAAACATTTGTCGGGGGTTGGGGAGGAGTGAAGAGGTAGAGTATAGGGGATTTTTAGGGCGGTGAAACTACTCTATATGATACCGTAATGGTTGATAAATAACATTATGCATTTGTCAAAACCAAAAAAAAAGTATATAACACTTTCACAAAGTGTTCACACTTTTTCATAGTGATGAACCCTTATGTAAACTATGGACTTTAGTTAATAATAATTTATTAATATTGGTTCATCAGTTTTAACAAAAGCACCACACCAATGCAGAGTGTTAATAATAGGGAAACTGGGGAGGGAAAGAAATATATGGGAATCTCTGTTCTTTCTGCTCAATTTTCTGTAAACCTAAAACTGATTTTTAAAAATAAAGTCTATTGGGGTGCCTGGCTGGCTCAGTTGGTAAAGCATGCAACTCTTGATCTTAGGGTTATGAGTTCAAGCCCCACTTTGGGTACAGAGATTACTTAAAAATTTATAATAGAAACATAAAGCGTATTATTATTTTTTAAAAAGCACCAAACCTAATAGGAAAGATTGATTATTTGGGCTTATTACAATTTAAAACCTCTGTTCGTCATGGGACGCCTGGGTGGCTCAGTTGGTTGGGCATCCGACTCTTGATTTTGGCTCAAGTTATGATCTTGCGGTTATGGGATTGACCTCCATGGGATCAAGCCCCACTGAGAGCAGAATTTGCTTATTCTTCTCCCTCTGCTCCTCCCCAACTTGCTCACTCTCTCTCTTTCTCTCTCAAATGAATAAAATCTTTAAAAAAATAAAATAAAACCTCTGTTCGTCAAAAGACACCATTAAGAGAATTAAAAGACAAGAAGCAATGTGGGAGAAAATATTTTACATGGATAAATCATGCCAAGAACTATTTCTAGACTTTATAAAGATCTCTTATAAATCAGTCAGAAAAAATTGACAGACTCAGTTATTTTTAAGAAAGGATAAGAGACATGAATAGGTTTTTTACAAAAGAGAATATCCAAATGGCCAATGACCATGAAAAGATGCTCAACATCATTAGTTATCAGGAAAATGCAAATTGAAAACAAAAGAAATCATACCCCAGAATGGCTAAATTTTAAAAGGTTGACAATACCAAGTGCTAGTGAGCATATAGACTGCCAGAAACTCCTACAATGCTGTGGGACAGCAAATTGGCAGAACTACTTTGGGAATTTTGTTGCCAGTAAAGTTAAGCATACACCCACTCTATAACTCAGCAATTCGAACCCTAGATATAAATCCAAAAGAAATGCATACATATGAGCACAAAAAGATAGACAAAAATATTCTTAGTACATTACTCTTAATAGAATCAAGGGGCGCCTGGGTGGCTCAGTTGGTTGAGTGTCTGCCTTTGGCTCAGGTCATGATCCCCACGTCCTCTGATGGAGCGGAGCATTGAGCTCCCTGCTGTGCAGGGAGCCTGCTTCTCCTTCTCCCTCTGCCTGCCATCACCCCTGCTTGTCCTCTCTCTCTGTCAGATAAATAAATAAAATCTTAAAAAAAAATCGAATCAAATTAGAAGCTACCCAAATGTCCATTAACAATGGAATGGATAAATAAATTATATGCATAATGCAGTACTCTACAGCAGTGAAGAAAACCATTTCTATGCATGACAACATGGTTGAATTTCAAACATATAACATTTAGCAACAAAAAGTGTACCTACTATATAATCTGGTCTATTTAAAGTTAAAAAATAGGCAAAAATAATTTATGGCAAGAGAAATCTGTAGAGTGGTTACCTTTGGAGGATGAGAGCACAAAGTAGATGTTTGTGATGTTAGTAATGATCAATATCTTGCTTTGTGTGATAATCAAGCTATAAACTTAAGATTTGTTTTCCTTCCAGTCAATATGTTAAATTTAAATAAGTAAAAGTAAAGATATATTGTTGCCTAAATCAACCAACAATAAATAAAAGCCATGAGCCATAAAAATTCCTAGCTTGCATTTTAATCCTATCATTGCAAAAAAGAGAATTATTTCTTCTACATAACCATTCAGACGCACTGTATGTGAATCTTGAAACTAATGTACAATAACCTTTAATTTCTAAGACTCCAAGCTATCATTCCTGACTCTAAAGTAAATGGCAAGAACCTCCTCATACTGAAATTCACTCTTACTATAGACACTTCAATATTACTCCAATGCCCAGCAAATTATTAATAATAATAGCTAATATTTAGGGACTCTTACTGTGGGCCAGTACTGAGTGCTTGCATGTATTTGCATATTTAAGTCTGCCATTAACCCAAGAGATAGGTATTACTAAGCTACTTTACAGATGAAAAAAAGGTTGAGAAAACATAATAAATGTTCCTCAGGTCATTGAATCAGTCAATATCCTTAGTTACATTAAAAAGCAACCAAAAGTTTCGGTTAAGGAAAAAAGAATGTATTAAAAGGTCATTGTATAACTCCCAGAATTGCCAGCATGCTGACTTGAGGCCTCTGCAGTCATGAACAGTGTCCCAAATCAAGTCATGAAAAGTTAATGCCCAGCCCCGGACAGTGCGATCCACTCCGCCAGCCAGGAACCCAGACACAGCCGTCAGCAGAACCACCACTGCTCTGCTGGAGCTCGTGGGGACCTCTGCCACGGTCACACCAATGAGGATGACTCTCAGTTTCCACTGCCCGCATCACATTAAGAGCACACAATTCATGTCCTAGGGTGAAAAAGAATGCTATGTGCACACTTGTAGAATCAGAAGTCCAGGGGTGGCAAGCACGGATTTGAACCCAGTCGGCTTGGCTCCAGCACCCAAGTTCTCAACTACTGTGCTGGGCTGCCTGCAGATGTATGCTATTACTTTACTATTTGAAGAACCAGGTAAGGCAAGCAAGTATGAAAACAGCCAACAGCACTTCATGCTACCATATCATGTAGATCAGAAAGCTTCAACAATTGCTTGCTTGACTAATTTAGAAAGACAGAATAAAACTACTCATATGTAAATTGGGCTTCTCAAATCACCAACAGCTTTAATGAAGGCAAGTATAGAGGGCCTGGTATGACAGCTCATCGAGAGCCATCATGCACCATGTGGGGCCATGTGGCTGCATGCTGACTCAGATTGGGGGTGGAAAAGGGGGGCTGCTTCTGAATCACCAAGACCACATCCTGCCCCTCCCTCATTCTTTCCCCTGGAAGCTGCCCGTCACTCTTCCTGCTGAGATCTCCACCCAGGCATGAGGCTCAGGTATTTGTAGCGAATGTCTGTAAAGATAAGAAGTCCCATTTTCCAGGAACATTTGGCCCTGGTTCTTTCAGCGGCGTCCGTGTGTGAAGTTGGCTGTGACTAAGTGTGAAACCGATAGTCTGCATGAGGACTCCGGGCTCAATTCTTGTCATTTCTTATTTTTCACTGTGTTGTGGTGGTCACAACATAACATCTAACATCACATATACTCGCCCTTGACAAATTTTTTGAGCTTACTTAAACTAAAAGAACAGTTGTAATCTAAACACACGATGCTAACTAGATAAAGACTTGGGGAAAATGTGTCCTTCCTGAAAATCGTGCCGTAGATTCCGACTCATTATAGCCGAAGATGAAGCAGGCATTTCATCCTGCTCTGATTCATCTTAGAAAAATGTGTGGTAAGCAATTCAAAATTCTCCCCCATTTACTCTCAAATAAAGAACAAGAAGGAAAGTCTTCTTCTTCTTCTTCTTTTTTAAGTAAAATTAGTATCTGTTGGGGCTTTTTGTTTTGTTTGGGGGGATTTTTTGGCTTCCAGTGAAGACAGTAGTAGGAGTAGGATTACAAAGGCTGAGGTAGCCAGTACATGGAGGAATTTGAATGTGGAGGAGTCTGACCTTTATTCTGCAGGCAGGAAGTAATTCATACAGGTCTTTTTCATCTAATTTATTTTTAACAATTTTAAGTGAAATACAACATACAGAAAAATAAATTTAATTTAGAAAATGATAAAACAAAATCTGTAGAACCACTACAGGTGACAGGAGAGAGGTGGTAGCTAATACAGTTGACCCTCAAACAATGCTGGGGTTGGGGTGCTGACCACCTTCCCCCAGACCCCACTCCCCGCACAGCCAAAAATCCAAGTATAACTTTTGACTCCCCAGAACCTTAACTACTAATAGCCTACTGTTGACCAGAAGCCTTACCAATAACAGTCAATTAACACATATTTTGTATGTTGTATGTATTACAGTGTACGCTTACAACAAAGTAAGCTAAAGAAAATTAAGAAAATCATAAGGAAGAGAAGATACATTTATAGGAATGTACCATATAGAAAAACATCCGCATATAGGAGGACCCATGAAGTTCAAACCTATGTTGTTCAAGGGTCAACTGTACTGTGGTGGTAGTCATTTTGCAATTTATAAGTATATTGAATCAACACATTGTGCACCTTAAACTATACGATGTTACACATTAATTGTATCTCAATAAAGCTGGGGGAAAGAGAAATAGGAGACTGCCAGCACCTGAGAAAGTTCCCTAGTGGCATTTTTAAAAATTATGATAATATAGACAAAGCATAAGGCACATACATTCAGTTTAACATGTTATCCTCATCAAGGTCAAAAAGTCCAAGATCAACAGCATCCCAGAGGTCTACTGAATTCACCTCCTAATCACAACTCCTTTCTTCACTGAGCTAAGGTAATCTCTACCCTAACATATGGAATAATCATTTATTTAGTTTTTCTTTATGATTTTACTACCTAGCTATATATCTCTAAATAACATACTTTAGTTTAGCTTTTTTTGAACTTTGTTTAAATGGAATCATACTTTGTTTTCTTTGGTTTTTGTTTCTTTTGTCCAGGAATATTTTTTGAGAGTCCTCCATGTTAATGTTTGTAACATATAGTCCATTCACTTTCTTTATTGTAAATATTCCATTGCATGAATATATCATAAATTGTTTATCCATGCTATATTAGTTAGACATTTGGGTTGTTTCCAGCTTGAAGCTGTTACAAACAATGCTGTGGTGTGTGTGTGTGTGTGTGTGTGCATGTGTGTAAGAGAAAAAAGAGGATTAGGAAGATCTATCTAGCAGTAGTGTGTAAGTTGAACTCAGAGAGGGAGAGAAGGATCAGGGAATTCAGTTGGGTTCATCGGTCATACAAAACTAACACTGGAAGTTGGTGATTAACAGAAGGAATAAGAGACAATAGACTCATGGCAGTAGTTCACCAAGTAAAAGATATACTTATTTAAAATTTTCTTATGTACTGCTACATTTCTTTTTAAAGGCTTTATCCAAAAAAAAAAAAAAAGCTTTAGCAATGTATACTCTCACCAAAAGATTGTGTATCAATGAGAATGCCCATTCTTCTGCATTTTTCCCAACTTTAGATATTATCCACCCTTTTAAACATTTGCCAAGGAGACCCCTGGGTGGCTCAGTTGGTTAAGCATCTGACTCTTCATTTTGACTTAGGTCATGATCTCAGGGTCATGAGATCAGGCCCCTCATCAGGCTGCATGCTCCGTGCAGAGCCTACTTGAGATTCTCTCTCTCCCTCTGCTTCTCCCAGTGCTCGTGTGCCTGCACACACACACTGTCTCACGCGCTCTCTCTCAGTATAAATAAATAAATAAATAATCTGAAAAAAAATGTTTGCTAAAATTATCAGGAAAATTTTAAATTTTATTTTTTTAATTTTGAAAATTTAAATCATTTTACCTTTTATTTTCTTGATTCTTAATGAGTTGGAGCATTTTCTTACAGTTTTCATCAGACTATTGTATTTTGTGTATGAATTTCCTATTCATATCTTTTGCCCATTTTTCTATCAGCTGCTTCTTGACTTTCTTGTTGATTTGGGGGAACTCAATAAATTTTGAATATTATTACTTTTATTATCTATATTGTAAATATATTTACCTATCTGTTGTCTTTTTGTTTACAGTGTCTTTTGCTATACATAAATTTTTAGTTTTTGACTTGTCAACTTGGCTAGGCTATAGTATCCTGTTATTCAATCAAGTACTAATCTTGGTTTTGCTATAAAGGTATTTTGCAGATGTAATTAAAACCCCTAATCAGTTGACTTTAGGTAAGGGACATTATCCTGGATAACCTGGGTGAGCCTGATTCAATCAGTTGAAAAACCTTAAAAATAGAACAGAGGCTTTTCCCAAAAGAAGATATAGTTCCAACCTACCTATGATACTCCCTTCCTGAGGACCTGCCCTGCTCATTTCAGACTGCCTTAACTAGCCGCAACAATCACATAAATCTATCAATCTATCTAATATTTTTATTTATTTATTTTCCCTATTGGCTCTGCTTCTCAGGTTGAACCCTGACTGATACAGTATAATATTTTTACATAGCCAGTCTACCATTCTTCTCATCCAGGTTTCATGTCTGCTGAGGTAGGTTTTATACAAAGATGTATGCAAATCATGTTCATGCAGCGTTAGCAGTAATGGCTAAAAACTGAAACGTTCTCTTTCATTCCCCTTTACCATTCTTTCTCCATCTAAAGGCATGTATTGCCAATAAGATGGGTATATATTTGTCCAGCCTACATTTTATTTTATTTTATTTTATTTTATTTTATTTTATTTTATTTACAATCAATTGACATATGGTGTATTATCAGTTTCAGAGGTAGAGTTCAGTGATTCATCAGTTGTATATAACACCCAGTGCTCATTACATCATGTGCCCTCCCTAATGTCCATCACCCAGTTACCCCGTCCTGCCAGCAGCCCTCAGTTTATTTCATATGGTCAAGAATCTCTTATGATTTTTTTTCTCCCTTTCCAAGATTTAGTCTTGTTTTATTTTTCCCTCCCTTCCTCTATGCTCCTCTGTTTTGTTTCTTAAATTCCACCTATGAATGAAATCATATGATAATTATCTTTTTCTGATTGACTTATTTTGCTTAGCATAATACCCTCTAGCTCCATCCACATCGTTGCAAATGGCAAGATTTCTGTGGTTTGTTTTTGGTTTTGGTTTTGGTTTTTTTGGCTGAGTAACATTCCATTGTGTGTGTGTGTGTGTGTGTGTATCACATCTTCTTTATCCATTGATCTGTTGATGGACATCTGTGCTCTTTCCATAGTTTGGCTATTGTGGACATTGCTGCTATAAATATTGGGGTGCAGGAGCCCCTTCGGATCACTACATTTTTATCTTTGGGGTAAATACCTAGTAGTGCAATTGCTGGGTGGTAGGGTAGCTCTATTTTCAACTTTTTGAGGAACCTCCATACTGTTTTCCCAGCCTACTTTTTATGTAAAAAACTAAAAGCCCATGTGTGTGACCGTGTGTGTGTGTGTGTGTGTGTGTGTGTGTAAAAGTCTATAAAGTGGGCCAGAAGAGTGTACTCCAATTTAGTGACAATAATTATCTGTAGATGGGAAGGAGTTGGTAGAGATAAGTGAAAGAGGACTTTCAGAACTTTTGTAATTTTGATTGTCTAAATAGTATACAATGAGACTCTGTTTAATTTGGGTGATTTTTTTTTTTACCATCTTAACCATTTTTAAGTACAGTTCAGTGCTGTTAAATACACAGGGTGACAATTTTAAAAGGTAAAAAAGACTTTACAAAAGTTATCAACAATGACTGCAAGATTTTAAAGTTCAGTGACAAGGAAATGACTCCATTGAGATAAATAAATATGCCAAAAGCAAGATGGTTTATTACAAGCATTACCAATTTCAAAGCCTTTAAATACCTGGCTTAAATGCAGAATAGAAGAAATATGCAGCATATACATAGAAAAATATAAATATAAATATAAAAAATGCAGAATAGAAAGGTTGAATGTTGTGTCTTCCCAGAGAGCACACTCTTGGCCTAACTTTCAAAGCCTGTCTAGAGCAAATAAGCCATAACTACAGGGCAAATTTGGCTAATAAGCCATATGTATATCACCCTTGCAACTGTATAGGAAAAAATGAGGTTGCTTTTAAACCAAGAATGAGATAGAATTTGAGCCTTAGAGAAATCAAAAAATCACAAAAACTATGACTCTAGAAAAAACACTTCTCAAGTGTTTTTAAATATGAGTTGAGCAGGTACAAGAATGGAAAATAGCCCAGGAATGCAAGATTGGCTTAATAGCCAACAATCAATTAATGTAGGTTGAAAGATGGTGGTAGAGTAGGAAGACCCTAGGCTTGCCCCATGCCATGAATACAACTAGAGAACTATCAAATCATCCTAAATACCCCAGTAATTGACCTGAAAACTGGCAAACAAACTCCACAACTAAAGGTAGCGAGGAGAGTCATCACATCAAAGAAGGTGGGAAGTGTGAAGATGCAGTTGGGAGAAAAACAGATCATGGCCACTGCAGAGAGGAGAGAGCTGCAATTGTGCAAAGGGCAAGAGACAGACTAGCACACAGGGGGGCTCATAGGAAAAATGAATCCCCATAGCCATTGGCTTGGAAAGCAAGAGGGGATGAATTTTGTTAGTTATTACAACCAACAGGGCCTAAAGCCTGGACTTTTAAAGATCAGCAGGCATGGCTGGGATACAGCCCAGAGGGCATTACACTGTTCTTGGAGAGAAGCCAGGCAAACAACCACAGATTACAGTGTGGAAACAGCAATCTGAAGTGCACCTGGGGCACATATTGGGGAGGTTATTTGCTCATCTTGCAGTGTATCCCAAAGAGTCAGCATTCACAGCGAGATCCCTCCAGGAACAAAGGAACTGGCAAGTCCCATTTTCCTCCCCTGCCCCTCAGCATAAGCACCAGGCCACCTGCAGAACAGCGCAGCACCAATACTCACTACACTAAGCCCTGCCCCCCACACCATGATTGAACTGCCCCTCCCAGTCATGCTTGCCTCAGTGTCAGCCCAGCAGACCCCCTCCCCCAGAAGATCAACCCAAACTCCTGCTCACACCATGTCTCCTGACCTAGGAGTTACACAAGGCTTTAGTTCTGGTGGTGGTGGTGAAAGGTCTCATTTCATAAGCTGAGGACACCTAGTTAAAATGTGCAACATTCAGGCCAGGGACCAAACATTGCCCACAACAGGCAAAGAAAACCTCTGCAGACAAATGGCCTGAAGGATAAAGTGGCCAGGACAAAATAGCAGAGCACACACAGCACACACTGGAGATACTCCTGGAAACACCAGGCCCTGAGGAACAGGAGATACCAAATGGCAGGTCACTACAAGACTTCTTCTAAGATCATTACCCTCAAGAACAGGAGACATAGCTCACTTCCTAACACAGAGAAATAGGCACAGAAACTTAGGCAAAATGAGAAGGCAGAGAAATTTATCCCAAATGAGAGAATAGGACAAGGCTACAGCCAGAGATATAAGTAACACACCTGATAGATAAATTAAAGTAATGATCATAAGGGAACTCACTGGAGTTGAGAAAAGAGTGGAAGACATGAGTGAGAACCTTAATACAGAGTTAAGGAATAACATAGCAGAGATGAAGGGCTCAATAAATGAAATGAGAAACATGCTTGATGGAATGAACAGCAAGATTTCTATCAGCAGAGGAATGAATTAGTGAACTAGAAGACAGAGTAACAGAAAGTGATCAAGTTGAAAAAGGAGAGAAAAAGAATTATGCAAAACAAAAATAGATTTAGAGAACACAGTAACTCCATCAAACGTATTGACATTCATATTATAGGAGTCCCAGAAGAAGAAGAAGAAGAGAGAAAAGGGGACAGAAAATTTATTTGAAGAAATAATAGCTGAAAACTTCCCTAATCTGGAAAAGGAAATAGATATCCAGATCCAGGAGGCACAGAGAACTCCCACGAACATCAACAAAAGCAAAACTACACCAAGACATATTGTAATTAAATTGGCAAAATATAGTGATAAAGAAAAAAAAATTTAAAGCAGCAAGGCAGAAGAAGATAGTAACTTCCAAGGGAAAACCCATAGGGCTAGCAGATTTTTCAGCAGAAACTTTCCAAGCCAAAAGGGAGTGTCATGATTACTCAAAGAGCTAAATGGGAAAAATCTGCAGCCAAGAATATTCTATCCAGCAAGGCTATCACTCAGAATAAGAGAGTTTCCCAGACAAACAAAAACTAAAGGAGTTCATGACCACTAAACCAGCCAAGCAAGAAATATTAAAGAGAACTCTTTGAGTGGAAAGAAGAGACCAAAAGTAACCATATAAAGATAGAAAACACAAAAGCAGTAAAAACGAATGTTTCTGTAAAAAAAAAAAATCAAAGTACTCACAAAATAAAAGGATGTAAAATATAAAAATGTATACCTAGGGGCGCCTGGGTGGCTCAGTCGTTAAGTGTCTGCCTTCTGCTCAGGTCATGATCCCAGGGTCCTGGGATTGAGCCTCACATCAGGCTCCCTGCTCAGCGGGAAGCCTGCTTCTCCCTCTCCCACTCCCCTTGCTTGTGTTCCTTCTCTCGCTGTGTCTCTCTCTGTCAAATAAATAACATCTTAAAATATATATATATAGATATATAGATATTTGGATATAGATATATCTATACATAAAATGTGGGGAGGAGAGGAGTAAAGAATGGGCTCAAACCTAATGACTATCAAATTAATACAGACTGCTGTATGCAAGAGAAGTTATATACAAACCTAATGGTAATCATATATGCAAAGAATAAAGAGAAAGAAATCCAAATATATCACTAAAGAAAATCAGCAAACCATGAAAGAGAGAAAGACAAGAAGGGATCAGAGAAAATCTTCAGAAACAACCACAAAACAAATAATAAAATGGCAATAAATGCGTATCTTATCGGCTAATTACTTTGAATGTAAATGGACTAAATGCTCCAATCAAAAGACACAACATGACAGAATGGATAAAAAAACAAGACCCATCTATATGATGCCTACAAGACATTTATTTTATTTTATTTTTTTATTTTTATTTTTATTTTTTTTAAAGATTTTATTTATTTATTCGACAGAGATAGAGACAGCCAGCGAGAGAGGGAACACAAGCAGGGGGAGTGGGAGAGGAAGAAGCAGGCTCATAGCAGAAGAGCCTGACGTGGGGCTCGATCCCAGGTCGCCGGGATCACGCCCTGAGCCGAAGGCAGACGCTTAACCGCTGTGCCACCCAGGCGCCCCAAGACATTTATTTTAAACCTAAAGACACCTGCAGTTTGAAAGTGAGGGGATAGAGAACCTTCTATCATGCAAATGGCAAAAGAAAGCCAGAGTAACAATACTTATATTGGATGAAATAGACTTTAAAACAAAGACTGTGACAAAAGACAAAGAAGGGCAATATATAATAATAATGACAATCCAACAAGTTTTAACAATTGTAAATATTTATGCACCCTATGTTGGGTTAATAACAAACATAAGGAGCATAAGGAACTAATTGATAATAATATAATAGTAGCATGAGACTTTAGCACTCCACCTACATCAATGGAAAGATTAAACAAAAAATCAACAAGGAAACAATGGCTTTGAATGACACACCGGACCAGATAGGTTTAACAGATATATTCAGAACATTCCATCATAAAACAAGAGAATACACATTCTTTTCCAGTACACATGGAACATTCTTCAGAATAGATCACATATTAGTCCACCAAAAAAAAAACAACAACAACAACACCAACTTAACAAATTCAAGAAGATCGAAGTCATACCATGCATCTTTTCTAATCACCAATCCTATGAAATTAAGATACAACCGCACAAAAAAAATCTGGAAAGACTACAAATACATAAAGGTTAAATAACACGCTATTGAACAGTGAATGGGCCAGCCAGAAAATAAAAGAAGAAATAAAAAAGTACATGGAAACAAATGAAAATGAAAACATAACAGTCCAAAACATTTGGGATGTAGCGAAAGTGATTCTAAGAGGAAAATTTATTGAATACAGGTCCACATCAAGAAGCAAAAAACAAAACAAAAACAAAAACCCTCAAATGAACAATCTAATCTTACACCTAAAGGAGCTAGAAAAAGAACAAACAAAACCTGAAATCAGCAAAAGGAAGGAAATAATAAAGATTAGAGCAGAAATAAATGATATCAAAACTAAAAAAAAACAATAGAACAGATCAATGAAACCAGGAGCTGGTTCTTTGAAAAAATTCAAAATCAGACTTATCAAGAAAAAAATAGAAAGGACTCAAATAAATAAAATCACAAATGAAAGAGGAGAAATAACAACCAACACCACAGAATTACAATTATAAGAGAATATTAAGAAAAACTATATGCCAACTAATTGGACAACCTGGAAGAAATGGATAAATTCCTAGAAACATATAAACTACCAAAACTGAAACAAAAAAAAATAGAAAATGTGAACAGACTGATAGCCAGTAAAGAAATTGAATCAGTAATAAAAAAAAAAAAAACGCCCAACAAACAAAAGTCCAGGACCAGATGGCTTCACAGGCAAATTCTACCAAACATTTAAAGAAGAGTTAATACCTATTATTCTCAAAATATTCCCAAAAATAGGAAAGGAGAAAACTTCCAAATTCATTCTATGAGGCCAGCATTACCCTGACACCCAAAACCAGATAAAGACCTCACTAAAAAAAGAGAACTACAGGTCAATACTGCAGATGATCATAGATGCAAAAATCCTCAACAAAATACTAGCAAAACAAATTTGACAATACATTAAAAAAATCATTCGTGGGGCTCCTGGGTGGCTCAGTCGGTGAAGTGTCTGACTTTTTATTTTGGCTCAAGTCATGATCTCGGGGTAGTGGGATCAAGTCCCATATCAGACTCTACGCTCAGTGAGGAGTCTGCATGAGATTCTCTCCTTCTCCCTTTGCCTCTCCCCCTGCTCATGCTCTCTGTCTCTCTCTCTCTCTCACGTAAACAAACAAACAAACAAACAAACATTCACCACGATCAAGTAGGATTTATTCCTAGGTTGCCAGGATGGTTCCATATTTGCAAATCAATCAACGCGACACACCACATTAATAAAAGAAAGGATAAGAACCATATGATCATTTAAATAAGTGGAGAAAAAAACAGTTGACAAAGTACAACATCCATTCATGATAAAAACCTTCAACCAAGTAGGTTTAGAGGGGACATACCTCAACATAATAAAGACCATATATGAAAAACCCACAGCTAATATCATCCTTAATGGGGAAAAACAGAGCTTTCCCCCCAAGGTCAGGAAGAAGACAATGATGTCCACTCTCACCACTTTTATTCAACATAGTACTGGAAGTCCTAGAGGCAGCAATCAAACAACAAAATAAATAAAAGGCATCCAAACTGGTAAGGAAGAATTACAACCTTCACTATTTGCAGTATGACAGGATACTATATATAGAAAACCCTAATGACCACCAAAAAACTGCTAGAACGGATAAACTCATTCAGTAAAGCTGCAGGATACAAAATCAATGCACAGAAATCCGTGGTGTTTCTATACACCAATAATGAAGGAGCAGAAAGAGAAATTAAGAAGACAACCCCATTTACAATTGCACCAAAAATAATAATATCTTACTAGCACTAAACCTACCAAAGGGGTGAGGGACCTGTACTCTGAAAACTATAAAACACTGATGAAAGAAATTGAAGACAACGCAAAGAAATGGAAGGACATTCCATGCTCATAGATTGGAAGAACAGATATTGTTAAAATGTCTATACTACCCAAAGTGATCTACACATTTAATACAATCCCTATCAAAACACCAACAGCATTTTTCACAGAACTAGAACAAACAATTCTAAAATTTGTATGGAACCACCAAAGACCCTGAATAGCCATAGAAACCTTGAAAAAGAAAAGCAAAACTGTAGGCATCACAAAAAACAAAACAAAACAAAACAAAAAACCAGCTCCATCTACTATACATCAAAAGAAACATCAAAACATTTAAAAATAAACTTAAAGGGGGGCGCCTGGGTGGCACAGTGGTTAAGCGTCTGCCTTCGGCTCAGGGCGTGATCCCGGAGTTCTGGGATCGAGCCCCACGTCAGGCTCTTCCTCTATGAGCCTGCTTCTTCCTCTCCCACTCCCCCTGCTTGTGTTCCCTCTCTTACTGGCTGTCTCTCTCTCTCTGTCAAATAAATAAATAAAATCTTTAAATAAATAAATAAATAAATAAATAAACTTAAAGGAAGTGTAAAACTTGTGGAAACTATGAAACATCGTGAAAGAAACAACAGAAAATGTAAATAAATGAAAAGATGTGTAATTTTCATGGATTAGATACAATGGATACACTCATGTTCATTGGCAATACCGCCAAATTGACTTAGAGAGTCAATTCAATCTTTATCAAAAACCCAAGCGGCTTCTTTACAGATATTAAAAAACTGATCTGAAATTCATAGGAAAATCCTAGCGACCCAGAATAGGCAAAAATATCTTGAAATAGAAGAACAAAGTTGGAGGACTCATGCTTTCCAATTTTAAAACCTACTATAAAGCTACAATAACAAAATAAGGATGGTATTGGCATAAAGACAGACATATAGATCAATGGAATAGAATTTAGAGTCCAGAAATAAAGCCCTGCATTCACAGTTAATTGTCAAGACAGTTCAGTGGGGGAAGAATAATGCTTGCAACAAATGGGTCTGGGACAACTGGATATCCACGTGCAAAATAATGAAGTTGGACTGTTGTCTCACATTGTATACAAAATTAACTCAAAATTGATTTTAAAAAACTAAACATAAGAGCTAAAACCATAAAACTCTTTATTAAAAAGGCCTAATTTCCATGATCTTAGAGAAGACCATGGTTTCTTAGGTTTGACACCAAAAGCACAAGCAATAAAAGAAAAAAAATTGATAAGTTGAATTACATCAAAATGAAAAACTTTTGTGTTGCAAAAATTACCATTAAAAAAAAGTGAAAAGAAACCCCACAAAATGAGAGAGAATATTTGCAAATTGTATATCTGTTAAGGGACTTATACCTAGAATATATAAAGAATTCTTACAACTCAATAATAAAATAACTTAATTTGAAAATGTGCAGAATGCATTTCTCCATAGAATGTATACAAATGGCCAATAAACACATGAAAAAATGTTCAACATCATTAGCCATGATAAATAAAACTCAAAATCACAATGAGCTACCACTTTATAACCCACTAGGTTGGCTATAATAAAAAAGACAGACAACAGCAAGTGTTGTGGGGATGTGGAAAAATTGGAAGCCTCATAATTGCCAGTGGCAGTCTAAAATGGTGCAGCCATTTTGAAAAACAGAATGGCAGGAATGCCTGGGTGGCTCAGGCGGTTAAGCATCTGCCTTTGGCTCAGGTCATGATCCCAGTGTCATGGGATTGAATCCCACATCGGACTCCTTGCTCAGTGGGAAGCCTGTTTCTCCCTGTGCCTGCTCTGCCTGCTTGTGCTCTCTCCCTCTGACAAGTAAATAAATAAAATCTTTAAAAAAAAAAAGAAAAAGAAAAGAAAAACAGAATGGCAGTTCCTCAAAATGTTAAACATAGAGTTACCATGTAATTCAACAATTCCACACCTTGGTATACATTCAAGAGAAATGAAAACATACATCCACATAAAAACTTACGCGGGAATGTTCATAGCAGCACTATTCATAACAGCCAACAAGTGGAAACAACCCCAAAATCCATCAACTAATGAATGGATAAATAAAATGTGGTATATACAAACAATGGAATATTATTCAGCAGTAAAAAGGGGTAAAGTAATGATGCATGTACAATGTAGGTGATCTTTGAAAACATACTAGATGAAAGAAGCCCGACACAAAAGACCAGGTATTGTATGATTCCATTTATATGAAATGTCCACAATAGGCAAATTTATAAAACCAGAAAATAAATTAGTGGTTGCCTAGGGCTGGGGGGTAGGGGTTGGTGAGAAATAGGGAATAACTACCAATTGGTACAGAGTTTTGGGGGGGATGATGAAAGTGTTCCAGAATTAGTAGTGTTGGCTGCACAATTCTATGAATATACTGAAAACCATTGAACCATACACTTTAAGCGAAGTGTATAGATATGAATTACATCTCAATAAAGTGGTGGTTTTTTAAAACACAATAAAGTAAGTTAAATTAAAAACTGGATGGCAGAAAGACTCCCCAGTCGTAGCCTTACAGACAGTGGGATGAGGTAATTATAAAGGTGCATTGTACTGTTGTTGGACAGGTGGAAACTGGTTAACTCTTACACCCAAGTCTTTATATAAACTCCAGAGATTTCTAAATTTTCTCCTACAGTGCTCTAACCTCAAATTGAGCTCAGTATAATACAGTTTAGCATAACCAAAGTGTTGCACCATTCTCTGAAAGTTTTGGCACACTGGAAGATTAAATAAGATCATACATAAAAATCAAGGTTGCAGGGCGCCTGGGTGGCTCAGTCAAGCATCTGACTCTTGGTTTCCACTGAGGTCATGATCTCAGGGTCCTGCATGAGACGGAGCCCCTGCGATGGGCTCTTGCTCAGCACGGGACTCTGCTTGTCCTTCTCCTGACCCCTTTCCCCACCCCTAACCCCCTCACTTGCATGCATGCACACAGGTGCTCTCTCTTTCTCACTCTCTCAAGTAAATAAATAAATAAAAATAATAATGCTTAAAAAATCAAGGTTGGGCAGACTTTTGGACAGAGGTACTAAACAAGCTCAAAGGCAAAAAAGAAGTCTCAGTGTCAGCCTGTTCATAGCTATATCTGCAAGCCACTCATAGTTTCGACATGCATCTCCCATGGATGGGTCAGTGGTAATGGTGGTGTGCCTACCGTGTGCCACACACTGTGCCAGGTGCCGGAGACAGATTAATAAGTAAAGCATGTTCTGTGCCTCTGAGACACTCCCAGCTTAAAGGGAAGCAAATAATTACACTAAAGTAATAGATATCTGCTATAGTGGAGGTCTGGACCAAGTGCTGTGGGAGCAGAGAAAAGGGAACAGTTGACTTCGCATTAGCTGAGAAAGCTTCCTGTGACAGTGACCTTCCAGCTGGGTCTTGGAGAATGAATAAAAAAAATGCCTGCAATGCCCTCTTGGCATTTTTTCTCTGCATATAAAATTCTTGTTATGCTATTGAGCCATTGTTTATATATATACCCTTATCTAAAAATGAAGCCAAATTAATTAAATACCAAAAAGGTACTAAATATGCTATAAAGCTATTCAGAGAATAAGACATGGGTATGTGGTTTGAGACATTTACAGGCATTCTTTATACTGCATTTGTGTAAGAACGCAGTTCATTAAGAAAATAATCTATTGTGGACCATAATTTATCACTAATAGTTAAGATTTTTCTGTTCTATTTTGCTTTATCAAACACTAGACTCATTTCTGAATAAAAGACTAAGCTGAGTCACAAAATTATTTAATTATAAGTCTAGAGATGATTCCACTATGTACTCTGTGCATCTTGACTTTAGGCCCAGCTGGGTTTAATTACTTCTGGTTTAAAATTTTTCTTTTCTTAAAATACTTCAGAAGGATTTTCCACAACTTCCCTTGATAACCTGTCTTTTGTCACCTACGGTCTCACATGTCATCTGTTAAGTGAAACAAAGTGGAGTTTTAATGTGCAATTACTAGTAAAAACAAACTGGCAACCCAAAAGAATATTAGCATGGGGATTTTCAAAAGCTTGAATTCCTCTGACAAAGTTTATCAGCAAATGGCCTGTGAATCAGTTTTGGCCCCCAAATATTTTGCTGCATCTCTGAATAAGCAAAGTGCTTGTATCTTAATATGATTTGTCAAGCAATTTCAAAGACAGCCTACCATTTGATTTCCAGGATGACCATCTTCTGCTGTGATAAAATTGAGATTTCTTCTATCAGTTTAGTGGGAAAGAGGCAAAAATATGATAACAGGAAGAAAAATTTTTCTTTCAGGAAATAGTAAGAAACTACCACCTCATAGAAGGGCGTTTTCTTGCCCTCCCTCCTTGGACTTGGCTGCTAACGTCTTAGGAAAAGACAAATACACTCTCTCACCTCCTATGCCTGGTTACACCCCAAATTAGCCAAATAGATTTACTACTTATATTTGTGAGTTCCTTTTGTGTAACTAACAGTGTTATATGGTTTTGTTAAAACTAGGTTTGCTGGTCAAAGGTATGACTTTAATTTCAACTCCTCTCTTCTTACTTTCTTAAGATTTCGTTCTTGCTTTAATTTCTTTAAATTCAATGTTTCAATCGCCCCTTCCCACCCCAAGGGGACTGGCTTTGGTATGCTTAAAAAAAAAAAAAGGAACCTGATTATGAAACACAGGATGAACTTTGAAGGTATCCAGAGGTACTTGGAAGTGTTTTTCCCCCGTATAATTTGGCCACAAAACACAGGAGCAGATCTTGGACTTAATTTAGTACTGAAGGTTTACAGACCTTCTACTAGTGGCAAATAATTGTTTCAGTGGAGGACAACTGAGTCACTGGTTTTATGTGAGCAGTTTCTTAGCAAGCACAAAAGCAGAATGTTATTTTTCTCAAAGGAAAGGTTGATTGCATATGACAGCCTAAGAATTCAACAGAGAATTGGGGTGGAGGCCCAATTAGGGGTCAGCAGTCCTCTGTCCCCACTCCTGCCAGCTCTGCGCACCACCCCAGCCTCAGCCATTAACCAGCACTAATCTAACCACTTCCCAGAAGCCTTTGTGACAAAAGCCTTGAAACCAGAGCCTCTCCCAGAGTAAATCCTGACCAAGTTGTTAGTACATCCCCGCCAACTCCTTCCAGAGAGACTGGAGGTAGACTCTTCCCCTGAGTCTGTGGTTCCTTAGAAGTGTGGTCAGTCCATACCTTGGTGACTCCTTTCAAAAAGAATTTACCCTGGTCTCTTACTATTTCCAAAGTCTGTGGAAAGTTCATGACGTCTTGTGGTGGGACCAAGCCTGAGAAACAGTCAATCTTGGTCAGGTGAACCCTTGCTGAATAGTTTCAGAGCACCTCAATCCATCATTCATTCTTCAGACAAATTTATAGGTGGTCAATGCAACCATGCAGCCATAAATTGAGTTCTGCCAGCTCTAAGGAGCCCAGCAGCACAGCAGAGTGACCAAAGGCTTGAGCTCTGAACCAAACTGTATGATCTTGGACAAACGACAAAATCCTTCTGTGGCTCAGTACCTTCATCCATAAAATGGGGATAATAATAATACTTAACTTATGGGCAATTTTGAAGAACGAATGAGTTAACACATCCAGAAGTGCTCAGAATAGTGCCTGAGACATGGTAAATGCCACATAAATATTTGCTTTTGTTATTTTTGAGCATGGCCAACTGACTGAGGTATTTAAAAATCAGTATGATATAATTAAAAACAAATGAAATTATACTTCAATATGCTTCAGCTTTGATCGGATTTCCTATATATGGAATGGAGATACAGTTTTGATTACTATTCAAGAGCAACTATTCAAACACTTCTTAAACGGGTCTTGACAGAAGATTATTCCAGAACATGTTAATTAGGTGTGCCACAAAAAATGTTCCTGCAGCAAACAACTGTGTCTGTTCATCCATTAAACAAAATTTAATTGATTTCTTGACTCCAGGATTTCTTAGTCTTTCAGGTGACATGTACATTACGAAACACAGGAGAGCGATTTGGTATGCAAGGCTTACCAAGTGTAATTGAATGCAGAATCCTTTGTTCTTAGAGTTCTCATACAGCCACTAGTTTCCCAAACTGTGTTCCAAAGGGAATGCTAGTGGATGTTACTTGGCAGCTGACAAAAAGACTATTACGTCAAGTAACTTCCTATCTTCCTAATTCCTAATTGGTATGAACAAATTATATCACACTGAAAAAAAAACAACACGTGTGGAAACTGATAAGCAATTTCCAGATTTGGAGTTTTCAAAGACCAGTAAAATCAATAGGTTGCCACCATTTTACTTTACCAAAAAAATATCATTTGGATAAATTGTCATTTATTATTACCATTGTTTCATAAAAGAACAAATTTTAACAACCAAAAAATGAGGGAATAATACAACTTAAGAGTAAAGTACCATTATTAAAATTAAATATATTCAGCCGTTATTGAATTGAAATAATAATAATTATTTTTGCAAAATTCACTACATTATTTGCATTTTTGTCATTTTGCCTCAAATCAGGGAAAATTTCTTCTTGATCTGTTATTTGGGAATCACTGATCTATAAAGCGGCTTATGGAGCTTGTCAAATTAAACCTATGTACTTCAGATTTGTTTTATTTTGCAATATATTGCTTCTTACTTATTGGCCCCATTGGTCACTGTCATGGAGTCCTGTATGTCTGGCTGCCTATCATCCATATGTCTGGATATTATTATTCGGAGAGATGGTGCTTTCGTCTTGCCGGTATGTTAAGAACACTGTGGTGGTGGTAGGAGGAATAGACCCTAGGAACACATCTCCATGCTTCTCTGGGCATTTTGTCCAAACTTACAACTACATCTTCTGGAAATCCCTTCCGTAATAAAGGAGCACCCACTCTTTTCTCAGAATGGGTACCACCTTGCCTTAATTAAGACATGGTTCTCCCATGCGGAGGCTATGCCTCTGCTGTCTTTCAAGTAGAAGTTATGCATTTCCCCCCACTCCATCCAGGTTCGAAGGAGGGGGCGATGTCTTCCTCATTCCCTAGTACAATTTCCAGACCCTTCTTGCTCCACTTTTATATAAAAATTGCCTGAAACACTCTCTTCTCAGATTTCAGGAGTATTACCCCTCTCGTGGAAATCTCTCTCTGCTGCTTTTCAGACTCCTTCCTAGGATCCTTCCTTCACCATCTGTCCAAATATGGCATTCCTTGCTTTGGTCTGTGACGCTACTCTTTCTCACTTTATATTCTTCCCTAAAATTTCTCAATGAATCCTATAGGATCGATGATCATCTATTTGCTAATGAATCTCAGATATTTATTTCTTTTTTAAAAAAATATTTTATTTATTTGAGAGAGAGAGAGCACAAGTAGGAGGAGGGGTAGAGGGAGAAGGAGAAGCAGACTCCCCACTGAGCAGGGAGCTTGATGTGGGGCTCCACCCTAGGACCCTGGGATCATGACCTGAGCCAAAGGCAGATGCTTAACTGACTGAGCCACCCAGATGCCCTTCAGATTTTTATTTCTTGTCCAAAACTCTCTTCTGGGCTTCAGATCTGTGTATCCTGCTACTCATCCTCCCCCTACGTATCTCACAGGTTCCTCAAATTCAACATGTTCATAACTAACCTCATTTTCTTCTCCTGAAACCTGTGTTTCCCATCCCAGGCACTGTTCCATCAGCCATCCAGCCAACGCTGAAAACTAAGGGACATTTTAACTCTTCTTTTTCCTTCACCTTCCCCATCCCCCAGAGCCCAAATCCCATTTTTCCTTGAGAGCAGTTAAATCTACTTTCTAAGCATCTCTCGAAATCTTCCATTTTCTCTTTTTCTGGACCAGCTCCTGCCATTACGCAAGGCACTACTGTCTCTTGCCAGCATCACTAGGACTCCAGCCTCGCCCCTTCAGTATTTTTTTCTACACTGCGAAGTCGTCTTTCTGATCACAGCATCCCCAGGCCTGAAACCCTTCTTTAACATGAAAGCAAGGTCCTTCCTGCTCTGGCTGCCACTTGCTTCTGCAACCTGCGCTGTCTCCCCTCTATACCCAATGACCCTCAGGGTCTTAAAGAAGCCATGCCCTCTTAGGACTCTAGCGCAGGTTACTCCCTTTTCTGAAACACTTCTCCCCGCCATACACATATACCGTTTACCCCACAGCTCCCTTTGCCTGGCTCATTTTTTCTCTGACTTCAAGCCTCAGCTTGGATATCTCCACCTCCAAGAAGTTTTCCCAGATGCCTCAACTCAGTATTGGGTTAGGAGCCCCTCCTCTGTGCTCTCATAGTGTGCTGTCCTTTCCCTACTGTAGAATTCCCTCTACTATCGGTATTTGTTGATTTGTCTACCTCCCCCTCCAAACTATAAGCTCATGAAGACACAGACCATGTTTTTTCTATTCACCGTCATATTTCTTGAGCTTCACACTTGGCCGGCTCCTAATAGGCACTTGATAATATCTTGAAAAAATGGATTAGTGTGTTAGATGATTGTTTTCTAATTTAAGTGTTCTTATCAGTGGATGTATCACTTAGGTCCCAAGAGGAAAGAGCACACTCAAAATAGTTCGATTTGGAGACAAGTGACTTACAAAGGGATTATGTACAAGTGTAGGGTATGCAAACTTGTAGTAATGATTCAGTAACTCAGGCTGTTGCCACCCTTAGCCCAGAAGCAGCTGCAGAACAGGAAGGAGAGAGAGTCATACAGAGCCGGTCACTTGACAGAAGCACTGGCCTTTAGTTAAGAGACACAGCCAGCTCAAGGCTACTGCATCAGTCAGGATTCAACCAGGGAAACAGAACTAGTAGGAGATAAACAGTAAGACACTACGTGCAAGGGATTGGCTTATGTAATTGTGGAGACTAGCAAGGCAAGGCCAAAATGTGTATAATGGGCCTTCGGGAAGGGCAGGCTGGAATTCTCAGACACAGGATGACGCTCCTGTCCACCGAATTTGGTCTTCTGGGAAGCTTCACTCCTGCTCTTCAGTGCTGAAGTGACTGAGTCAGGCCTGCCCAGATTACCTAGGAGAATCTTCCTGATGTAGAGTCAATTAATTATAGACTTTAATCACATCTAAAAAATACTCTCACAGCAATGCCTAGATTAGTGTTTGATTAAATAACTGGGAAATTACAGCTAAACTGACACATAAAACTGACAGTCTCAGCTAACTCGAAGGAAGGGAGCCAGGGAATGTACATCCTGTCCTCACTCTCCAGGCCCTCCGTTGGCTGAGCCCTACTGGTTCTCAGTCAGAAGGCAGCACCTGTTGATGGAATCCTGACACGTTACTGGATTCCTCACATCGTCTGGAGAGCGAGGTGCAGAGATGGAACCAAGCTCCAGATCATGCTCTGTGGCTGGAGTGTGAGATTTCTCAAAAAAAGAGTGAATAAGGATTCAGACTGAGCAGTTTTGAAGAAAGAAGCTCCTTGAAGAAGAGACGAGTCTCAAAATGAGGGTGTGAAATGAAAAACTAGGGTGTTTCTAATCCAGGGCTCCCATGTATAAAGTTTGTCTTTTTTTAATGCTTTGCCTTTGGGCTCTAGGGACAGACCCACGTAGTATACAGTTCCACACATTGCCCCCTCAAGTCAGAAATCCCATTACTCACACAAAGGCTTCCTGACAATTTGCACGCACCGCTACAAGCCCATGTGGCATGTTGTGAGGAATAGAGCCGCGGCAGCACAGAGGGACGTGGCCTGACCTGCATCCTTTTTCCTGTGCTCTCTACCTAGAGAAGCAGCAATCTGGTGAACTAGGGCCAACCAGTCCCAAAGTGGGAGTAAAGCAGCTGGGTGGGCAATTCAGGAACTCTGAGGTAAGCCCTCCTGCCAACCTTTGCCCAGTGCAAAATAATAAGGTGATACTGGAAAAGGTTAACTGTCTCCTGGGTAATATTTATCTTTCACAGTTAAAAGTTCAGACTCCAAAATTAAACTGTTAAGATGCACATCCCTGCTTCAAGACCTGCTGAGTCTGAGATTTTAGACAGGTCAGTTAACCTGTAGAAAGAAAATCAGTATGGAGATTAAGTGAATTCATGAACATTTCAGAACAGTACCTGGCACATAGTGTCCGATGAATGCTAGCTATTATTATCATTGAAAGCAAATTTATGTTTTCAATTTCCTAAATACAACAACCTTCCAGAACTCTAATGCAGGTCAACAAACAAAGCCAAATCCAGTCCATTTTTGTAAATAAAGTCTTATTGGAACGCAGCCATGCTCAATCACTTACATACTGTCTATGGCTGCATTTACTCTGCAGAGTTACACGGTTGCCCCAGAGATGGTAGGACCCACAAAAACTAAAATATCTATTCTCTGGCCCTCCGTAGAAACCCCAGATTTAGAAAATGAAAGTGATAACTTGAAAGAGATTAAATGGAACTGCTTTATAGCCACAAGAAAGATACCCTATTACAATACATAAAGCTTAATTTTTCCCAAAGAAATCTTATCACTCATTACACAATACTCAGGAACAAGTATAAAGGATGTTTCCCCCACCCTCCTCTTTTTTTTTTTTTTTGCCTTGACTGAAAAGAAAAGCCTGAGATAAGATTTCATAACTGAATTTTAAAAACGAAGACCCAGAAAATTCCCTTTCCTTTGATTCTGTATGCACAACTTCGGCCACAATCTGTCTATGGCAAGTTAGTTCAGTAGATTAGAGAAGGGTGCTACTGAAATCCAAGTCAAGACTTTGACCTATAACTGGTCAAAGCTGATGTTTTATTCTGTCTGATGACCTTGAATACAGACCAATAGCTGATTCTGGTCAGTTCTTTTACCACGCCATGTACCAGGTACTCACAATGCTATCCCAAGTGACACTTTATCCCTCCAAAATGTGTCATCACTACTGATAAAGTCAATCAAGAAATATATCTTCTTTTGGTGGCTCAGAAACATTCTGTTTACTTGCAACAGATGACTAGTTTTCATGGACCATACTATTATGCGTATTCAGAGAAACACATGGGTTGACCATATGGGGACTTACCTGATAGTTAACGTCAGTTAGGAGATACAAGAAATATTAAATTCCCTAAAACCCTTTCTTTCTGCAATCTGCCTACGCTTTGTTGCAGTGTTTCCCTAACTTGTCCTGCTTTACTAATTACTACATGCTCCTGACCTTGACTTGGCAAATCCGGTTTTGTTTTCTAAGTCCTGATTTAAACATAGCAACTGCTTCTGCTCTCCATCTTTCCTAGATTCTCCCCTCCGTGACTTTATTCAAACCTGGTAATTTGCCCCTTAATCTCTGTTATTTTCTTTCTTATTTGGTTTAGGAGAGAGGGATAAGCCCCTTCCCACACATAAAACAGTCCCCCATTGAAAAGCGCCTATCAGTGCAAAACAGGATTGAATGTGGCGAAGGTCAAATACTGACTATTGTATTTCTTCACTTCTTATTGTACTTGGTATCACATCCATGATCAATCTGCAATAAAATCTACACATGGATTACATGTATGAAAAGTAGACATCAGGGAAACTGCTTTATTTTTAAAACACAATGTTCTGTCTCTTAGCCAAGCATACTTATTTTAAAGAGTTGGTATGCAATTAATGTATTTGGAACACATGACTGATTAAAAATAGCAGCACTGTTAAGTTCTAACTTTGTTCTTTTGCCAGTTTTGAAGTTCCATGAGAGCAAAGGATTTAACGATCATAGTAACTAGATAAAACTGAAGCTTATGTAAGTTTGCCTGCTCTGTCTCATTGAACATGTCCAAATCTGCATATGTAGTCCAAATCAGGTACTGCTACAGGTGTACATTTTTCAGTTCAGTAGGTCATTTACAACACTGACATCACTCAACGTTTTCTAATGTATTTTACATATTAGCTTCCTATATTAGATACACTTGTTTTCAGTGGAACCAGATATTTTTATTATTGAAGTATAATTGACATACAATGTTATGTTAGTTTCAGGTGTACAACATATTCATTCTACAATTTTATACATTACTAATGCTCACTGCAATAAGCATAGTCACCATCTATTACCATATAGCATTATTACAGTTATTTATTCGATATAATTTTTTAAGAGAGAGAGAGTGTGAACAAGGTGGGGGTGGGAGAGTGGTAGAGAGAGAGAGAGAGTCTTAAGCAGGCTCCACACCCAGCATGGAGCCCCACTCAGAGCTCGATCTCAGGATACTGAGATCATGACCCGAGCTGAAATCAAGAATCGGCTGCTTAACCAACTAAGCCACCCAGGCACCCCACATTGTTACAATTATTATTGACTATATTGCCTATGCTGTACTTTCCATCTTCATGGCTTGTTTATTTTATAATTGGAAGGTTGTACTTTTTAATCCCCTTTATCTATTTCACCCATTTCCCTACCCACCTCCCCTCTGGCAACCACTAGTTTGTTCCCTGTATTTAAGAAGCTGTTTTAGGGGTGCCTGGGTGGTTTAGTTGGTTGTGTCCAACTCTGGATTTCCCCTTAGATCATGATCTCAGGGCTGTGGGGTTGAGCCCCAGGTCAGCCTGCTTGGGATTCTCTCTCTCCCTCTCCTTCTGCCCCTCCCCCCATCCTGTTCACGAGCTTTCTCTAAAAAAAAAAAAATATCTTTTATTGTTTGTTTGTTTTGTTTCTTAGATTCCACATATAAGTGAAATTATATGGTATTTGTCTTTTTCTCTAACATTTCACTTAGCATAATACTATCCTCTAGACCCAGCCATGTTGCTGCAAATGACAAGATCTCATGCTTTGATGGCTCAGTAATATTTCTGTGTGTGTGTGTGTGTGTGCGTGTGTGTGCAAGCGTGTGTATTCTTTATCCATTCATCTATCAGTGGATGCTTAGGTTACTTCCATATCTTGGTTATTATAAATAATGCTGCAATAAACGTAAAGGTGCGTATATCTTTTCAAATTACTGTTTATTTCTTTGGGTAAATATCCAGTAGTGGAATTACTGGATCACATGGTATTTCTATTTTCAGTTTTTTGAGGAACCTCTACACTGTTTTTCTAGGTGGCTGCACTGATTTGCATTCCCACCAACAGTGTGTGAGGGCTCCCTTTTCTCCACATCCTCACCAACACTTGTTATTTCTTGTCTCTCTGATACTAGCCCTTCTGACAGGTGTAAGATGATATCTCATTGTGGTTTTGATTTGCATTTTCCTGATAATTAGTGATGTTGAGCATCTTTTCATGTGTCTGCTAGCCATCTGCATGTCCTCTTTGAAAAAAATATCTGTTCAGGTCCTCTGCCTATTTTTTAATTGGATTTTTTGTGTTGAGTTGTGTAAGGTTTTTAAAGTATATTTTGTATATTAACCCCTTATTAGATATATCATTGTAAATTTCTTCTCCCATTCACTAGGTTACTTTTAGTTTTGTTGATGGTTTCGTTTGCTGTGCAAAAACTTTTTATTTTGGTGTAGTCCTAATTGTTTGTTTTTGCTTCTGTTTCTTTTGCCTGAGGAGACATATCCATAAAAATGTTGCTGAGGGCAACATCCAAGAGACCACTGCCTATGTTTTCTTTTAGCAATTTTACATTTAGGTTTTTAATCTATTTTGGGTTTTAAACTCGTGTTTGGTGTAAAAGTGGTCCAGTTTCATTCTTTTGGATATAGCTGTCCAGTTTTCCCTGCACCATTTATTGAAAAGACTGTCTTTTCCCCATTGTGTAATCTTGCCTCCTTTGTCATAGATTAATTGACCATATAGGCATGGAGTTTTTTTCTGGGCAATAGGATAGAGATATTCTGTTCCACTGATCTACGTTTCTGTTTTTGCATCAGTACCACATACTATTTTGATTACTATAGCTTTGCAGTGTATCTTGAAATTTGGGATTGTGATACCTCCAGCTTTGTTCTTCTTTCTCAAGATTGGTTTGGCTGTCGAGGCCTTTTGTGGCACCACACAAATTTTAGGATTATTTGTTCTAGTTCTGTGAAAAATGCTATTAATATTTTTATAGGGCTTGTATTAAATCTGTAGATTGCTTGGGATAGTATGGACATTTTAACCATATCAATTCTTCCAATCCATGTATATCTTTCCATTTGTTTGTGTTGTCTTCAATTTCCATCATCAGTATCTTACAGTGTTCAGAATACAAGTCTTTCATCTGCTTGGTTACATTTATTCCTAGATATTTTATTTCTTTTGGTGCAATTATAAATGGTATTGTTTTCTTAATTTCTCCTTCTGTTACTAGTGTGTAGAAGCACAACAGATTTCTGTATAATGATTTTATGTCCTACAACTTTACTGTACTCATTTATTAATTCTAATAGGCTTTTTTGTGGAGTCTTTAGGGTTTTCTATATATAGTATCACGTCATCTGCAAATAGTGGCAGTTTTATTTCTTCCTTATCAATTCAATGTCTTTTATTTCTTTTTCTTGTCTGATTGCTGCAGCTGGGACTTCCAGTACTACGTTGAATAAAAGTGGACATCCTTGTCTTGTTCCTGATCTTACAGGGAAAGTTTTCGGGTTTTCACCACTGAGTATGATGTTAGCTTTGGGTTTTTCATAAATGGCCTTTATTATATTGAGGTATGTTCCCTCAAAACCCAGTTTGTTGGGAGTTTTTATCATGAACAGATGTTGTATTTTGTCAAATGCTTTTTCTGCATCTGTTGAGATTATTATATGGTTTTTACCCATCCTTTTGTTAATGTGATTTATCACATGGATTGATTTGCAAATATTGAACCACCCTTGCACATCCCTGGAATAAATCCCACTTGATTTCAGTGAGTGATCCTTTTAATGTATTGTTGAATTTGATTTGCTAATATTTGTTGAAGACTTTTGTGTCTATGTTCATTAGAGATATTGGGCTGCACTTTTCTTTTTTTGTCATGTCTTTGGTTTTGGTATCAGAGTAAGACCAGCCTCATAGGATAAATTTGGAAGTTTTCCTTCCTCTTCTATTTTTTAGAATCGTTTGAGAAGAATGGGTATTAGCTCTTCTTTAAACGTTCAGTAGAATTAATCTGTGAAGCCATCTGGTCTTGGACTTTTGTTTGTTGGGAGGTTTTTTTTTTTTTTTTTAAATTACCAGTTCCATTTCATTACTAGTAATCAATTTGTTCAAATTTTCTATTTCTTCCTGATTCAATTTTGGAAGATTGTATGTTTCTAGGAAATGTATCCATTTCTTCTAGGTTGTCCAACTTGTTGGCATATAATTTTTCATAATATTCTCTTATAATCCTTTGTATTTCTGTGATATGAATTGTTATTTCTTTTCCTTCATTTCTGATTTTATTTACTTGAGTCCCCTCTCTTTTTTGTTGATGAGTCTGGCTAGATATTTATCAATTTTGTTTATCTTTTTAAAGGACCAGTTCTTGGTTTCATGGTATTTTATATTGTTTGTTTGCTTGTTTTTCAGTCTCTATTTTGTTTATATTCACTCTAGTCTTTATTATTTCCTTTCTACTAGTAGCTTTGGGCTTTGTTTGTTCTTCATTTTCCAGTTCCTTTAGATGTAAGCTTAGGTTGTTTCACTGAGATTTTTCTTATGTCTATATTTTTCTTCTTTCTATAAACTTGCCTCTTAGAACTGCTTTTGCTACATCCCAAATATTTTGGACCACTGTATTTTCATTTTCTTTTTTCTTCATGTATTTTTGGATTTCCCCTCTGATTTATTTGTTAACCCATTGGTGGTTTAGTAGCATGTTGTTTACCTTCCATGTGTTTGCATTTTTTTAAGTCTTTTTCTTGTAATTAATTTCTAGTCCCATGCCACTGTGGTCAGAAAAGATGCTTGATATGATTTCCGTTTTCTTAAATTTATTGAGACTTGTTTCATGGCCTGACATGTGATCCATCCTGGAGAATGTGGAACTAAACTTTGGTAATAACAATCAGGCGTAATTTAGAAGGTTGCTCAACAAAATAAACCTTTATTTTTCAAATTTACCAAGCCATAACCATTGTGCCTCCCAAAATTCCTTTTGAATTGTATCCTCTAGAACAGCTTTCTTTTCAGAAAAAAAACTTTATCTGTTAAATTTTACTTTTTTAGTTTTTTTAAAAGTTGCATTTATTTATTTGAGAGAGAGAATGTGTGTGTGCGCAAGTGGGGTGAGGGGCAGAGGGAGAAAGGGAGAGAGAATCTTTAAGCTGACTCCCCACTGAGCACAACCCCAATGTGGCGCTCCATCCTAGGACCCTGAGATCATGTCCCGAGCCACTTAATTGAATGAGTCACCCAGGCACCCCTATCTGTTACATTTTATTTATTTTATTTGCTTGTGTGTTTTTGCCCAGTCTTCTACTTCTATATGTTATTATCTTGGAGGGGTTTTTTCCTGTTTAATATAAGACAGCTGGTGGCATGTACTCTCAGTTTTTATTTGTCTGAAAATGACTTACTTCAATTTTATATTTAAAGGGTATTTTCACTGGGCATAGAATTCTAGATTGGCATTTTCTCCCCAGCACTTTGAAGACATCATTCCATATATCTTTTGTAGTTCAGTGTTTCTGTTGAGAATTCAGCTATCATTATAATGTTTGTTCCTTTAAAGAATACATACTTTGGCTCACTTCTGACTGCTAAGATTTTTTTAAATTGCTTTGAATTTTCAAAGTTTTAGTAAGATGGACCTAGATACAATTTTCTAAGCATTTATCCTTCTGCCATTCTAAGAACTTCCTGAATAATGTGCATTGGTTTTGAACATTTTCAGACATGATTTCTTCCTGGTTGCTTTTCTTGCAACCAGGTTGCTTCTCCTGCTCCATTCTCTTGCTAGTCTCCTTCCAAAGTTAGACATTTTCACTCTTCCTCCTATATTTCTTATTCCATTATTTTTTATATTCCATTCTTTTTTACTCCATGCTGTTTTAGTTTTCCCCTTCCCAACCTTCTAGTTCTTTATTACTTATTTCAACTATATCGAATCTAAGGTTATTAATAAAAATAAACACATAAAGAAAATGAATAACAAGATCCCACATAGCTCTCTAGCCTCTTCTTCCCTGTGAAAATACAAGGAGAAATTTGTGACCCAGAAGAGAGCCCTCCCCTGCCCATGTTGGTACCCTGATCTTGGACTTCCAGCTTCCAGAGCTGTCAGCAATAGATCCCTATTGTTTATAAGCTACTCAGTCTATGGTATTTTGTAATAGCAGCCCAAAATAGACTAAGACAGAAAATTCATCCCAAAATGGAGTTACTACTATAACAAATACCTAAAAATGTGCAAGCAGCTTCGGAGCTGGATAATGGGCAAATGCTGAAAGACTTTCGAAGTGTGCACTAGAGAAAGCCTCCAGTGCTATGAATGGACTGTAAAGAGCAAGTCTGGCAAGAGCTCAGAAGAGGAAAGCTATAGGGGTGCCTGGCTGGCTCAGTCAGTAGAGCATGCAGCTCTTGATCTCAGGGTTGTGAGTTCAAGCCCCATGTTGGGTGTAGAGATAACTTGAAAATAAAATGTTTAAAAAAACAAAAACAAAAAAAGAAGACGAAAGCTGTAGAGAAAGTCTTCATCTTCTTAGAGAATACCCAAGTGGTTTTTAGCAGAATGTTGGTAGAAATATGGATAATAAAGGTCATCCTGTTGAGGTCTCAGACAGAAATGAGGAAAAGGGCATCTTTGTTTTAATGTGGGTAAGAACTAAATTGTGTTCTTGTCCTAGTGTTCTATGGAAAGTAGAATTTGTAAGCAATGAAAAGAAGATATTTGGCTGAAGAAATTCCTAAGTGAAGTGTTGAAGGAGCAGCCTGGTTTCTTTTGAAAGTTTTTAGTAAAATTCGAAAAGAGAAATGATTTCAAAGTGGAATTTTAAATCAAAAAGAATGCAGAATTTTAAAATTGGGAAAATTCTCAGCCTATCCACTTTGAAAGAAATAAGAAAGCTTGTTTGGGAGCGAACACAAAGACTGTGGCCAAATTTGGTAAGGAAATTGGTGTGGATTGACCATCTCAACAGAAGATAGGAGCTATTCATCAAGACAATTGGCAGATTGATGGGCCTTCCAAACAGAAGCCAGGACTTATTGTTCGAGAGAGTAGAAGAATGACCTGAAGGCAGTTCCAGACTGGCCCTACCTCCACAGGTACAGAGTTCAAGGGCCTCCCCCGGGCAGATCTATTTCAAAGGAGGGGCTGCTGTCTTCCTCACAGTGCAGGCTGTGCTCCCCCAAAAGCCTGAGCTGCACCTCTCAACTCCAGGTGCTGTGGAAGAGGGCCAAGGGGGCTGTGTCACCAGAGAGCACGGGCATTAAACCCTGGCAGAGCCCCTAGAGAGATCGGAGTGCACTAGCCTGAAGCAGGGTAAATGGCAAGGCCAGGTACGAACCACAGGATTGAGACATGTTTCAAATAGCCACGTAGCATCAACATTAAATTCATGAATCGTACAGTTTATTGCACAACTTATCACACAGTTAGTCACACAAGAAAGTTAGATGGGAATTAATGAACCACTCTGAAGAAGATCTGGGAAGGAGGTATCACAACATGAGTGGGGAGACACTGGCCCCATCGTAGGTCCTGCAAGAAGTATTGGCCTAGATCGCAGTCAAGTGGCCTTCTGTGCCTACAGGGCCTCTGGCAGTACCTGTGTGGAGCAGCTATGGACACATACAGCATGGGAGGCCGGTCAGCCCTCCAGCTGCTGGTAGACAGCTCCTTCTTTTATGGGTCCTCTGAGTTGGGTGTAACGGTTCTGCCCAATGGTGTTTGCCATATCAGCTCAGTCCACTAGGTCTCACCCAGGTCTCTCCGGGAACCTTTCCTAACAAGTTTTACTTATCTATCAGTCACATGGCTTATCTATAGAGGCACACTCCAAGTCCTGTATCCCACGTTGACAGCTATTATGGGAGTTCACATTGGCCACTGTGACTCCATCTTGTCTTACTCTAACTTACCTTATCCTCCGCCTTCTATGACTAGAAATCACATACAAAGTATCACACACCATAACATAGCCACTAGCCATTAGCCGGTGGGACCATGGATATCTCCCCTAGATTTGAAAGGATGGAACCTCCCAGAGCAGCCGGCTCAGGAGGGGGAGGGGCCGCTGCAGAGAAATCTGACTAGGGCAATGACCATCTGAGTCCTAGGGCAATGACCCCAGCCCCAGAGAAGGAGGAGCAGACGTGGGACTCCAACCTATGAGAGCTGCTGTGTGGGCTGCACCCAGCAAAGCTGTGGGGGAAGAACCACTTGGAGCCTTGGGGGCCCAACCTCCACCTCAGTGTGTCCAGAAGGTGGGACCTCTGCCCCATTGTGCTTTAAGGTTTTGGATATGCTAAGAAATTATTACCCATTTCTTCTTTGCTATTTCTCCCTTTTGGAATGGAAATGTCTATCCCATGCCTGTCCCTTCCTTATACTTTGGAAGCACGTATTATTTGATTTCACAGACTCATAGCTGGAGAGCAATTTGCCCCAAGAGGAATGTCTCACATATCTAATTCAGATGATATTTAGATGAGATTTTGGACTTAGACTTTTGAGTTGATGCTGGAACAAGTTAAGACTTCTTGAGCTATTGGGATGGAATGAATATATTCTCCATATGAGAAGGACATGAATTTTTGGGAGCCAGGGGTAAAAGGCTGTGGTCTGAATGTTGTGTCCCCATCCAGATTCATATGTGGAAACCCTAACCCCCAAAGATGATAGTATTAGGAGGCTGGTCCTTTGGGAAGTGATTAGTTCATGAAGGTAAAGCCCTCATGAATGTAGTTAATGCTCTTACAAAAAGGAGGCTCCAGAGAGATCCTTTGCAGCTTCCTACAAAAGAGGACACAGCTCAAAGGTGCCAGCTATGAACCAGGAAGAGGGCCCTCCCCTGACCATGCTGGCACTCTGATCTTGGACTCTCCAGCTTCGAAAACTATGAGAAATACATTTCTGTTGTTTATAAGACACCCAGGCCATGGTATCTTGTACAGCAGCTGAACAAACTAAGATACAACTAATAGAGCCTTTTTTTTTTTTTTTTCTGACAAAGAGAGACACAGCGAGAGAGGGAACACAAGCAGGGGGAGTGGGAGAGGGAGAAGCAGGCTTCCCGCTGAGCAGGGAGCCCAATGCAGGGCTCGATCTCGGGACTCTGGGATCATGACCTGAACCAAAGGCAGACACTTAATGACTGAGCCACCCAGGCGCCCCTAAGCTACAACTAATAGAGTCTTAATAGACACAGCCAGGTACAAAGTTAAATGACAAAGAGCAGATGAAAACACTTGCTACAAACATAACAGACATAACAGAATGTAATGTACTTCTTTAAATTAAGACAACTACCTAATAGAAAAATAGGCAAAGGAAATAAGCCATTTACAGAAGTAATACAAATGAAGCAGGTGAAAAAAGTTCAACATCTAGGAAATGTAAGTTAAATCAACAATGTGATGTGATTTTTAAAAATATAATTGGCATACTTTTAAAAGACTGATAAGGTCTAATATTATTAAGATTGTGAGCAAGTTGTCTCTTCTGTACTGTTGGCACAAGAGTAAACTAGTGAAGCCTTTTTTAGAAGCCAGCATGGCAGTATCCATCACAATCCTAGACATGCACCGCCTTCAGTCCAGGATGTCTATGTCTAAGTATCAGTCTTTAAGACGCACCCACATACAGTATATGCCCAGAGACAAGGACAAAGGCATTTACTACAGCATTGTTTGTAAAAGTCAAAAATCAGGAATGGTCACATAAATGACAGTAGACTTCTATGCATCATTTAAAAAGGTTGAAGGTGATCTTTATATACTAACTTGGAAAGATCTCCAAAATATGTATTTAAAATAAAAGCAGACAACTACAAAATAATAGGTATATGCAGAAATATCCTATTTATGTAATAAAAAATTATATATACTGATAAATATATATGCCTATATTGAAAAAAAACAGGAAAGATACATATCAATTCTCAATAGAATTGATTAACGTTTATGAACATCAAGACATGGGCAAAGTGAGATGCTAACTCCTTACCCTGTACTTCTGGAGAAAATCTCTGTTAATAGCTTTCTATTCTTCAAGACCTTTTCTAAGCATATATTACCCAAATATCACCAGACTTCCTAGTACTATGGCTTTCATGAGCTTGTTACTACCATGTGAAAAAAATCTAAGAACATGTGCCATCCTTTGCCGCAGGGCCACCTGCACTACTGGGGTCGCTAATCTTAGCAAAGTTCTGTTCAAGCCTCAGCAGCCCACAGTACCATCCTGGCTTCCCATTTGAACTATATCCCTGTGCTTCACTCAGTCCAGTATCTCCACTCCAATGTCACCTCCTCAGCAACTTTTAGGACCTATACTCATCCTTCCCTGAAAGTCAACAGAAATATGGCTCTTCTTCCTGGGTTAGCCTCTCTTAGGGGGTTCCTATAACAGGGTGGCGTGGGCCCTAAGGTGTTAGAGCTCTTTTTAGCTCTACACATACACATCCTTTCTCCCACGGGGGTACAGCTCAGAGAGGATAGCTTGGTGGTCACTTTCAAATTAACAAAAGCCACTAAAAGCTTAGAAATACTTTTGGAGGAATTTATCATGCAGATACTCGTGCACAAGTGAGAAATGACTTCGATGCAAAGTTACTCACTGTAGCATTGTTTGTAATAGCCAAAGATTAGAAACAACCCAAATGTTCATCGAAAGTAACTGGTAAATACATGATAATATATCTATATCATAGAACATTAAACAACCATAAAAAAGAGTCAGGAAGCTTTCTTTATACCAATAGGAAAAGAAGCCCAAGATAAACATACAAACAAAAAATAAGGTGCAGAATGGTATTAACATATGCTGTCTTTGTAAGCAAATGAAGAGAAGGAAAAACCTATTTGTTTTTGCTGTATATGCTTAAAGAAACTATGGAAATTTGCATAGGAAATTAAGGATAGTGGTTACTAATGGTAGAGACTGGGTAAGAATTGGTCAAATGGATGGCAAGAATGATAGGGAGACATTTTATTGTCTATCTTTTTATAGTCTTTGGTTTTTAAGCCATATTTATATTTTCCTTATTCAGCCTTCAGATTTTCTTAAAGTCAAGGCCTTGCTGTGGACCCATGTCAGTAAAATCCTTGCAAGTTAGTCTTCCTGTCCCCAATCCTTGTTATGTTTTTGCTTTGTTTTCCTTCTCCCAGGAGGTTCCTCTAGGAATTTTTAAATTTAATCAATGTAAATGGGTATGGGACAGATAGAGCACAGGCCTTTTCAATCTGATCTCCTCTTGCCCAGGATATGCTCTGTTTTACACACCCATAATGACATCTGTGTACATAATAACATATATCATGTTTACATAAATGAATACTCCTTGGGTTACAAATATGGAAACTCTACTCAAACTCATAGACTAATACTGAAATTTCCCTGCACATCAAGGGCAAGAAAGCATTTAATAAAATTCCCAACTTCTAGGGTTGACGGAAAGATGAAGCATTTAATGCATCTGAAGAACCTGGTCGTACACCCACTTCGTAGAAAATAGAAACTAAGTGTTAGTTGTTATTATCACTTGTGGACATTTTAAAGCATAGCATTTGCTTTTCTGCGCCGTATGTCTGAGTAGTGTTTATAAACGTGCAGGATCTATTACACACGTTACAGAATAAGCCTTAGGTTCTAAGGTTAGTCTTTTATTGACACACAGAAATTTCTACAGGGAAAGACAAAAAAAAGAGTCCACAATAAATTTTGAACTCAAAATTTTTAAATGGTTAAGCAAACTTAATTCAAACTTCCAAGTGTAATTGAGACCAAGGGCATAGGGAAATGCCAAACAAGAGAAAACAGGGGATTCCACATGGTGCTTCATAAACACTCATTCAAGATCTCAAATACTCACACAGGGGAAAAGATGAATGATTTGATTGGGCAGCAGTTATTGTTAAAGGAAAATAAAGTGGAAGAAACTGAAATATTTAGGTACCTATCAAGAAGTGATGAAAGCCAGCTGTGGAAAAAGATTCAGTAAGGGAGTTTCTGTATTACAAAGGAAATAGCTGTACAATGTCAAGAAGGGAATCGGTGAGACAGAAAGCAAGGAAACCCACCACAATAATATGCCATCTTCACGAAAGCATTATTCACAGATAATCGCAACATTTTCTTCCTACCCTGCCGTGGTTTGAAAATTTTGCTTCATCACTCATGAATTTACCTCTAAACATTTGTGGCTCTCTCATTAATTTTAATATTTGTCTTCTAAAATATTTTCATATTTGTCTCTTGGGGTCCCAGGAATGTACTGTGGTATGTCTCTCGTTCCTCAGGCTGTATTTATTAGTCGAGAAGGGAATGGAGAGCAGAATGTCAATGGCGATTTTCAGAAGGCAATAAGTCAGTGCTAAAAGCTGAATGTCTAGATTCCTACACATCTGTGACAACAATAAATCAATGATTCTGAATTGTTCTTAACATATATTTAAACACTCAACAGCGCTTATGGACTGGCAGAAAGGCCTGTTGGCATCACCTTTCTTATAATAGATATAATAATGGTGATGGTGTTGATGATAGCAACTGACTATTATTACCTACGATTTTCTGTTTTTAAAAGAATATTTTGAGTTTTAGCTGTAAGTAGTCCCCTGAAATGTTTTGCCATAAGATGCGTGACAACTAGAATATGACACTAACTGTACCCACTGCCGCAGCTGGTCTTCGTGCTCCCTGAAACTTCAAGTGTTTTGAAGCGGCAATGCGGACTGGAAAACCATGAAAGCACACTGAAACTAGCTCATTTCAGACACCCATCAGCAACGTTTTGATGGTTAATTTTACGTGTCAACTTCAAACCTCAGGATGCCCAGATATTTGGTTAAACATTATTTCTGGGTGTGTCTGTGAGGGCATCTCTGGATACGACTAACGTTTGAATTGGTAAACTGAGTAAAGCTGATTGGCTTCCCCATTGTGGGTGGGTCTTGTCCAGTCTGTTGAAGACATAACTAGAATAAAAAACTAAGAAGGAATTCTTTCTCTCTGCCTGTCTTTGAACTAAAACATTGGTCTTTTGCCTTTGGATTCAAACTTAGAACGGAACTTCTACTATTGGCTCTGCTGGTGCTCAGACTCAGACTAGAACTATACCGTAGTTAAAATAACTTACATCTTACAATAACTCTGTGTGTGTGTGTGTGTGTGTGTGTGTGTGTGTGTGTGTGTGTGTGTTGTGTAATTTTTTTTTTTTTTTGTCCTGGTTCTGTTTCTCTGGAAAACCCTGACAAATACAAACATAAAATACTCTTTGGGGTCTTAAAATCAGGCTAGACATCATGAAGGAACAGACAGTCTTGCAAGATTTCCAGGACTTCCTGTGTTCAGTTAAGGCAGCAATGCCACGAGATGAGCCTTTCTTGTTTATTTTTGGACTTCCACTTCCTGTCAAGTGCTCTTAACCAGTGAATTCAGAGGTGCATGAACATTTAAATAAACTCAAAGCGTGCATAATTATGTGTTTAGTATCCACCCCCCATTAAGTTTAATTTCTTTAGAGATTTCTGTCATCGATGGACAGGCAGAATTTTTACTTCAATTTAAAAGTGATTACCATTACCTCTCTCACTTCTCTAAGGACACATGTCGAGGCAGTAGTCTTTCTTGGCTAATAACTGTAGTGACAAAAACTGTAACACCACCTATCAGTTCTTTATGACTTGTACCAGTATTTCTCAAAATTCTGGTCCTTAGACCAGCAGCATCAGCATTACATGAGAATCTATCAGAAACGTAAATTCTCAAGGTCCACTTTAGACCTTCTGAACCAAAAACTCTTTAAAGTTTCAGAACCACTGGCTTATAGCATCATTTCATAAGCATTATCTCATTAACTCCATGAAACACGAGTTTGATACTATTACCACCAATCTACCGAGGAAGAAAATAAGGCTCAGAGAAACTAAAAGGACTGCAATTATCACAACAATAAAAGGCAGAGGGGAGGCCTGAACCAAGTTCTTGTGACCCAAACCAATGCTCTTTCTACAATATCGTAGTTCTCTCCTTGAATAACTTGGGTATATTCCTAACACGTACCCCCACTGCCATGTAAGACTTGGGGTGCTTTATATAATAACTCCACATAATGGAAATGTGCCTGACCTCATAGGAAAACAACAGTAAGTGGCCGTCTCATCGAGCTCCTGTGTGTTTTCCCCCTGTATGTGTGGCAATGAGGCACACAGAGAAGCAGAGCCTAAAAATGTTTGGTTCACGTGAGAACAACAGTTCATTCTGTCCTACCCTACCTCCAGCCCTCCCATCAGGAGGTTTTCATGTTGTTCTTTCTGCTCAACTATGATGCAGTATAGTTTTGTAACAGCAGAAGAGTGCAAACTACCTAAATGCCCACCAGAAGGGAATGGTTAATTATATTTTGCAGTGGTTGTAAAGCATAAGGCAGTTCTACCTGGGCCCCTAAGGAAAAGATCTCTAAGACACATCAATCAGAGGGAAAAGTAAGGTGCAGACAGTGCATATAGTACGCTATCATTCACGTGGTGAAATAAAGAATAACTCACACACGTATATGTTTGTGAATGCATAGACTTTCTCCAGAAGGATAAATAACAACTAGATAATTGTGGTTTTGTCCAGCATAGGAGGAGAGGGGAGAAGGGAGAGGAGAAAGGAAACTGTGATTAGAAAGGGAAAGAGGGGGCTTACTTTTCATTGTAAACCCTTTTGTATTGCTTGAATTCTTTTAAAGCCATAATTAAAATTACCTATTAAATCTATCTGTATTAAACATATTTATTTATATTTTTTGTAGACTGGAAAGGACAATTATGAACTCCCAAGCATTCCATCTACTCTTCATGATCAATTATATTTTCATTCCCAGGAAGCTTCTTCTAATTTTAGCCTTAACTACCTCTTTATGTAAATTCTCAAATCTCATCTCATTGGGTGAAGCTGAATTTATTCTTCTTAAACGTGAAGCTTTGCTTCCTAATTCCAGCATACTAGGAGTGCTTTTTTCATCTTTCTTTAACAGCTTTCTCAAAAGCTGTTACAAATCCCAAATCCAAAATTCTCTTGCAAGCCTGGGACATCTCTGAGCCTAGGGCTGTCCATCTTCTTCTCTAATGAGGACAAATTGCTTTCCACCCTGGTTCCTCCAAACTCAAATCCCAACCTGCCTAATACTCTTTAAATGAGCCAATGCCCAATAGATAATTAATGAGCTGTGAAGTGCCCTCACCGCCAGGTGCCTTCTCCCTATGAGGGAACGCCCCCGAGCCCCTCACCCGATACAAAAAATAATCATAGAACTTTACATCAAAAACTAGGGATGTACTGTATGGTGACTAACATAATATAATAAAAAAATATTATCAAAAACAAAAACAAAAACACCCCCCAAAAAATAAAAAAATAAAATTATGAGCAAAGGAAAAAGAAAGATAAAAGAGTTCTGATAGTTACTTATAAGAGCCAACTATAATCATGCAAACCAGGATGAGCAATGGTGAGTTCATTTAGAACGAATGTTAAAAAATATTTCAAATAAGAGACGAAGAATGGCTGTTATATACTGAAAAGTAAATGTGTAATTTCTGGAATGTGTAAAATTTTGAGTGATTCATGAATAAAACTTAGAAGAGTGTAGGAAGCAGGATATGGGCTAAGTAAAAATGTGTGTACAGGGGTTGGTAATTTATTGGGAAATACCCATAACATACCACAACCTGACTCTAGGTGGGGGAAAAAGGAAAGGGGAAAAATACAGTGAGGGTAGTTGTACTTGGTTGGCTGAAACAGCCGTATTTTGAGAGGACTCACCATGCTAAAAGAAAATGTGGAGTTATCTCATTAACATAACTACTAATTTGTATTACTAGTGATTTAAATCACCAAACTAAAGAGGTACTAGAGAGTTCACAAAATAACTCACAGTTTGTTAGCACATAGAAAATGAGAGCTCTGAAGCCAGGCTCAACTCAGATCAATATTCCAACTTACAGCCCAGGGACTTATCCATGTTGACTGATTGTTATAGAGTGAATAGGCATTATCTGTGTGAATCCACAAGGGTAAGGAAATGTAGGGGAAGAGAGAAGAGCTGGTTTTCCTGGTAGTTTTCTGGTTTCCCAGTTCACCCTCAGACCAACCTCAGCTCTTCAAAAATAAGATTATGTTTTCTTCTGTCCCATAACTTGACAATTATGGGGAAAACTCTAATAGGAAGATACCCTGAAGATACGTTATGGTTCTGGGACTAAGGGGATTTTTAGTATAGCTTTTAAGTTGGTTTTTAGCATAAATTTGTTAAGTAACTTCAGTTACCTTCCATGTGATTTTCTCTTTTCTAATTGATGAGGTTAATAATTATTATAAAAGAATAATAACTCCAGGCTGTGGGATGTTACATATTTATTGGCATTCCAATGCCATGAGTAAGCATTGTATATCACTCTATGTGCTCACTCTTTTCTTTTTAATTCAGCACTCTCTGAGGCTCAGTTTCCCACAAATCAAGGTTGTTTTCTACCAACTTAATATGATCTTTCTTTAGCAACTGAGATTTTTCAGTGATCTACGACACAGGTGGTGGTCATTGTAGGTGAAATATTCATAGTAAAATTAATAGGCACTTAAAATACATCCTATATAGGTGTTCAAAACAAAAGCACCAATTCACATGTAAAAATAACTCCAGTACGAGTAATAAAGACTTAGGGGGGTGACAGTTGATTTAACAAACATTTACTTGGTACCTTTTGTGTTCTGGGCACTGTGCTAACCATTTGGATGGCAGTGATGAATAGGATGAGGTCCCTGCTTTGAGATACTCTCAGTCTAATGGAAGAAATGGAAAAGTAAACATATAACTTCAATATAACAAGTGCTGTAAGAAAGTGCATGAACACAAAGTTGTGGTAGGACAGAGGACCATTAATGCTGCCTGAGGCAGTCAGCTAAGGCTGGCTTGCTTTTTCTTTCTTTCTTTCTTTCTTTCTTTCTTTCTTTCTTTCTTTCTTTCTTTCTTTCTTTCAAGAGACAGTGTGTATATGTGCACAAGTGGGGGTTGAGGCAGAGGGAGAGGGAGAGAAAGAATCTCCAGCCGACTCCCCACTGAGCGCAGAGCCCCAGTGGGTCTTGATCCCAGGACCCTAAGATCATTACCTGAGTGGAAATCAAAAGTCAGATGCTTGGGACACCTGGGTGGCTCAGTCGGTTAAGCTCCTGCCTTCGGAAGCTCAGGTCATGATCCCAGGGTCCTGGGATTGAGCCCTACATTAGGCTTCCTGCTCAGCAAGAAGTCTGCTTCTGTCTCTCCCTCTGTCCCTCCCCATTGCTCGTTCTCTCTCTATCTCACAAATAAATAAAAAAAAAAAAAAAAAAGAGCCGAACACTTAACTGACTGAGCCACCCAGGTGCCCCGCTTAGGCTTCTCATTGTATCTTGGAGACACAGCTGGAGTTTGGTGAGCATCTTTGGCATAGCAGGAACGGTGAACATGGCTTTAGAAGAGCTGGTAGCCTGGTAGGGGAGACAGAGCAGCCGAAAAATAGCTATGAGATAATGAGACAAGGACTTTAAGTGGAAGCCTACGTAAAATGCTCTGGAACAGCAAAGGCACAACAATTCTTTTTGTGAAAAAGGTGGCAGTGGGGTGGAGGCTGTGGCCAGCAACCCTAGTGGAATAGAACGGAGGCGACATGACAGCCTCGCATGAAAGGAGGAATCGGGATTTGCCCGACAGAAAGAGAGAAGAAAGAGGAACGTTTCAGGGGAAAGGAGCACCTTGATCTTAGCTATGAAGGCACAAATGAAGAACATTCTGGAGTGTGTAAAGGCATGTGGGGGTGGGAAACCAAAGAGTAAATAGAAAATGAGACTCGGCTACGTTCTGAAGGGGATCTTAAGCTGCATTAAGGATTTGGGGCTGAAGCATATCCTGTAGGCAGATGGAAATTGAAGAAAGTCCTTAATCCTGGTAGTGACATGATCAGATCTGGTTGTAGAAATATGACTAAGAAAAGCCTAGATGCGACCTTCCAGGTATGCGGTGATGAGCTCTGACTTAGACTGGAGCAGTGGAATGAAGACTGAAGGGGCAGGAGAAGGTTTCTCAGGAGGTAGAACTGAAAGGAAGTAAGGAGGCTAGAGGAGGGGCACGGTTCACTCTTGGGCATCCAGGAGAAGGATGGGGTTCTGGCTGAGCTAGGGAGAAAGGGAGAAGAAATCTGTGTGAACAGTTTGTAGGGAGAATGCCATGTCAGTTCTTTCCTGCGTGCTGAATTTTGAGGTGCCTCAAGGGGAATTCCTGTGAGTAGTTGGAGATACATAATATCTGTGGCTGGAGAAGAAATCAGACCAAAGCATGAGATTGCCTTGGGGTAAGGGGAATGAGGAGGGGAAGGAGGGGAAAAAGGTAAGAAACAAACCCTAAGGAACCCCAACTTCTAAGGGATGGACAGAGGGACAAAAAATAATAAAAGAGGCGAAACACTTGGAAGGATACACGAGGGGGACCAGGAGAAGGAAGTGAAGCAGTGCTTCGAAGAGAAGAGGACTTTCCTGTCAGAAATACTAACCGTTAGTGGCAGAGGGACAAGAGAGGCGAGTGGAGCAGTGTCCACTGACTGGTACCTCAGTGTGCTTACCCACCCTGGAGAGAGAAGCAGTGGACGCAGAAATCAGACAGCAGTGGATTAAAAAGAGAATGGGACTGTGCTCCCTTCAGTAGCACGTGAACTAAAATTGGGACAATACAGAGAAGATCCCTGCGCCAGGATGACGGGCAAATTCGCGAAGCATTCCCCATTTTCGTCTTCCGGAGGAGCAGCTCCAGCAAGCAAGCTTCGTGCACGCACGGCGTCAAGGCCAGGCCGGTGTGGCGGAGTAGACGGCTGCGCGCTAGAAGGCTGGAGTCCCGTCTGAGGAAAATCAAAGCCCAGAAAAGCAAATACATCTTCTTCCCTCTTATCTTCAGTCGTAGTAATGGGGTTTATTGTTTAAAAAATAAATAAATAAAAAGACACAGAGAGAGAGAGAGAGAGAGAGAGAGAGAGAGAGAATAGGACCTAATGAATAGAATAAGTCATGTGATCTTCTTTCTTGAGAATTTGATGATGAAAAGGTAAAATGTAAGGCATCAGCCCAGAAAAAAAAGGAAGTTGAGCTAAAGGAAGCGTGGTTGTTTTTGTCACTGTTTTTTATTTCTTAACGTCTGGTGGAGTCTCGAGCACATGTGTACCCAGAAGAGAAAGGATGGGTCACAAACACGAGAGGAGGGGAGATACCGAGGAAGCCAGATTTTGAGGGCTCAGGGTGAAGGTCGAGACGTGGAAAGTGGTAGAAATTTTTCTTCTGGGATAAGAGGAAAGAAGGAAGAATAGGTTTAAGCCTAGAGAAGTCTGAAGATGGTGAGGAAGACCAAGTCGGTGAGTTGATGCCTGACGACCTCTTTTTTTCTTGACGAAGCAGCTGGCGAGGAAATCTCTGAAAGTAAAGACAGAGTGAACAGGTGGAGAGAGGATGTTGTTAATAAATACCAGTGTCTTGTTTACTCCTTTAAACACATTGCTTCACTTTCTCCAGTGAGATCATTTCAATTCTTATCTCAAGAAAGGTGGTTAAGGGGCACCTGGGGTGGCGCAGTTGGTTAAGTGTCTGCCTTCGGCTCCGGTCATGATTCCAGGGTCTCGGGATCGAGCCCCGCATTGGGCTCCCTGCTCAGAGGGGAGTCTGCTTCTCCCTCTGCCCCTCCCCACTGCTCATTCTCTCTTTCTGTCTCAAATAAATAAATAAATAAAATCTTAAAAAAAAAAAAAGGTGGTTAAATATGACAGTAGAAAATGCGGACCACAAACTTCTAGATAGAGAATCTCTGTATAGCAGGACTAACACTGGGCTTACATAGCTTTGCCTGGGGCTCCACAAATGCTTTTGATAATGCTTTCTTTAAACAACTTTGAGGTAAATTTGGGGTATAAGATTTAGAATTTATCTGGAGTAAAATATTCTGGTACTTGATGTCCTACCAAAAAAGAAAAAAAAAATCAAAGAAACAACAACAAAGAGCTGGACTTTGTCTTTACTAGGGGAAACATCTTAAGCCTGTGAGAGAATTGATATGTCTTTCCAGCCTTTTTAGAACCTCAGACCACTGATTATCAGGTCTGGTGTGTGCTGCATGGTTGCCCTGAACAAATGAGCCTCAGACACAACCATAAAAGAAAGACATCAGACTAGACAAACTATCATTTAGAAAGAATTAAGGCAGCCATATTGTATGCTAACCATCAGCTCGTCTGTGGCTGTGCCGGTGTCACTACTCTCCAGAGGCTACTTAATCTCATTGAGACAAGACAGCCAGCCTAATTGATACAGAAAATGAAAGCCCTTTGATCTCATATCAAACAGAGTCAGACTAAGAGAAGGATCCAGCAGGCAAGACGACTGTCTTCCAAAGGAGAATTAACACTGCAGGCAGGAAAGTCGGGAAGTGGTAATATCTTACTTTGGAATTCCGTGGATTGGTTTACTTAAATAAGAATTGAAAAGCAGTAAATTCACCTCAGTGCATGAATAGCATTTGTTTGCTCTTACTGCTATGAAATCTTTCAAATTATCAACATGTTCAGATAAGTGTGGTAGTAGTGATGAAAAGCTCCACAGAAGCATAATAAATGTAAGAACACCTGCCTTTGAGCACGTAACTGTAAAGGCAGTTAACTGTCAACGACAACCTTTACTGCTATGATCTGCTGCCCCTACTAAAGAAGTTCCTTGGAAGGGGGTTATTATATTGTGATTTAAATAGCATTCGCTATGCTTTGTAAACAATTTAGGTCGCTACCCATGCAAAAAACCTGGCTTTGCAATAATCAGAATATCTATGAATATACTAATATGTCTGTGAATTTATCAGAGCACTTGTTCGTATGTCAGGAAACTCATCAAAATTTGTGTTCTCCACTCTAATGCAAAAAGTACACACTTCAATAATCATATCAGTTGTATTTTGCATACTTAATGTAATGGTGGTTTTGAAAACCAGTCCAAGGCTATGATTATATAAGTAAGATTAAATAAATTATGGTATTTAGAAAGAAAAAAAAGGATTAATACAGTGTTTTCCTTTCAAATACAGCGGATTACTTTGAAAAATAACATACTCTCTAGTTTAGTTAGTTCTGCCAACAGGATCTCATTCTTGATATATGTAAAAAGCCTTGAGTATCTGATATTTGGGAAAGCATCCTCCGTCCCACTATTTGACGTTTTTAAAGGTGGGAGACCATGAAAAAAAATACAACCCAAGAAGTGTCAGAAAGGAATCACGGCAGAATATAAAATAACATCTTTTTCTTAGCCAAGACAGCATCCATTATGATGAATAATCAAATCAACAACTAACAAATTAACATGTATTTGAATGAACCTAGAAAAAAATGTGGCTGATTGTATGTAGTATCTGGATGTCTTCAAAATAACCTCTGGCCCTCTTGGGATTTTTCTTCCAGTAATTTACAAGCCCAGACTTCAAACTTTTGGACTACTCAACTGTCCCCTTCTTTTTCCTCCTTCTTTAGAATTGACACCAGTTCTCTGTTCTACCATCTTAGAGGCGCCACAGCTGTTGTTTACTGAGCTCGCATGAGACCCACTTCCATCTTTCTAAATGAATACAGCACCTGCCTTATGACCGTTCTCCATGTCCTCATTCCTCATCACCACTTTCTGACAACTTCAAAATTCATGCTGGAGACCCATCAGTTACCGTAGCAGTAGACTCCCATGATCTTTTTTTTTTTTTTTAAGATTTTATTTATTTATTCGACAGAGATAGAGACAGCCAGCAAGAGAGGGAACACAAGCAGGGGGAGTGGGAGAGGAAGAAGCAGGCTCACAGCAGAGGAGCCTGATGTGGGGCTCGATCCCAGAACGCCGGGATCACGCCCTGAGCCGAAGGCAGATGCCCAACGACTGCGCCACCCAGGCACCCCTAGACTCCCATGATCTTATTCCCTGCAATCCTCCAACTCCAGCCTCCTTCAGCCATGCACCAGCAGGGTCATTCCCTGAATTTTACCATTACAGGCACTTGGAATGTTTGGTTTTTATTCACAGCCCCCACATGTACCACTGTACTCCTCCCCTTCCCAACCTTCTCTCTGCTTTCTGCTCACTGAGTTCAATAAACGCTAAATCCTTCCTTGTTAACCCATCCATGAGCCCTCTTCTCAGCCCATCATTGCCCTCTCCACCCAGGCCCCTGTCATATCCTTGTGACCCACCATATCAGTGGGCAAAACCACACCGTACATGCTGTCCAGTGTTTCCGTGTATGCCCAGGAGCCTTGCTGGAGGAAAGTCGGGACTACTCCAGCTCACTATTCCATGCTCATGCTTGCTTCCATTGTGCCGCACCTGCCTGACTCAGTGCTGGGAACATTCTCCCCGACAGCTCTACACACATAATTCTCTCTCCTTGAAATCTCCTGTATCTTCCCTGTAGCATTCATAGCAGAGACTTCCCAAAGCAATTGAACGTAACTGGTCTCGTATCTCCTCCGCATCTCAACATGCACCTGTCTCTTCATTTAACTTCCCTCAATTTTCATCTGCTTCAAAGGCACTTCTTACACCATTTATCTGACTTCCAATTCTATATTTTGGACTTCAGGCTCTCTCCAGAAGTCCAATGTCACTTTAACAACTTTTTCTAACATGTTCCCATGCTGAGTACTAAGCTGGCACATGGTAGGCACTCAGTAGATATTTGTTGAATGAATGAGGAAATAAATAAATCTATACCTGTGTGTTTTACTTCCAATTTGACTCTAGATAAGGGGCATTAACTGGAGGAGAAAACTATCGTCAAAGCGGAAAACTGCTTTCTGCTTCTTCCACTCCAGCAGTTACTAGTACTTTCAACTCTAGTCTTTGGTGCTCAATTGATTTTTCAACAGAGGTGGGTTTTTTGGGGAAGTAATTGGAACATGGAACCAGGCCCACATATGATTACTCTAAATGAAATAAAAACAACTTGATTGCACACACGGTGCTTTAAAGGGCAGTAGTTAAATGTGTATTACTTCAGTACACAGTATGCATAAAGTAACATACTTATAAAATCAAAAGGGCATCACATCACCCCAAACCATCCTGATCACTAGCATTTCTTTGCTACGTTTGAATTCTTATAACCTGATGACTACGGTTTTTGTGTTCTTCAAATGTATAAGATCTTTATGGTAGTGTAAAAATAGTCACCCACCACATCGTTCTATGTGTTTTTCTACATGCTGTTTCTATTATGTAGCTATTTTAAATTCCTTATGATCTTGTTAAAATTTGTGTTTATAAATTGTAAATTCTGTTTTTTTGGTTTCTTCAGCTATGATTTTCCCCCCTCTAATATGGATGGATTCCAGAAAACCCAGAAACAATATCTAACAAGATCAGAGCAGAGGAAGGAGAGGAATGGCAAATAAACATTTTCCAGTGTTGAGTTAGGAAGATATTCGATCTTTCAATGTGCTCAACAAATGGGTTTAATAATGCACATTTCGGTATAAAACAGTTCACAACAGAAATATTTGCTACTCAGCCCATTTATCCTGGGAATTACACAACATGGACCATTTTCAATAACTCTTTTCATTATAATGATTTCCTCCTGCTCAAGCAACAGAGATGTACAAACCATTTTGGTCTAGAAATGTAATGTGTCGAGATACAAATGTATTAAAATTAAAATGTAATCATTTTCATCACTTTGGTTCAGTGTTATATTGTCTTTCTCAAGGTACTTTAGCCTAAAATCTTTCCAACTGGAATATAAAATTGCTTTTTATTCAGAATCCATACAACTAGACAACTTGACAAAAGAGATTTATTTAAAAGTCATGGTAGGGGCGCCTGGGTGGCACAGCGGTTAAGCGTCTGCCTTCGGCTCAGGGTGTGATCCCGGCGTTCTGGGATCGAGCCCCACATCAGGCTCTTCCGCTATGAGCCTGCTTCTTCCTCTCCCACTGCCCCTGCTTGTGTTCCCTCTCTTGCTGGCTGTCTCTATCTCTGTCTAATAAATAAATAAAATCTTTAAAAAAAAAAAAAGTCATGGTAAACTACTGGTAGACCAAAATAAGAAACGAAGATATATTTTTAGGAAACCAATTGGTTTCTCTTAATTTTGTAAGTTAAAGATCTTGAAGTGCCTTTTGAATCATAAAAAATAATATTGTTTGGTATAATTTTGACTTGTAGAATTTTATATTTTAATGTCAATCCATATATATTATATAGATAGTAACTTTTACTTAATAGGATCATTGAGTTATGTAAAAGCTCTTTGAACATTCCAAATGAGTGGAAGTATAGCATCACCCATTTCATCATTCATTCATTTATGCAGCCAACAGGTATTGAAAGCATAAGATGTGTACAGCACAACAGCAGAAACTAATTCCCCAACGAGTTTAACAAGTAATAGAGGGAATTAAGATATATTTCTATATAACTATAATTTATGGTACAGTAGCCCCTCCCCCCCATCCACCGGGGATACTTTCCAAGATGCCCAGTGGATGCCTAGAACCACAGATAGAACCAAACCCCATATATATTGGTTTTTCCTATGCATACATACCTATGATAAAGTTAAATTTATAAAGTAGGCACAGTAAGAGAAGAACAGCAGTAACTCATAATATAATAGAACAATAACACTATACTGTAATAAAAGTTATGTGAACGTGGTCTCCGTCTCTCTCTCAAAGTACCTTATTGCACGGTACTCATCTTCCTTTTTATGATGATGTGAGATGATAAAATGTCTACATGATGAGATGAAGTGGGGTGAATGACGAAGGCATTGCAACCTAGCGTTAGGCTACTACTGAACTTCTGAGGATAGGTCAGATGGAGGATCATCTGCTTCCAAACAGTGGTTGACCGCAGGTAATTAAAGCTGTGGAAAGTGAAACCATGAATAAGGGGACCTGCTGTAATAATTGCCACAAAAGATATGCTGTAAAAGTTTATGGGACTATTGAGATTTGTGATAATTTTTTTTTTTACTGGTCTGACAATTTAGTGCTTAGAATTGTATGTTTTACAAAGCTACCTGAATGACGATCACATAAAGCACTGCATTCACTCTTTTAGCCTTTGTGTACTCAGAATTTTTGACCATGTTTGTTCAGTACTTGGAAAGCAAAACTTCAGGGAGTGTGCACATACTGTGAATAAGGCACTGAGCTGGGCACTGGTCCTACACACTGCAAATGAAGACAGCAGACACGATCCCTTTGCTCAAGGAGTTCCTAATCTAATAGGACAACGAGGAAAAAACCATATTTACACTGAATATGTCTTTCATTCCTTCCTACATTCTCACCATCACTGGAATTGAACTTTATTAGGCATCAAAGCAACCACATTATTTCATCCATGCCCCCTAGGAGCAGCAAGCAATACAATTGGTTATGGTTGATTTTATGGTTCGCCCGTGATTGTTGATAAGACACGTCAGTGTTTCCTAAAGCACTGGATGCTGCTGGTATAACCCACACATGCGTTAACAGTGCTGAGATGGTGTTTCTGATCAACTTGAGCAGCGAGCAGTCTTTGATAAAGGGCTTCAGATCTCAGAAGCAGAGGCCCCTTGAAAGGGCAAGATTCTACCGAGGAAGTGAGAGCTCCGAAAGATGTGCTTCTGGCGACTCTTCTTGGGGACATGAGAGCTCCTCTCCGTCCAGAACTCTTCCTTTGTGAACGAGCACAGAAACGGTGCGAGAGTGGAGGAGAAGACAGGGAGAGCTAATGCAGAACAGACTGTACAACGTATGAGAAAGTGTGGAAGAAAGTAAGAAAAGGCAGGATTTATGAGGAGAAAGGGAGGGAAGGGGGGAAGGAAGGAGGGAAGGAGGGAAAGGGGGGAGTCGGAAGGGAGAAGATGGGAGCCTATAACCCTCGTAGCAAGGGATCCAAGGGTGTGGTGGCTGCACCGATGAACACAGAGTACTGTGCAGTCAATCCTGGGCCAGGTGCCCGGGAAGAAGGACAGTAAAACTCTAAGAAGTGACAGCTGTTTTATCAGGAGGAATATTAGTAATAATCATAGCTAACATGTACTTTCTATGTGCCAATCCTGTAAGTGCTTTACATGGATTAACTCAGTAAATCCTCAGGACGATCCTGGAGGCGGGGAGTCTTCACCCTGATAAAGAAACTGAGTTTCAGAGACGTTAAGTAACTTACCCAAGGACACAAAGCCACTAAGCAGCAGGGCCTGGATTTGAAGCAACAAAGCCTGGCTCCAGGGCTGCAACCCTCTAAGCACCACGCTCTCCTCTCTGGCTCTCCCCAGGCGTTCAAGAACCTGGAGAAGGAATCTGAAGGAGCGAGACCTGAATGTGGCCACCCCTGCCTTCCAAACCGCTTCCCACTCTTTATATGAGGAGAGACAAATATTTTGAAGAAAACTCACGTTTGTTACATACACATTCCAGTGTAAGACATACATTCCAGCATAACTTCATTAACTGAACACACTGACTTTATAGTTTTAGTGATTTTAGATAAAATCTTATCTGTGGTGTGTCGAGTCAAATTATCCTTAAAGAACACCTTTGTGAACAATCCCAGCTGAAGCCCCCTAACAGAATATTGGTTGCATGTAAAATACCTAAATTTAGACAGATTGCACTAAGGTATGTATTATAGATAATTATTCTTAATTAATAAACCATCCCCTAGCTCAGCACTGGCTGGTTGTAAGTCTGGGTAAGAGGAGAGCTCATTTATTCATTCACTGGACAAATATGTATTGCCCACTATGTGCCAAGGGATTATTGTGTGATACAAGAGAATATTAAATAAAATTCAAGCTCTTCTGTAGATTACATTCTGGAGGTGGGGGCCACTGACATTAAACAAATAAAGCTCTAATGTGTCAGACAGCAATAAGTGCTAAGAAAAAACAAAGTGAAAGAAGATGGATAGAGATGGGAGTAGAGGCAATTCACGTAGGGTGGTCAGAGAACGTCCCTTTGGTGACTTTTGAGTGAGACCTGAAGGAAGTGAGGAAGACAGCCACGCAGATGTGTGGGTTGGAGAGCATTTTAGCCAGAGGGAACAGCATGCACAAACCTCAATGTGCTCAGTGGGCTTGAGGAACGTTAAGGAGGCCAGTGTGGTTGCCACAGAGGAGGCAAGGGGGAGAGCGATGAGAAGAACCCAAAAGAGGGCAAAAGTAGGGCAAGACTGAGATTTTATTCTGAGAGAAATGGGGTGACACTGGAGAGTCTGATGCTGGAGAGCAGTGATATGAACTGCGGAAATAACCCTCGGAAGTTAAAAAAGAAAAAGAAAACAAATAAGAGGGTAGGGGAGGTGGGGTAGCGCCCCTCGCGTGTTTCTAGGGGGAGTGTATGGGGTAGGAAATACAATGTCATCTAAGGCCAAGTAACCTTCTAAGCTAAGAAGACAAAGTCGATAGGTAGAGGAGATTGACAGGATGACAAAGAGCTCTTAAGGCAAGAAAAGTGGGAGCCAGGGACCGTGGGAGAGTGATGGGGGGCCGGAGCTCTTGCAGGGAGGCAACGGAGTCCATGGTTTTTAATACGAATGTCATCACATGGGCCACACCAAAGCAATGGGAAGAAAGAACAGAGAGCCAAACAGAAGGAAGAGCGTGGGGAGGACAGGGAGGTACAGACCAAGAGGTTGAGCAGTACTGGGGTGAGGTCTCAGGTGAGACAACGCACTCTCTCCTCCATCCCTCACAGACCCAAAGATAACTGTGGTTTTGTCAAAGCCTAAGATAATTTCGAGCGTACACGGTTTCTGGGGTTGTTCTTCCCGCAGTGGGTAGATGTTTCAATCCAGTTGAAAAAGAAAATCATGCCAGTCGAAGGGTTAGTTGTCTTTAAAAAGAAAGGGAATAGGAAATGCGATTTTGTGAAAGGGATGTTGATTGTGTATTAATATTTTTTAAAGGTCTGATAAATGCAAAATACACATAGTTGGCACTGACTGAATTCTCAGCCCAGCTTATTATGGTGGATAATTGTATCCCTACTCTGTGGGTGAGGGAAACTGGGGATCTGAAAGTTTAAGAACCTCCTCCAGGATCACCTGGTGGCCTAGCTTCTTATCCAGGACCATCTGGTTCCAACTGCGTAAATGTCCCAGCACATCTAGGGAAAATCTAAAAACCAACCATGCACATGGGCCAATGTAGAAAACAGGAACACAGAGACGAGAGCCTGTTCCTCTGCACACATTTTAATAATGGCTTTGGATCAACGGTACTCAGGATTTCTAATATTGCTGGAGCCCCTCAGATTCACAGCATACTGCCTTTTACCCACCCCCCACCCCTGCCCCGACACCCCCTTCCCACTGCCTCACAGGAGGCTGGCTGCCACAGACGTTTTCAAAGGTTTACAGATTTGTCACATCTCCCAAAGTTATGCTTCGTGATATCTTTGAAGAATTTCTGTGATCACCCAGGATTTCTGATCTTTAGTATCCTGATTCTGTGAGTACTATCATAATTTATTTATCATATTTTATTAATGAGGGTTGATTAATTTAATCCATCACATTTCTTTTTAGCCAAGTAATTAAAAACCTGGCTCCTCTCTCCCTATCTAGTGAATTTTTCTAACGTTTTCCTAGAAGTCTTCATTTCTATTCAGTCTTGAAAATCCAGAGGCTTATCTTAGAGAGACCCCAATATATTTCACATTTGAGATCCAGAAGCCCCTCTGGGTTGCTAACATCAGAGTCCCATCCACTGGCATTATTCTTGTGTAGGGGATTTATAAGAATAGATGGACAATGATGGTGCCAGACTACAGCATTTTCAAGCTACAGCAGCAGCAGCTATACCCATCGTTGGGTCTAATCACCTTCTTTATTGACAAAGACCTTAAGTCCAGGGGCTGAGGTGTGTTGCCCAAGGTCACACAGGTAGTTCATGGCCAACTTCAGGTTAAATTTCAGGTCTTCGGACCCACAGACCAGCAACCTCAATTACCTTTCTGAATCCTCTCTTGTGAAGGTAAAGCTCTCTGTTGCATCTCTCCAAACTATTTTCATAACATCTTCCTGAGTGATTAGCAAATCCATTAAACAGGTATAGACCCTGAAGGTCAGGAAAGTTAAGTGACTGGTAACCGAGGGTACAGTGAGCATTGCTGTGGAGGAAGAACTGGGAATAAAACACAAGCTCTTGGCTTAGAAATCGAGGACTCAGGGGCGCCTGGGTGGCGCAGTCGTTAAGCGTCTGCCTTCAGCCCAGGGCGTGATCCCGGCATTCCAGGATCGAGCCCCACATCAGGCTCCTCCCCTGGGAGCCTGCTTCTTCATCTCCCACTCCCCCTGCTTGTGTTCCCTCTCTCGCTGGCTGTCTCTGTCAAATAAATAAATAAAATCTTAAAAAAAAAAATCGAGGACTCTCTCCTTTAAAATGCATTCACATAGATGATAAGGATATTGCTCAATAAAATTAGCAAACTTTCTCAGTTCTGGGCTATGTAGTGTCTCATTTACGTCAGAGTTTAGTACTTGCTCTTTTTAAAGAAAAATCATTTAACTGGAATTCTCAGGGGAAGACAATGCAGAAAATTACCTAAGCACATTTTTTTTTTTTGCAGGTAAGATTTTAGAATATGCCTTCCAGAAAAATTTAGAAATTTATTTGAACACATTTTCTTCCAGACAAAAATGTTTTCAATGACCAACATCTGTAACACAAGCGAAAGCATAACCAATCCACATGAAGTAACAGGATGACCTGGTTCTTTCCTGTTTAAGCAAAGTGGAACGCTGTCCTCAACTTTTCACATGTCATTCTGGTTATGCCACGCTGTTCCAGTCTGTCTGTGCCTGCTTGATTCCCTAACGCTCATGCAGAGAGACAAGAACCATTCATTGACCACCTACTACGGCCAGATGGCAGAGCCAGGAGCTGGATCATGGCCAGGGGGAACAAGGCACGGCAGACACACTTGGGGAGCACAGGGTGGTGGAGAGCAGAGCATCGAGCTTTTAAGGGGGTAGAAAGCAGATGGCCTCAAGGAGTCAGAGCCAGGAGGGATGTCGTTCAGCTGAGGGAATCTCCTAGGTTTTAAGAGCTGGGCCTTAAAAAGCTGATCGGATTTAGAGGAGAGGGCTAAGAGGAAGGGAAATGCAGGTAGAGGAAACAGGGTTCTGAAGTCCGGATATCAGCAAACCGATCCTTAAACTTTGCTGGCATTACATAAAACATTATTTGTACATATCTTCCTGAAGGAAATAGGAAGAAGTAGTCCCAAAGGAGAGGGATGAAGGCTCTGAAGCCAACTTTCCCGTTGACTAATGTTTATTGGACATAAAATACTTGCCAGTTACCGTACTAGGTATTGAGGACACTAAGATCTGAGTAACTGAACAAATTTATAGCAGGGTTTAAAAATTGGACTCTCTCTTCAATTTGTGGAAAACTGATCCACAGAGCTATGCGTTTATATACTTTCTTTTAGAAATCCAAAGAACCCTGCAAAGAAGTCCATTCTATATTATTTTTAGGAAAAATCCACAATGATACAAGGGAAAATAGTTACATGAATGTAAGCACATACGTTATATAATCTCATTTAAGAAGACAGATTTCAATGCACGATAGGATAAACCTAGAATGCCGTTCATTCTAGAAGAATTAGGTTGCATGGACACTCCATACTGAGAGCCTGAGGCTACACTGCTTGGCCCCAGGACCTGGGCATGTACTTCCTTCACTTGCTCCTGCTGCCAGGCCATTCACAGAAGTTTCTCCCAGGTGCCTTTTTTTGCCCTTCCTCTTCCCTCCCAGACCCCACTTTATCATGATTTACTCCCACTGTGCTGTGCCTTCTCTGCTTCATCTGAACGGTCTATCTAAAACGTGGACGCACCTTTTAGCTCAACGGAAGGCAGCTATGGCAACACAATTGTTAGGCCATGTGTACAGTTGAGATGCAAGTACTATCTTAGAAAAGAAATGCTAGAAATCAGTGAAAACGATAGGATACTATAAATTGAAAGGAAATGTAGGTATTTCAATGTGATTATCACCATTTTTTATATGTCCATGGTTATTTTTCTGATTACTCAGAATACTAATATAGATGATGAAAGGATCTTAAGAACACGTTTTGAACATGTCACTACAATACGCTAAGAACATACAGGTATTCACACACACACACACACACACTAAGGAAAAAGAAGATATGAGCATCTATCAAAAGGGAAAAAAAGAAAATATGATGACAATTATACAAATATGAACATAGTACTGACATGTTGCAGAGGGAGCACAAGGATAATTATAGAGCAGTAGAACCCATGAAAACGGAAAGTTTCAAAAAAAATAATAATGTCTGTTTCTTTCCTCTTAAATTTATAAGCTACTACCTGATATATTTTTTCCCCTCATGGCAAATATCAAAATCTTTGCAAGTTTCACTGCTTCAATGCAGTACACTAGATCACATAAAACAAGAAAAGAGAAAACCCCAGGTCATTTCCAAATTGACAGGAAGTAATTTATTTAGAAGACTGAATTTAAAAATCATTTAAAATACAGAATTTTACAACTGAAAAAGTTGGTAGTACAATTGAGTTTCCCTAGGATATTTAGTAAATTTTCAATATTTTAAGGGAAAACCTGAGAAAACATGTTGGAGATATCTGGAGAAGAAAGAATGCATTAAAATGCACTGCATTACATTATACTATTTCTGTTAAAATTATAGTTTTTCATAGTAATTACTCAATAATGATAACATTTACATACTCATATAAATCAAGTTAAAGATAAAGGTAATTGATTTTAAAGTTATTAAACCAGAAAGGTTTTTTTTTTAATCAAAACAATAAACAGGAGATCTTTAGAGACTAAAAGTATACATTTACATGGACCTCCAATTAAAATTATTGTGTTGTAGGTTACAGCAAAACCCTATTTCCAAGTTTCTGGAAAATATATTCTATAAATTCAAATAGGCAATATAAATCAGAGATGATTTAGAATTAGATGTAGAAAATTACTAATTTTAAATAAATTACACATTCCTTAAACAAGATTACAAATTAGAGACCAGAACTTCAAATTTTATTTTTATTTTAGAGAAAAACAAAAGTTTACAGATATTTGATATAAAGTAACCACACATAGAATGCCTCTCTTATGTGACACCAGGAAAATTTTCAGTATAAGCTACAACATCATATTTGAAGATAAATCCATGAGTTCTAATTTTTAAAAACCTGTAAGATGGTTTGCAACTTTAGGATATCAGATACATGGTATGCAAATCATTATTCTTGAATGCTACGTATTCATTCATGAAAGACTTCTAAACAAAGGAGTCGGAATTTGGTTCACAGTTTATAAACTTTAAACAAATTTTGTTATGATAACCTGTTACCCACCAAGGAAGTTATCCATAAACAAAAACAATCTGGTATTTACTAATTTTACACAATCCATTGTAAAACTTCCTGGTGTAAGACTTTAACCAACTGGGATTTCATATGAACCATAACCAGAGAGAGTGAACCATGATAAATTAACAGTATCAGAGAAAGCAGATGACATAGAGTTAACACTCACTGTATATAATTAAATAAAGCCAGCTTGCTTGCTTTCTTTCTTTCTTTCTTTCTTTCACCTCATACAAGTGATCTAGTAATCTCAATCATGGAATTTCAAATCCATCTATGGTTGTTGTCAAATTCAGTAATTAAAAATGCAACCCAGTGTACAAAGGACATTTTTCTCTTAATTTTAAAGATATTTATGGCTTATTATTTTTTAAACAAATTATTTACCCAAATAAATTCTTGCAATCACTTGCTGGTTCCTATGGACTATTTATTGACAATTATTTCTAAATTACGTAAATGTGTTGGTCACCAGTAAGTAAATCTTGTTTTAAAAATCAATGATAAGTGCAGCAATTATAAAAATATAGGATTCTCATTTGTATCTCTGGTTTAAAGTCTAATTAGTGATTTGTACTGATCCAATATTTTATATAAATACAAAATCTAAATATTTGTTTTCTTAAGTCTGTATGAGGTTATAGATATCTTTACAAATTTTGTTTAGAAACTGAATTTTAGAAGACATGCTCCTAAACACAAAATGTATTTTATGAATTATCTTAAGCATGAAGAAACACAAATATCCACTTTTATCATTCAAGAACAAATTATTATAATGCATTGCAAAATATTTGCTAATGGAAATGCAAAAATTTTTTTTAGCTAACCTGTTACTTCACACTATAGTACAGAATAAATTTTTAAAAGGCAAAATTTTTATTTACTCTGACATTAACAACATGGTTTAATTCAAAAAGTCAAAAGACTTATAGGGGTAATATTTCCAATTCAAACAGTATTTTGTTGGATTTCAATTTTTCCAGAGCTCTGAAATAAATAAATGTTTTTTGACTTTGCTTTAAGATGTTTAAAAGGGTATCAAGTATTTTACAGATACAGACTTTAGAGAACACTGAATTCTTAAAAAAAAAAAGTGTGTTTTTGTTTGTTTGTTTTACTCCATTGTAGGGTCTTGAAGACTTTTTTTTTTTTTGTCTAAAATCTCATTTTCACCTGCAATAATTGTATTCAGGTTTTCTCAGCAGGTAAAGTATACATTCTAAGAAGGCTTCAAATTTCAGAATTCCAATAATGCATTTAAACTGAGCACCCACTGAACCACGTTCTCTCCTCTTTGTTGTGTGTGTATGTGTGTCTATTATCTTCCAATTCTAATATTTATATTAAATTTTAGTCTTTTTAGCTCCCCAGAAATACCTTAGTGAACCCTCAGCAATTGCTAACCACTTAATAGTTGTGAACCGGAGAGCCCCTTCAAGTAGATCGTTAACCACAGAGTGCCTGACAATTTCCAAATCCTATCCTCTGTCCAAAAGGAAAAGATAGGGCTTTGTGAGGCCGAAAGGAAGCGAAGGAAAACAAAACAAATGTAGCTCATGCTGAAAGTGAAAAGTGCTTGGACAGATTACTATTTTCTTTTCTGCAAGGCGCCCTGCCAGACTTTTTTTTTTTTTTTTTTTTAATAGAGAAGAGTTATTTTTTGGTCTGATTTTTCAGTTTCTTGGAAAGTGTTGGTATTTACATCCCCACCGGTCCCTCATAATTATGGTTGGTTGTTTTGTGTTTTTTCCATCCGTCCACATCACAGACCGCTGACCCCCCCCCCCCCCCCCCCCGCCTCACTCTGTCAAAACCCCAACTCTGGGCGACCCTGGGTTTGGAAACTCCGCGGACTCCCGACGACACATCCCACTCTTCCTCTCACGCCTCTTATTTTAGTTGCAAGATCCCTCACTCCAGTTGCAGTAAAAGCCGGAAATTTTCATTTAACTACCCCCCTCTTTCTCGCCCCCCACTCGGAGCCGAGAGCCGGGGAGCTGAGAGGCTCAGAGCACAGCCGGGTCTCGGCCGCCTCCCCTCTCTCCGGAAGGCTTTAATTTGCACACTTGCTTGCCACTGCGCAGCTAGCCCCTAACCCCGCCGTCGCCGCCGCCGCCGCCGCCGGGTGGGTCTCGGGCAGAGTCGGCCTCCGGAGCCCCCGCCCCCGCCCCCGCTGCTTCCCGGGCTCGGCCGCGAGCCCCGGCCGGAGCCCAGCAGCCCCCGTTCCCCCATCGAGCGGCGCGGGCGGCGCCCTCCGCAGTCCCTCCGCCCTCCGCCGCTGTGCCCACCCCTTCGCGGGAGAGAGTGCTGGTAACTCCTTCCTCTGAGCGGGTTACCTGCTCGGCGCCGCGGTGGACACGTGCGAAGGTCTGACAGACACTCGCGACCCCCTCGGGAGGCCCGACGCCGCCGGGCCCCTCAGGTAAGGAGCTGTGCCTTTGGGTGGGTGGGCTGCGGGGTGGGGGTGGGGTCCCCGGGGGAGATTTGGGAGCTTGGCCAGGGTTGGAAGCGAGGGTGTGGGTGGGGGTGACTGTGGTGGGGGGTGTAAGTCTTCGGAATCGTCTTTAGTTAACCCCTTACGAACCGAGGCAGGCTAGTTACGGGGACCGGTTTTGGGGAGCTAGAGGAATCTCTCCTAATCTGGCAAGAGGAGGACATCCCACACCAGGGACACCCCCAACACTAAGGTCCTGTGCCTGCTCCCACATAGGCGTGCGCACAAACACCCACACACTCATCAAGCGTCTTAAAGCGGAATATAAACTCCACTCGGACACTCACAATTGAATAAGCCACACTTTAGGGTTTAAAATGCACTGCCTCTGGGGACTCCATGTGGGACATTGTGTTTCTGTGCCCCACATTCATTTCCCCACTAAAGCACACTCTCCAGCTCGGGGAGGTGTGGGTGTGGCCTCCACCTACTCCACCACGAGATAAATGTTAACGCAAGCTTCTTGCTGCCACCCCCTGCGGGGGTGTTATGCACACTTACAGGAGTGCACGCAGGCGGCCAGTGCACAGGCTTGGAGCCCCACAAGGACGCACGTTTGCTTTAGTTTCCCAGTTTACTTTTATAATTTAGAATATCCGAGTTAAAACGCACACCCGGCGGTGAGCAGCTCTGAGCCCCGCAGCGCGCCGCACAGTATGCACGTGGGGCGCATCTGCGTGTGCGCACACGCGGGAGTCGTGGTCCCAGTGCGGCCTCTTGTCGCTGCGCTGGTGGCGACCCTTGCGGTGCTTGGCAGGCTTCGGGAGAGGCACATGAAGGATTTCATTGAGTGTGAAGACAGAGAGCAGAGACAGAAAGCAGAAGGAGGCGGCTGCAGCCTTTGTAGTCGCGGAGGAATGCGGAAATGTTGAAGCACTATGTCAAACTTTTTTGAAATGGGGTCAAGTCACATTCAGCCAGCGTGGGAAAGCAACAACAACAACAAAAAAAAGTGGAGGAGAGGGGGGGAAAAGGCACTGTTGCTCCCGTTTCTCTCCGCCGGAGCCGACCGTCCGGCGAGCGAGGGGGGAGAGCCAGGGCGGGCGGTGCGGGGCCGGGCCGGGGCAGCGGGCGCAGCTCCCTGCGGGGGTGGGACGTCCGCGACGCTGCCTTAGCTGCTGAGCCTCCGGTTGGACTGGGGCGGGAGGGGGATGCCGGAGGGGCGGGCTGCGCAGCCGGCGGCTGCTACTCGGCTACCTGTGTGGCCCTAGGCCTGGCTCAGACCCCCGTGCAGGCTCTGGAGGGCTCGGTCCTTGGCTCCCCCAGGATTTGCCTTAACCTTTTTAAGGAGAGTTTTGAATGGAGTGAGTGTGAGGGGCTCTGCGCTCGCTACGGTCTCCAGCACACCGTGGGGATCGCGCCATTTGTTTCTTTAATTTCTGGCAGAAGGCGAGCGGGCCAGCGGTTGCGGGGCAGGTAATTCCGAGGTGTCCTGGGAATTCCAGACACGCGGCCGGCGTGGCGAAGGTCCGGCCGAGGCCGCGGCGGCCATGGGTTGGAAGCTCCCTAGGTCCTGGATTGCAACTGAATGGGGAGGGAAAGTGTGCCCCTACCCTACCCCTCCACCCCCGCACTTTGTTGTGCGGAGGGCTGGGGGGGGGCGGCGAAGAGCGTTTGGCTTTTTATGAGACCAGGCCTTAAGCCGAAAGAGGAATGGAGCTGCCACCTCTGCTGCTTAAGATCCAGAAGATCTGGGAAAGATCCAGGGAGTGGGAAAAGGTTCGCGAGTCGTGGCCCCAAGGGCGCAGCCCCTTCTCTCTCACCCCCGACGCTTGGCATTTACTCCTTCCACCCCCAGCCTTTTAAAGACGAGGTTGAGTTTTGATGAGGTTGAAAATTAGTTGAGAATTTTCAGGGCGAGACACGGTTATGCTACCTTCCTCCCGAAGTTATTCTTTAAGGAGATGACAAACTAAAGTGCGACGAATACCCCTTTCTCCCACCCTTATGGCCCCGTGGGCGCTCCCACTCTTATGGTCCCGTGGGCGACTCCCCCCTCCAGGGCCCCACCGTTTCTCCACTCCCGAGTAGCGGGAGCCCCAGCCCTCCCCGACCTCATGGGTTTCCACCAGGGAGGTCCTCCGAGTCGGAGGAAGAATTCCGTTTCCAATCCAGACTTCTTTACCCCAAGAAGACCATTTGTGTGTGCAAGTCGTTTTTAAATGTCTCCTCGTAGAAAAACTGAAAGTAGAAAGAAAGGAAGCAATTTCCTAGCAGATGTCTGACCACCCCTTCTCGCACACTCCCAGCATCGGGTTACAGGGTCCTGGGAGCCCCCACCCACATTCTGCAGCCCCACGCGGGTGGACCCACAGTGCCTCCACAGCAGCTTGTGCACAATCCCTGAAAGCCCCACGGCACCCCGGGAGCCCCTCTCCCTGCACGTCCAGGCCCGGGGAGGCGGGGTGGGTAGCAGTGCAACACAATGATGTAGGGATAAATATTAAGCCGTGACATTGACGTGCCCGGCACCTCCCCTCCCCCGCGCTCCCGGCACACTCTGGGCTGCTCGGCACGCCCCCTCCCGTTCCACTGCGTCCCGCGCCGCGCGCTCATCCCCGAGGGGCCCCTGCAACCTCTCCGCGCGAAGACGGCTCCAGCACTGCAGGGAAAGAAAAGTAACTTCGCTTTTCTCGGAGGAACCAGGAAGGATTAAGCAGCCTGGGAGAGGGCAGGAGCGCGCGGAGGGTAGCGATGGGGGCTTTATGAAATAGGAGGGAGGGGAGTCTACGGGAACCCGGAGGAAGGCGCCTGGGATGTCTGATTGCACTTTTTCTTGTCCTCCCGTCTCTTCTTTTAGGTGGAAGGATTGTGGACTGAGACGCGCTGGGGCAGAGACTATGTAATCGCTTCGGTGTCTGTGCAGAGGACTGCGCTTCGGGGAGGGAAGAGGAGGGATCGGCTCGCTCCTTGGCGACTCGGCAGGCGGAGTTTCGCTGCGGCACCGGGGTTGCGCCCGCCCGCGGGGAGGTCGCTCCATCCAGCCCCAGCGGCCGCGAGAATCCGAGCGCCGGAGCGCGGTAGTCGGCGGGGGCGAGGAAGAGCGAGACCAAGCTCCGGCGCGCGAGGGAGCGGGCCGGGGAGTCCGGGAAGAGGCGAGCGGCGGCCGCGAGCGAGCCGAGCGCGCCCCCCGCCCGCCCCAGCGGTGCCGCGCCGGGCGGCGTCCGGGCGGCATGGAGAAGGACGGCCTGAGCCGCGCGGACCAGCAGTACGAGTGCGTGGCGGAGATCGGGGAGGGCGCCTATGGGAAGGTGTTCAAGGCCCGGGACCTGAAGAACGGAGGCCGTTTCGTGGCGCTGAAGCGCGTGCGGGTGCAGACGGGCGAGGAGGGCATGCCGCTCTCTACCATCCGCGAGGTGGCGGTGCTGAGGCACCTGGAGACCTTCGAGCACCCCAACGTGGTCAGGTGAGCAGGGGAGCGGCGCCCGCGCCGTCGGAGGCCGCGCGTGCCCGGGGAGGGCCGGGGATCCTTGGGGCCCGGGGGCGGCTGGGGAGGCATGGCCCGTTGCCCTTACAGAGTGAGAGTAAGTTTTGTCGACAGAGCCGCGAGCCAGAGCCGGCGACCTTGCCAGACAGCGAGTAGAAAGACGAGTCAGGAAATGTGACCTGCGCAGGCTTCCCCGCCGCTTTGCAGATTGTATTTGCTCCCTGCTGCGCCTGAAAGGGGGTACAGGAAGTTGGGTGCTTTTTAGGGAACGAGCCAACCTGAGACGTGCCCTGTGGGCCCCCGCATATTTTCCCTGGCCATTGGGGAATTTTTGAGAGGCTGAGAATAAGAGAAGTGGCAGGATGCGGTGAAAATTAGTAGGATGAGAACTTTCCTCGTGGAGCCTAGTATAAATAAAGTTTTTTTAAAAAGTAGCAACTTAAGAATATTATTGCCAGTCACGTCCAGTTTTTCTTACTGAAGTTATATAATGATAAATAAGTGTCAAACAGAGTGGCCTAAAAAATTTCTTCCACGAATATATTGCTTATTTGTGTGTATTACTTTATGTCTCTAGGCCAGTATGGCCTTTAGACTACTTCTTTTAAGTGGTGATGTGTGAAGCTAAGATGTGGAATCTTTAGATTCTAAACGTTCTGCTTTTGCTTTTCCTGGAGGGGATGTGGAAAGTGGATGGGGAGACAGCATTTCTTAAAGCCTCTCCTGTGTGGTAACCAATAATTAAAGTGTGTGTGACTAGGATAATGGTGTTTTCTTAGTGATCCTGGAATTTCCCCATTGTGTGGTTGACATTGTGTGGTGTGTCATGCTTTTCTTTTCTAAACAGATATGCGTAGTTTTAAGTAGGAAAGGAATGCACAGAAACGTCTACAAATTCGAGTGTGATTTTACCTATCTCAACTCTTAAGATAGAGTGTTTGAAAAAGTAAGTCTTAGGGTGTTCTTCCTGTCCTCTCATCTGTTTGGGGATTCTGTTCAACAAACACATGCCTACTGTGCACGCTGTAGATGAAATTATGTAAATAAGCACAACTAAATATTTTTATAAAAACTCAAACAATTTAAGATTAGTCATCAAAGTCAAGAGACCCAAGACTGACCTTTGAAATACCAAGACCTACAGAGACTCAGGGAGCCCACTTGTCTACCAAATCTTCCTGGGAGGTTTTGACTTGTCTCCCCGTATCCTGTGTGATTGTGTGGTGCTTTGTTCCCAACACAGTTAGACTAAGGCTGGAAGGCTGCAAAGAATCATAAATACATAAATAAGGCAGTAAATGGCTATGAAAATAGGACCCCATTATACCTCTGCTTTAGCCAGTAAAAGAGAGGGGGCGAAGGATAATGTGGCCAGGAGAATGTGTGTTTTAAGGAAGATGGGATTATACATAACACCAATAGATTACTTTTTGTGCGTGTTTGTTGAAAACCAAGAAAAACTCTTCCTGTGTCTCTGTGACATTGGAGGGAAAAGGGGAGAGTACGTTTTGTCCCTGTAACTTAGTTATCTTCCTGGAGGAATCACCTAGGTGCTTCCCAGAAGATAAATTCCACTCTTGGAATTTTAGGATCCAAGTTCTTGTTTTATTTTGTCTGTTGCCTGTGGAGTGTGTCCAATTAAGGACCATTACATGTAAGTAAATAAAATCCTGTCCTCCCAAGCGAGAGGTGTTACAGCGGTGCCCTGTGTAACACTGTCTTTTACAAAGCGCTGTCCCTGTAACAGGATGGGTTTTGCCACTGTGTTGGTAGATTTGGGCTAATCCTCTTGAAATTGGTTTGTCTTTAAAGATTTCTAACTGACTCATGAGTTGGATTCTGTACTGAGAAATTTCAGGAGACTACTTATAAATTCAAGACGAAGTTACCTAAAGGTTTTTAAAAACCTTATTTTTACAGATTAAGAATGGTGATGATGGTGCCTACCTCTTAGGAGTTGCGAGGAAAAGCTGAGATAGTGTATGTGAGAGCACTTTGTAAATTTAAAAATGCTTCAGATGTCTAAGTATTATTTGTTTTCATGCTGATTAGTGGATCCCTCGCCTCGAAACAAGTTCCCAATAAAGCATCATTTCCCCTGACCTTTCCTATAGAACAAATCTTACTCAAACCCAGATGTACAGGCTCTGGAACCCAGAAACTGCTTGGATGTAATGGTCAGAAAAGGCCACCAGTCATAGGCCATGAAATTCAGTGACACTTGAGGTCATCTTCATGAGCTCCATATCTCTGTTCCATTTTGTTTCCTTCCTCTTCCTTCTCTTCTGCCTCTGCCTTGGGGCAATCACTGGTCCCCATAACTTGCTTAACTAGACTAGGAATTCAAGGTTTTGAAGGTTGCTAATATTGTTCAGGCAGGGTCAGAAATCAAGGACAGGTGACAGTAATTTTTTTCTTTCCAAGGGAGAGTTGTCAAAGTTGGACCCTCCCCCCCCACACCTGTGACTTGTTGGTGCCCGACAGGACCCGGTGTTAACAATGCTATGGCTGGTTTTGTAAAGGCTTCTTAAAAGGACAGATGTCTTTGTAAGTGCCTTCAAGTCATAGGTAAGTGATCATAATTATAGGCCCTTCCCACAGGTAGTTAAGCCTCTAAGCTTGAAGGAGCATAATAAACATATTAGTTTTTTCAAAAGTTTAAGATTTAATTTTGGTGGATTTGCCAGAAAGGCTGACTTGTTACCGCTGGCACTAGCACTGCCTTTCTGCACAGGGGTAACTAATTGAAATTCTTGTTTACCTGTGCTTGATGTATCCCAGGCCTGGGCTTGATCCGCCAGTCAGTGTCTAGGATGTAAATTTACTCTTATTTTCTAGCCGGTGATCCCGAATCCTAGAGCCTTTGCCAGAATCCGACTTCTGTGAACCTGTGTTGGAGCTTCACGCTCCACAAAGGACTCCTCTGTTTTACCTTCTGAACTCAGTCTAGATATGGTAGATAAAATAGTAATATGTTCTGTCAGCAGTCTGTTGATTCACCAAATATGTAATGATTGCTTATTATGTACCAGACACTGCTGGAAACTGGGGATTCATCAATGAACAAATCAGAAGAAGTCTCCATACTTTTAGAACTTACTTTGTAACAGGTTGTTCTTTTTTCTCTTTAAAAATTCACTTGTCTTTATTTCACGTGGGCTTGTTGTGCTGTATTTAGCCTCACTAGTTGTATAGAGCAGCTAATATTTATGATAATTTGGTTACCAGGAATTTGCTGATTGAGTAACTAAGATAACCAAAACACTAATCAGAATCAACTGCTTTTTGAAGCATTAGGAAGAGACATACAAATAGATGTCTCCAAGATGATATCGACATGGAACTAATAGATATGAACATTTGGGCTCCATGTATTCAAGAAGGATTACTGTTTAAAAACCATGGGGTTAGGTGCTGAGAAAGATACTTGGGTAAATCACACCTACTTCCCTCAAGGAATTCCCCCCATGTTTGAAGGAATAAGATGATCACCAAACCCCCTGAGACGTGACAGTGTTGTGTCATTACAAAGATACTGGTAAGCACTACCAGCATTGTCCCCAGGGATTAAATTTGTGTAATTCAAATCAAGTACTGGTTCAGAAATTAAAACTAAGGGCATTTCAGTGGATAAACTTATGATATCTAAATATGTTAAATTCTTACTGTTGGCATATTTAATTACTGCTTTAAGAAAAAACAACAGAAAAATCTATGTAGCTCAGTATTATTATTCAAGGAGAATTTTCCAATCTTTTTAAAGAGCTCGGTAACGTATAGCATTAAAGGAAAATAATAATTTTCTCTAGGAAAACCGAATCATTAACAGGGTAGAAGAAACATGGCATATTATGTGATGTAGCATAAAGCGGAATCCTGGGGTGGGGTAGTTCATGGGAATCCTTCTGAATAAAACTGTTACTTTGCGGGTGAGTAACATGTCTCTTAGGGCTTGTTTTAGTGAAAGCAGGAAAAGTGGGTTTAATTTTCTTTTTTTAAGTTTCAGTGTGTTAGAAGTATGTTTGGCCCTTCATTCTCTAAGAGTCCCTTGAAAAGTTTACAATTTTGTCAAGCTTCTTTAAGAAATGAGCATTTTCACAGTTATGTTCTGGCCATTCCTTGTTCCTGCTGAAGGACTTGGTAATGCTGAATTGTTGGCATTGCACTTGTACCCTTTTTATGGAACTGTTACCACCCTGGAATTATTAGAATTTCTCTATTAAGGAGGAAATGGCTTATAGAAGGGAAACTTCTATGAACTTGAATATCTCTTGATGTATTTCCCTATGTTTAAGATATGGACGAGTGAATATCTGTGAAAACAGACTCCATGTTAAAAGTAAATTATCTGTTGTTTTTTTTTTAATGTCTCACTATTAATGGTTCCTTAGGAATGTTCTTTCAGATTGAAACCCTTAATACTTATATTGTGTCATCGTAAATTCATGGGCATTAGAGTTGGAAAGACTTTGGAAGTCTTTCAGCCCTTTTATGTTATAAAGAAATTTCAGAGGTCAAGCAACTTGTCTGTCGTGCCATTTTTAAGTCGTTGACTTGGTCTAAAATCTGAGTAGCGATTTTTTAAAAAAATTCTTTTTGTTTGATGGAAGATGTTAAACAAATGAGTACATTTCTAGTTTGGAAAAAATGAACTATATGTGGACAAAGGTGCCGGTTTGCCAGGAATAAATGACATATCAATTCAGGAAATTCCTGAACTCTGTGGTGTGCCCTGCTGAAGTCTATCTGTAAGAAGTGTGATGATTATCCATTAAATTCTGCCTTTAAAGACTTTGAGTAATAACTATGATCATATAAACAGTCTTAGTTAAAAAATAATATAGGTTAATACTTAAGTAATAATAGAGAATTCATTTTAGACAAAACAGTAGGAAAAATCAAAATGCTTGTCTGATGAATGAACTGTTTAATAATGTGGCTCTGGTATCTACTACCCATATAATGAAATAAACATTATAATACTTGAAAATTAGGCAGCATAACAACCTCTAGTAAGCAAATATGGTACTAATGCTTCTTGAAGAACTAACCAGACTACTGCTGTATTTGTCAGGAGGTTCTGATGAGCTTGTCTTCCTAGGAAGGAAATTGTGGCTTCTTGGTGTAATAGAACATGGCAGAAACAAAATCTGGGTGCAGGAGGTTTGGTAATAGGACAAGGTAGTGTGCTTAGTGTTGGGCTTTGTCGAAGGGCCAAGAGGCACCACTGGGTGGGTACTGGTGGCGGTTGGTAACAAGCATGCCTATATAAAGGTCACTGTGTGATGAGCTGTAGATGCTAAGTCTGGTGGGGCGGGTAGGTCAGCAATCGGAGGGAGGAGTAGTTTAAGGGACACCAAGCAGTTGTTCTGAATATCACCAATTTGCTGCTATACTTGATTTCATTTTACCATCTGCACATGCAGCTCTCCACCGAGAGGTAAAGTAAAAGCACCTTACGGCACGTGGCAGGAATCTGTGTGCGTGGGCGGCAGTAGCCTGGTGGTCCCTGTGGGCTAGGGTAATTATTAAACATTTAGTAGTTTAACCAAATTTGAGCGACTGTTGGCTTTGTCATTTAAGTAGCCATTTTATTTTTAATTCTTATAATCTGGTCTTCCTAAAAGATTTTAATGCAGTAGAACTAGAATCACAGTATATGGATTTCTGAATTGGAAGGGGTCTTCGATATAACCTAGTCTAACCCCACCTTTGGTCTGTGTAGGAATTGTTTTGTAAATGTGTGAAACAATCATCTCACTTTTAGTCAACTGTTTTATTCCACCGTTAACGTGCGTTGTAGATAGAAATTGAGGATGGCCAAGGTTCAGGTGCAGGTTGATAGCCAGTGTTCGCAGGACAGGACGGTTAGTGGTCATTGCGTATCAGAACACGCTCCCTTGGGAGGTAAAAAGTATTTTCGGTTTAATAATTTAATGTTTTTTCTGACTTGAGTACAGGATTATATCTTTTATATCTATAGATAACACAATATCTGTAACTTATTAGTTGCCCGGTGTATATTTTCTGAATGAAGTAGAGTAAATTAAATTACATACCCCTGAGGTGAGAACTTTTCATCCTTTTAGAGCTGCATACAGCGTTAGCAAGTGCCTCCAGCTAAACACTGGGAAATTATTGGGTTATTAACTGCAGTGCATCTGCACACCAAGACTATTTAGTAAGAACTTTCAAATACTTACATCGATTTTTAAATTATACAAATACCCATTTTTTGGTCTTTAGTACTCGCTCTGCCTTTGGAAGGATTTTCTTGTGTTCTTGCTATGCATTTGCCACGTGTATCCTACATGCATACAGACGACTTCATTTTCCCTGAATTTGTTCCTTGCCGTCCATCTCTGCAACTTTCATTGGGGCCGATTTCAGAATGTGCACTCAGTGGCCTTCCTCGTACTACTGTTTCTACCTGTAGAAATGCTACCCATCCTTCAGAGCCAAAGCCTTAATGCCACCCTTTTTGTGTGTGGTCTACTCCTTAACACCTACATTTGGATAAAATTTGTTTCCTTCGAACCCTGACATCTTTGGACCTCCTTTGTGACACTCTGTAAATGTTTACCCCTTTATATTATTATGTCTGTTATATAAGATAGAATATTAATCTTCCCCCAACCACCCTCTTCTGATCCTCTACCTTTCCACACCCTAGTTGTAAGCTCCTTAAGGCAGAGAGTATCTTGTGGTCGTGTCTTCGAACCCTGACATCTTTGGACCTCCTTTGTGACACTCTGTAAATGTTTACCCCTTTATATTATTATGTCTGTTATATAAGATAGAATATTAATCTTCCCCCAACCACCCTCTTCTGATCCTCTACCTTTCCACACCCTAGTTGTAAGCTCCTTAAGGCAGAGAGTATCTTGTGGTCGTGTCCACTTACATCCTATATCCAGTGGAAATAAAATGAATAAATGAACAAGTGAATAAAATAATGGAAAAGAGGCTTAGTTATTAAGGAGGGGACCAAATGGATTATTTCTGTCACATGAATGTTAATACCGAGGAGTGTCAAATAAAAAGGGAAAGTGGACCTATATGTAGGAGTATGCTTATTTGGTTTCATGGGAATAATAAAAAAATAGTGAAAAGAGAACATTTCATTTTTGTTTTACTCCAGTCTATATAGCTTATATTGAAGTGAGTTTCAAAATTTAAGTAATTCCCATCATTAACTGTACAGTCTTGGATTTGATTTATACTGTATTGATAACATGAACATTAGGAAATGTGCACACATTCAGTAAAAGTTGAAAATGATTTGAACATTTTTAAATATAAGAATGGAAGTTACATTTTAATCAATTGCTTGAATTATTTTGGTTTTTTTGCCCCACTAATTTTAATATTGTTGGCATTCCTTACTGGAAAAACTCAGGAGGAGCTAAATTAAGCAAAACTTTCCTAATAGTTTCTAGAAGAATATCAAGATTTGGAATTCTGTTAAAACTTAGTCTTCCACTCCATTTCATAATTTGTGTACAGAGAATTTGGATTCCACCTTGACAAACTGGTAGGTTTAGTTAAGAAGTATTCCTCCAGCCGACCTAACTCCAGTTCCTCAAGACCCACGTGGTTGGTGTGTTTGCGTGTGTATGCGTGCGCATGTGTGCATGTCCGGGACAGTTGAATGCAAGATCCCTGAAAGAAGGAACTGTGTTTTCTTCTTCCTTTTGCTGTATCCCAAGCGTTTAGCATGATGCCTGGCATCTTGTGGCCCAGAATAAATATTTGTGAACGAATGAACGAATATGTACCATCTAGGAATTTAGATTTGATTTTTTTTTTAGTCAGAATTGGGTAATAATGTCTGAAGGCATATGTGAGATTGATAGCATTCAACAAGTATTTATTGGTTATCTGTTCTATTCAACATTTTATTCAATATGATTAACCTACGTCTTGAAATATTTACCCAAAAAGTGATACTAGATCTGGAAGCTGTTTTATAATGGAGTGTAGCTGAAACCAGTTGATCATTGTTAAGGCTGTAGAAGTTCATTGTACTGTTCTCTCTTCATTTGTATATGTTTGAAATTTTTCATCATCATAAGCTTTAAAAATGTTCCTAGTCAGTAGAATAGTGGTCAGAATACTTTGCTTCTATTTTGACTTCCTCCACTTACTAGCTGAGTGACCTAGAGTAAGTTCCATATGTCTCTTCGGTATGGGTTTCCCACCATAAAATTAGGAATTATTACTGTTCTTTTGACCTTAGAGAGTTCCTGTGATCAGATGAAGTTGTGAATATGAAGATCAAATGTTATGCAGCTAGAAGGTGTTATTAACAGAACGAATTCCTGCCCTCAAGAAGTTTGTAATTTTGTGGAGGAAACCAACATGTACACAGATCTCTGTATGGCACGTTGGGAGGATGGACTTTCATTTTTTCACTCCACGGGGTGAAAGTATGAATGGAGCTAGTTACTTCTGAAATGACATGCATTGGATTTATAGTAATTATAGTAAAATGCAGTCTTTAATCTGGGTATTGGTAGTTGGTGTCAAGTTTACCCAATGCTGTATCATTTTCATTAATGGATTATTGTAGGAGGATCTGAGGAGAAAGTGCTCCTGGAAACACACTGTCAAAACTGATTTCTGTTGTATTTCACTATTCAAATTAAGGAGAAGTTGAATTCTTTGCTTGTTCTCTCTCTCATAAAGATTTTAATTTTAAGTAATCTGTATACCCAACGTGGGGCTCGAAGTCACAACCCCAAGATCAAGAGTTGCATGCTCTTCCGACTGAGTCAGCCAGGTGCCCTTTTCTCTCTCTCTTTTTAAATTTCAAATCTCAAGATTATTCCTTTTTATGTCCCCTATTGGCATTTTTTTTAAGATTTATTTATTTGAGAGAGAGCGTGGGGGGAGGGGCAGAGCAAGAGAGAGAATCTAAGCAGACTCCCTGCTGAGTGCGGATCTGTTGTGGGGCTCCATCTCACAACCCTGAGATCATGATCCCAAGCCAAGAGTCAGTCACTTAACTGACTGAGTTACTCATGTGCCAGTCAGGTCTTTTAGAGATTTATTTATTTATTTGAGAGAGAGAGAGAGAGAGCAGGGATGAGGGGAGGGACAGAGGAGTTGGAGAGAGACTATCAAGTAGACTCCCCACTGAGCATGGAGCCCAGGTCGGGGCTCGATCTCACAACCCTGAGACCACGATCTGAGTGGAAATTAAGAGTCAAACACTCAATCGACTGAGCCACCCAGGAGCCCCCATTTTTAAAATTTCTTAGTGGAAACCAGGGAACTATCTGAGTGGTTTCAAGTTTTTAGATAATGTCGTCTACATTCCAATCTTATAGAATCACTTACGGAAGTTATTAAGTAGCCTTGGGTAAAAATGGGGTGTTTTCTTACTGAGCCATGAGACAGATTGAAAGATTGGGCTAGAAGGGACTCCTAGTGCTAATCATGAATGTATTTATGAAGTGTATTTAAGTGTATTTAAATGTATATATATATTAAATGAAGTGTATTTAAATTATGGAAGTCCCCTTAAACAACTGGGAAGGAAAGCATCCTTTCTTTGAAATAACGCACTTTTTACACATTAAGACACAGATGGAAAGTTGTGACATCCTGCTAGTCATTACAAATTATTTTTAAGCCCGTGGGATTTAATCAGTGGTAATTAGACTAGAAATTGAGGTGGTTGATGCCAGTTGGGTTCTCAGCTAAACCGGTTAGTATTGCAAAGAGAAAAACTCTGTTTCAGAGGCATTACTGTCTATCCTTTAACTGTCTGCTAACTCAGAATGATGGGATTCATCTAAAGGAGAACCATGTAAGAGCATAGCATGGTTGAGGGGTGCCTGGGTGGCTCAGTCGGTTAAGTATCTGCCTTCCACTCAGGTCACGAATCCTGGGTCCTGGGGTTGGGACCCTGCTCAGTGGGGAGCCTGCTTCTCCCGCTCCCTGTGCCCTTCCCCTCACCACTTGTGTTCTCGCACACTGGGCTCTCCCTCTCTCTCTCTCTCTTTCTCAAATAAATAAATAATCTTAAAAAAAAAAAAAAAGCATGGTCGACTCAGTGGTACCAATTCTGAATCCTAGAAAAACAGGACTTTTGAAATTAGTTAAGAGTAGCATCATTGTTTATGAAAAATGGTAGTTTTATCCCCACCTTAGCTGATAAAGTTGAGAGGTGAATCCATCATTAGGCAAATAGAGAACAGTCTGGAGCTGTAGCTTGTGATCTGAAAGGGCCACACACTTTCACGGAGATGAACAAAGACGAGGTAGAGGTGAGAGATACAGTGAGGTGAGGCTGTAATACGGTGATAGAACCTGGATAGCTTATGTAAATCTGAAATTTCTTAGACTTCAAAATCTAAAACCTAGTGATCTGAAAGGAGATGAGAATTCTGGCAAGTTTAGGAAGGCCTCAACCAGTACTTGTTGAAAAAGTAAACTCCGCATCGTTCTTTAATTCCATAAGAATAACATGGAATTTTATTTCCTGATGGCTTTTTCTTGGGAACTTTATTTTCACCATCTTCACATTGTCCTTTGTGCCTAGCGCTCAGATATTTGTGCAAGTGACGCATGGAGTAACGTAGAACATATGCTTCCTGTTAGAACGTAAGCTTCATCTGGGCAGGAATTTTTGTCGGTTTTGTTCACTGCTTTATTCCCGATATCTAGAACAGTGCCTGGCACATAGTTCAGTAAATGCCTCTTGAAGGACCAGCTGAACGAATAGTTGAACTGTGACCGAAGATTACTCTTTTTACAGTAATTTTATTGACAATAAAAATGTAAATACCAAAATTTAGTAGATATGTTATTTTCTATTCATTCATTAGTATTGCGCTTAAAACTCTTAAGGGTTTTATAGTCTTTAATAATTATAGTAGTAAATTAGATTCTGACTTAGGAAGTAGGAGTTATTTAATAATTTAATGGTTAGCAAGTAGATTGGACACTAAGCTATATCCCCTCTAAGCTAATTCTTCCACTATGTTTTCATTAGTTATGAGTTATAATCTTAAATAAAAATATTAAGTGATATCTTAAATGGTTCTATCATTTGTAGCAGAATTGACTTAGATGTTTTGGTGGAAATTTTAAGACGTGGTTGCAGATTCTCTGGGTTATGAAGTTTTATAAAAAGGGTTGGTACACACTGTCCTAAAGAGTTTGACGTAAGCTGTCAAGCCTTTGTATAAGTGGCTATAGCGGTCCTTGCAAGTGGTGAAGCCCGGGTGGCCAGTCCCGGTGTGAACCTCGCCCCAGTACTCCCATTTATGCTCCCATTACAAGCACCTTCGTTCTCTGCTTAAGTCAGTTGATTGTGATCATGTAAGGAATCTGACATTACTTAGTCATGACCAGCTGTAAAGAGTAACAGTGATAGTGATAAGAAGAAGAGGGAGGAGGACGGAGGTGAAGGTGGGGGGAGGGCAAGGAAGGAAAGGAAGAAAAAAAGTAAGGAAAAGAAGAAGGAGGCATGGAATGGAATGGAAGAGTATCAGGTATGTTGCTGGGAGTCGTTACTAAAGTAGAATATGAGGCGACTTGTTTGCAGTTTTTTATTTAAAATAATTACAATTTTCTGTTCATTGTTCTGGATATTATTGCTATGTGGTAAATTGGCCCAAAGTTGAGGGGCTTAAAACAATCATTTTCTGATGCTCAAAGATTCAGTGGGTGGAAGTCTGACGGAGCACAGCGAGAATGGTATGTTTCTGCTTCATGACGTCTGAAAGCTTGAAGTGGGGATAAAAGAGCAGCTAGGGGTTTTATTCAGCTGGGGATGTCTTTACCCTCAAATCTGTTGTTTCCTATGGGCTGGATGATTTAGGATAGGACCTGAGCTGGGACTGTAGTCCCACCTTACCTCTCCATGTGGTCTGGGGTCCCTCTCAGCATCAAGGCTTCAGAGTAGTTGGACTTAGATGGTGGCTCATGGCTCCAAAAGCCAGTCAGTGTTCCTAGGAACAGGCAGTGTCATTTCTGCCACATTCTGTTGGTTACAAGTGAGTTCAAAGCTTTATAGATACAAGGGGATAGGACATATATTATCTCTTAATTGGAAAGAGTGTTAAAGAATTTGTGTCTTCCCCCCTCTCTCTCTCTCTCTCTTTTTTTTTTTTTTTTTGTAATCATGATATTAGTACTTGGTGATTTGTACAGAAGGATTTATGATAAAAAAGCAAGACTCCTGCCCCAATTATCCGCATTTCCAGTACTCAGATACAACTTCTTCTAACTCTGTTTTTGGTGCTTCTGGTAGTTCCATCTGTTAATCTAGATAAAATGCTATGCTCTATTTCTTGATATTTAAACTTCAGATACCTATTGACTTCTTGCTCTGAAAGATGAGGATTTAGCTCATTAATACTACTGTTCATATCCTTCACCTTTTGTTAGATTGATCTATCTTTATTTCATATAATAAGATAATATGCTTTTGTTCTTTTATTTTTGACAATATCTCTTGATTCTCCATTTAATAAGAGAAGGGTATTTTATCCCCCTATCCTTTATACTCCTTTTAACACTATAACTTTCACCATCTACTTTGTTAAAGTTTTTAAACATTTACATTGTGTTCTGCAACCACAACTGTAGGTCCAGTGTTACTAACTCTGTGAGGTCAGAGGAGTCTTTCTTAAATACAGACATCTAGATTCTCATTTCTTACTTTGCATCACTTTTTAAAAATTGTACTCTATTGTAGTGTACTTCTTATTTAGATCAGAATGTTTTTATACTGTTTTGTTTTTCCTGGAGTTTACAATTGCCTTTCTATTTTTTCATGCACTGTTTGCCTTTATCACAGCCTCAACTTCTTTTTTTTTTTTCCAAACACTTTATCCTACTACCCATTTCTGTTGAATTGCCCATTTCCTGACATTTCTCTGAAGTTTTGGTTTACTCTGGACTGATTATTTACTGGGCCTGATGAACAGTTCTCTTCCTGAGACTTTTTCACTGCTCCTTGGGTTGAGCCACTTAATTCCTGCATCCTCGCCTTTCCTCTTTAGTGGTTCACACCCTTGTTTTGCTAGTATATGTTTGCAAGTAACTTCCTAAGAAATTCTGTATGGAAGATAAGCTTTCTGAATCGTCACCAATTTGGAAACATTTTTATTGTTCCTCACATTTGATTATAATTTGACTGTTTTTAGAAGTTTTGGATGAAAAATTTTACCACTGAACTTGAAAGCCATTGTTCTCTCTCTGTTCAGTGTTGCCAATGAGAAATTATCTGCCAAGACGATTTTCTAATTAGTTTTTAGTAACTTTTCTGTCTGGAAACCACTACGATGTGTTCTTCAGAAATATGTGTCTATGTGTGGTGCTTTTTAAATTAAATTTTCTGGGGGTGCCTGGGTGGCACAGTTGGTTGAGTGTTGGGCTCTTGGTTTTGGCTCTGGTCATGGTCTCAGGGTCATAGGATCAAAGCCTGCATTGGGCTCCATGCTCAGTGGGGAGTCTGCTTGGGATTCTCTCTCCCTCTCCCTCTGCCCCTCCCACTGTGCTTTCTCTCTAAGATGAATAAATACTCAAAAATAAAAAAATTAATTAATTAATTAAATTTGCTGGGTGTACTGTGAGATCTGTGTGCAGATTTGTTTCATTTTACTTTTAAAAATTACTTCTTTATTTATTCTATTCTTTCTCTCTGAGGTTCTCCTGTGAGTCAGATAATTGATCTTTCATTTGGGACCTTGAAGTCTCTTAAAGTTCAGTTGTACAGATTGGATCTCCATGTGTGTCTTGCCTTCTTTTCCTCTCTTTGTAACTATTCTGTTTGCTTTGGTTTTGTTGTGCTCTATATTCTAAAGAAATCTTCTCTCTTATTTTACCAACTGTCTATTGAATTTACTCTGGGCAATTATATTTTAACCTCAAAGTATCTTTTTCTGTTGTTGTTCTCAGCCTGCTTTTTCTTTTTCTTTTCTTTTTTTTTTTTAAACATTTTATTATGGTTTTATGGGTGTAATATGTCCTTGAATAGCTCTAAATGTTTAAAAACTTCTCCATATTATCTTTGTTTTAGTAAATGTGTAGTGTTTAACTTTGTTTTCCTATTGCTGGATTCTTTCAATGCCTGGTGATGTTTGGATATCCTTTGCTTTTTTTAAAAAATCAAGTTTATTGAGATGTAGTTCATATGTAGTAAAAGGCGTCCATTTTAAGAGTGTATTTTTTATGAGTCCTGACAAATTTATATGCCCACATAACCACTGTCAAAATCAAGATCTAAAACAGTTCCATTACCCTAAAAGTTCCCTCAGGACACTTCGCAGTCAGTCTCCTCCCCCTACCTGGACCCCTGGCAACTGCTAAACTTCTTTCTGTCATTACAGATTATATTCGTCCTTTCTAGAGTTCTGTATACATGGTATCAAACAGCACTGTGTTCTTTTGTGTCTAGCTTTCATCACTAATTTTGAAATTCTTTCATGTTTACTGTATCAGTAGTTCATTCTTTCCCAGTACGTGACTTTGCCACAATTTGTATATCCATCCACATGTTGATGGTTATTTGTGTTGCTTCCAGTTTGGGGCTATTATGAATAATGCTTCTATAAACATTCATATACAGGTCTTTGTGTTCATACCACATATGCATTCTTTTCATTTACATACATACCTAGATGTGGTTTGCTGGCTTGTATGGCAAATGTGTGTTTAACTTTTAAAGAAACTGCCGAACTTTTCCAAACTGGTTGTACCATTTTACATTTCCACCAGCAATGTGTGACGATTTCATTCAATTTGCATTCTGTTCAACACTTGTAACTGTTCTATATTAGGTGTGAACTGATATTACATTGTGGTTTTAATTTGCATTTACCTAATGACTAATGTTGTTGAACATCTTTTCATTTGCTTATTGGCGAGTCTCTTACCTTCCTTTGGGAAATATCTATTCAAATATTTGACCATTATTTAAAATTGGGTTATCTTATTGTGTTGTGAAAGTTATTTATATATTCTGGAAAAGTCTTTGTCAGGTAAATTTTTGCAGATGTATTCTCCAGGCATATGTCTTACTTTTTTCTTTTTCTTTCTTTCTTTTTTTTTTTTTTAATGATGTCACTCAAACAGAAGATTTTAATGTTTTCTAAAGTCTGACTTACCATTTTTTTCTCTGATGGTTTGTCCTTCTTTTATATCCCATCTAAGAAATCTTTGCTTACCCCAAAGGCACATACATTTTTTTTCTTATGTTTTCTTCTAGAATTTTACAGATTTTGCTGTTATGTTAAGTCTGTGATATATTCAAGTTAAATCTTTGTGTGTGGCTTGAGGTAAGAGTTCATTTTTCTCCTTGTATAGATACCCAAGTGTCCTAGGACCATTTGTTGAAAAGTCTGTGCTTTCTTAAATTTGGATTACATTGGCAACTTTGTAAAAAAATCAATTGACCATGTACATTTGGGTCTATTTCTAGACTCTGTTCTGTTCCATTGATTTATATACCCGTCTTTTTGCCACTGCCATGATGTTTTATTTACTGTAGTTTTATCGTAGTCTTGAAATTAGGTAGTGTAAGTTTTCCAACTTTGTTCTTCTTTTTTAAAATTGTTTTTTGTAATTCTGCCTTTTGCAATTTTGCTAAGAATTTTTACATCTGTGTTTATGAAGGATATTGTTCTGTAATTTTCTTTTTTCATAATGTGTCAGATTTTGGTTTTGAGGCAATGCTGGCCTTATAAAATGAGTCGATAAGTGTTTACAGCTCCTCTGAAAGATTTTCTGTAGATTAACATTAATTCTTATACCTTTAATAGAATTTACAGGGAAGTTGTCTGGGCATAGTATTTCATTATGGGAAGGTTTTAACTACAATTTCTATTTGCTTAATGGACATCAGTCTGATGTAGGTAGAATTACTTTTTATAATTTGTATTTTTCAAGATATTTGTGTTTTTCATGTAGGCTTTTGAGTTTATTGATATAGATTCTTTAGTCTTGTCTGTAGACTCTATAGTGATGACCCCTCTTTCATTCTTGATATTGGTAATTTGTAGGTTCCCCCCCTTTTTTTTTCCTTAACCATACAGGTAGAATTTTGGCAGTTTTATTGATGATAAATCAGTTTTTGGTTTCATTAATTTCCTTTATCATTTGTCTCTTGTCTAGTTTATATTTACTTTTATTTTTATTTCCTCTTCCTACTTACTTTGGGCTTAATTTGTTCTTTTAGCTTCTTAAAATAGAAGCTTAGCTCATTGATTTTAGAATTTTCTTTTCTAATGTAAGCATTTATGTTATTTTATTCTCCTCCCATAGATTTTGATATATTTTGGTTCCATTTTCATTCAGTTCAAAATACTTTATTTTGGTGATTCTTCTTTGACCCATGGGTTACTTAGATTTGTGTTCTTTAATTTCCAAACACATGCAGGATTTTTCAAATTCCTTTATGTCTAAAATTCTCTTGTGACAAGAGAACAACTCTATATGATTTTAATCCTTTTTCAATTTATTAAGACTTCTTTTGGTCCATGTAGTTTATCTGGGTACATTTTATATTCGATTCTTTTTAAAATATTTTACATTTCCCCCCTCACTATGTTTACATTTTCCTTTAGGTCTTTTAACATATTTATAATATTTACAATAATTGCTTTGATGTCTTTGGTATTTCATAATCTCGGTCTTTTCTGGGTCTCTTTCTGTTCACCGAATTTTCTCCTGGTAATGAGCTACATTTTCCTCTATGTCTGCATGTTTAATTCTTTTTTATTGGATGCCAAACATTATGAATGTTAGTTACATTGTTGATTGCTGGATTTTGTTCTATTCCTTTAAAGGTGTTGGACTTTGTTCTGACGGATAGCAAAGTTAACTTGGGGTTCAGTTTGATCTTTTAAGGCTTATTTTTAGTTTTTAGTTTTTGTTTTTGTTCGTTTTATGGGGAGGGGATCTAGTAGTGCAGGCTTTACTTTAGGGCTAGTGTAGGCCCACTAGTAAGGCATTAGGCTTTTGTAGTCTGTTCTTCTCAGGCTGATGGGAACAAACTAAAAAGATTTCTTGCCCTTTGTGAGCTCTAGGAATCATTCAGTTTACAATTTCCTAGTCGTTTATCTTTCCTCAGAAACAGTTTTTGCCTGGTCTTGTGCATTTCCACGTGTGCAGGTTGATATTCAGGAAAGGACTCAATAGATTTCCCCCCCCCCCGCCCCCGTAGATTTCTGAAGCTCTTTTTCTAGGTGGCTTTTTGTTCAGTACTCTGTCTTAACACATTTTAGTCACCTCAGCCTCCTTGTCTTCTTAGCTTCTTGATATCTTCCTACTCAGCTCAGTGATACTAGAGTCCTCACTTTGGGTTCCTTCTCCCTGTGCCTGTGGTCTGGAAATTGCCTCCACACAGAAAGCCGCCAGGGCAGTTTAGGCCTTCCCTCTCTCAGGGATCATCATTCTATACCACCTGGAGTCTAGTATCTGAAAACAGTTGTTTTATATATTTGTCCAGTTCCTAGTTGTTTGTGACCGTTAAGTCTGAACCTTCTTGCTCTCTTACTGCCTTGTATATCCATTAGATTTTTTAAATAAAAACTGGGTAGCTAGTATGGCTGTTAAATAAGACTTTTTCCTCCCTGCTAGATCTTTTTTTTTTTTTTTAGATTTTATTCATTTATTAGAGAGAGAGAGCGCAAGCGGGGGGAGGAGCAGAGGGAGAGGGAGAGGGAGAAGCAGACTTCCCACTGAGCAGGGAGCCCGATACGGGGCTCAGTCCCGGAATTCTGAGATCATGACCCGAGCTGAAGGCAGACACCTAATCGACTGAGCCACCCAGGTGCCCCAAGATCTCATTTCTGAGTGGAAATTCTGGGTGGCTCATTTGGAGTAGGGATGGAGTATCTTTTATCATGCTCAGTTGGTGTAGGGGTGAGAGTATCTTTTATTAGGCTTTACTTTTGAGTGAATGGGAAAATTGGCTGTCAGGATGAGGAAGAACCCCCAAATGCTGTATTAAGAAGGGTTTTATCCCAATGTCCTCGGTATGGGGATGACAGTGGGGATGCTGACCGGGGCCGTTACCGGGTACAGACCTTCCTTCAGTTGCCTCCCCTGCTTGGGCTGCATTTCTCTCTCCCTTTCTCCATCACACCTGCTGGCTCATCCAGCTCCTGCTTCCTCCACAGTGCCCTCATAGCTTGTTTTAGGGCGCTGGCCTTCCCTTCAGTAAAAATATTTGAGCATGCCCCTGATGCTCACTGACTTAGAAAAATTATGTCTGTATACAGATATATATATATATATTAAAACACACAAAAGCGATGATTTTGAAATGAAGGAATAAAAAAAAAAGCCTATAATTAAAAGGTATTTTCTTAATATGGTTCCTGAATTACATGTTCACCAATCTAGAGACCACTGTCTTTTTGGTGACTTTCTCTGTCATTTTCCTCCATCAACTTGCTTCTATTTATTTTCAGTCATCCAGAAAATCTACTAAATTGTCAATTTTTTGATGGCATCTTTCTTTACTTACGGGTTTTATTTCTTTTTCTTTGGTAGTATATTGAGAAAGACTGGACGCAAATGTTTACAGTGGGTCTGCCATTTTTTTTGTTGTTCTTTTTTTTTAGAGAGGGAATGGGGAGGGACAGAGGGAGAGAGAGAATCTTAAGCAGGCTCCACGCCCAGCACAGAGTCCTAGGCAGGGCTTGATCCCCCAACCCTGAGATGGTGACCTGAGCCGAAATCAAGAGTTGGATGCTTAGCGGACTGACCCAACCAGACACCCCGCATCTGCCATTTTGAAGTGGAAGTCCCATCTGATCTATTTCTTAAAACTTTAAATAATTAAAATGTCCTTATTTCTTGCAGTTTCAGTTTTGGTTTACCGAGTGGGAGCAGAAGGGTGTCGCTAAAGGTAGTGGCCTGAGAATTGCTTATAACCTGCAGGAGGTTTTATTTATGCAACAGTCTTCACATTTGGATAGATCGATAGTAGTGTGACTCAAGAAAGTAGCCTGCACATTTCACTGGGAGCAAAAAAGTTGAAGAACACATTTTCTGGAGACATATGGAAATCATGTGAGATAGACTTTTCCCCCATTTCTGTGACATTCCTTAATTTTGCGGACAGTCTAATCATCTGGAAAAGAGCCGTATATATAGAAAGAACATTGTCGCTGTCTTCCTGTTGCCTGTTGCACCTGGTGGTCTACAATCATGGTCATTCTTGGTTTCCATACTGTCATTTCTAGGTTTTCATAGAGCATCCCAACAGCTGGTGTAAACCCATAACATGCGTTAACTAATTTGACATCATAGTCGGAATGTTAGCCAATTGATTTTTCTTCAGAGAAACCAACTGAAAAAATAAGCCCACTATGAATTAATTCTTTGCAGGAATTTCCCATGTCTGATGATTTAAAAGAATAAATTCTGCATGTAAATGAATCATTACAAGCTTAATTGAAGCTTGTTGGATACTCAAGATTACTCACTGTGGTGTGTTTCTGATGGAGACAGGAAGTGAAAAAGCAAGGTCTATGAGATTTTTTTTGTGCATGAAGTCTCAGCCAGTCTTTTCATGTTTCTCATTGAGGCTTTGGTCGCTAGGGTAAATGACTCAAGGTATCTATTGCCGCTTAGCTGTTTTTAAGGGGGAATTTCCCCCCACACTCCTCCCTGCCCCAAAATAGCTAATTATATACTGGAAGTTTCAGTACATTGTTCACAGTTTGTGAAGTCAGCATATTTCTGGAAGCTCACTGTGAATGTAATTCTTCGCTGTACTGATGCTTTTGTTTCTCCATCCCTGCAGCCAGCACAGTACTGTAAGGACACAATTCTATCGCTATTTTTTCCCTCACATTTGATGTGGTAGTTTGCATACAGCTGCAGAGTAGACAGTTACCTTTGAAAGGAACATTTGGCTGCTCTAATTTGATTAAAGAAAACCACCTCAATCATTTCTAGACTGAGAACGTTTTCATTTTAACTTGGCAGTAGGAGTTGGGAATGTACTCACTGCACTTAGATATGTGGGGGAGCAGTCAGGGAACAAAACCAGCTCCTCAAATGGAGACAGCTTTGGTGCAGTTGTTTCTGGTTTTTTGTTGTTGTTGTTGGTTTTTTTTTGTTTTGTTTTGTTTTTAAGGCAAGCAGTGTTCTGTACGATTGAATCACCTTCTCTTTCCCTCCCAAATTTTCTGCGACCTTGATTTTCACCTCTGTCTCCTTTTCACGGGCTTTTCCTTAGCATTTCCTGTAAACTGATTGTGGCAGGGGTAGAATGCTACCCTAATGTGATTTGAAGGACTTGGAGGTCCTCAAAAGAATTCTCCCATTTTTATATAAAAAGAAACCTCCAAATCATGAATGACTATGAATTGGACATGCTTTCTTGGCCACCATTGAGTGGCTAAAAAAGTTTTTCGACCATGCGTGCACAGACCAAGGTTGGGAATTTAGTTGCAAGTTGCACAGAAGAAAATTGCTTGCCAGCAGAAGCCTGTATACAGCCCTAGTGCTAGACAGTTACTAATCATCTCACATATGTCTCCTGAGATAGAAGAAAGTCTGATCAGCAGTTAGTATGACAGTTGAAAATACATTCTGCTGATTGTGGGTTGGCATCTACTTTATCCATATGTTATTGGAAATAATTGAGCAGGGGCTCAGTCTGTAGGGTAAACCATGAATGAATTCATGAACCACAGTTCAGCAATGTAATATATGGTGTTCTTGGGAAGGTACTATGGTGGCATCCTAAAAAGTTTGTGAAATTTTAAATAAAAACTATGAGGGTACACATAGAGTCTTGGAAATACAACCACATTATTATTAATTGAGCCTTGGATATTATTGGTAACCTAAGAGTCGAGGTCAGATGTGGCCTCACATTCTCCCCCATGACAGTATGACTTGACCACATTGTACTTCTCACCTGTCTAAGCTTTAGTTTCTTCATTTGTAAATATAGGACACATATTAAATGATGTTTCTGAGTTTAGGTTCCTGTTATGTGTTTGACACTTGGCAAATACTTGGCTACCTCACTCTCTCTTCCTCTCCTCCTTGGTGTCACCATTCAACTACTTGGAATGTTTTGAGGGAGAGTGGTTTTGTTCATGGAACATGTGGCCAAACTCAATGAAGTCCTCTCGACATTCTCATATGTGCAGCTCTCATTCTCTTGGACATAAATTGTTAAGTCCAGGGGGACTCTATCAAGTCTGCCTAGCTTCCCTATGGATAATCAGCCCTAGGCAGACATTATATCAGGTACTAGTTAAGATACGAGCACAGTGGATATGGAAATTGTTTAGTAAATGTTAGCTGTTGGATAGACTTATGTTGTCATCTTGAATTCTTTTCCATCTTGTGTCATCTCTGGGTGCTAAAATAATTTCCACATTTAATCTCAAGATTTAATGAAGTCACCCTGGTCTGTTCTTCCTTTTGAGAGTTAAGGCCAAGAGGCAATCTTCCTGTTTTGTTTTCACACACAGTTGGGAGAATGTCAATCTTTTCAGTCACGTCTGGGTCATGGAAGCATACAAAGACTGCAGAGGGACTGAAAAGATAATTGTCCAAAGGCCACTGCTACATCTGGATTTGGCGACCCAAGATTTGTAGTAGATACAACTTCGTAAATGTAGTTGAATCCCTGGCTAGCTTACAATGCTGATCTGTTCCGTAATATAACTGAAAAAATTACCTCAATGCAATAAAATATTGCAAAAAGTAATGCTTGCTGTGTTTGTTTTGTTCAGTTACCAAAATTATAACATCAAACAAGATTTTAAAAGTTAATTACCAGTGATTGAGGATTTAATTTATTGATGTAATTGTTGATTTAATTTGAATACGTTTTTGGAGACCTGTAGAGATTCTGCAGAGAAATGCTGACTACTAATTCTTGATGTCACTTCAAACTTTCTTTTTCCTCAACAAAGAATTATTGTGATATTTCTCATATATAATCGCCTTTTCACTCATTTATGGAACATAAGAAATAGCAGGAAGATCGGTAGGAGAAGGAAGGGAAGAATGGGGGGGGGTAAACAGAAGGGGGAATGAACCACGAGAGATTATGGACTCTGGGAAACAAACTGAGGGCTTCAGAGGGGAGGGGGGTGGGGGAATGGGATAGGCCGGTGATGGGTATTAAGGAGGGCACGTATTGCATGGAGCACTGGGTATTATACGCAAATAATGAGTCATGGAACATTACATCAAAAACTAAGGATGTACGGTATGGTGACTAACATAACATAATAAAAAGTTATTTAAAAAATTAAAAAAATAAAAATATACTTTTATATAGCCCAGTACTACTGAATACTGTCCAAGTCCTACTGTTAGTGTTCCCAGATACATCTTCTTGTGTGGACTCTCATCTGGGTGACAACGTTAAACATTCAAATCCAGTGAAATTATTGAACGTGTCTAATGAGTTGCATGGAGCCTGAGACCAAGATTTGGTTTTGTTCTGTTTTTTAATAATGAATGTCTCATTCCTTTTTCCATGGCGGTTGTCTCCTTAAGTCCTATTAAGTAGAGTTTTTCTCACAGCTGGGAGGGATTGTTATTCCCATTTATAGATAATGAAACTGACACAGAGAATTGAAGTGGGCTGTTCAAGGTCACCTCGACTCCAGGTGTCATATCCCGCATCTCAGGATTTTCTGTCCAGTCCTTACAGGTGTGTGAGTCATGCCGGGATCATTTGGATAGGACTGTTTTGGTTATGCCTGTTTGGGAATTAAATGTGAGTAAACTGGATGCTGGCAAGGGCACACTGATTATTTAAGGAGGAAACTGGCTCCTATTACCAGGAACTGGGGGTAATAATCGCTTTGGCATATTAAATGCCATCTCTATTTTAATTTAATTTTGCTAACAATTTGTTTTAATAGTCCTACGTAGTGACAAATGCTCATGGAATCGGGATTGTTAAATAGAGTCATTTGTTGGGGTTCATGCTGCTCCTCACCATGGTAGCAGTCAGCTTTCCGTGGCCTTGCCCCCCCAGGCCAGTGAGAAAAGGAAGAGTGTGGCAGGTCAAAGGAAGTACACTCACCTCTGAACCTGGCACAAGAAGTGCTGACGAGCGTGTCACTTACGCTCCTGATGACTCAGCATTTCCTGGTTTCTCTCTGTCGTGGTGCTAATAATATCGAATGACCTTGGTCCAAACTGACTGTTTCAGGGAACCTTTGGTTTCCTCATCATCAGACATTTGAAATCAGAAATCCTTTCCTTTCTTTCGCACATTAATTAAGAGTACTAGGTATGAGCCATTGTATTCTGTGTTGGATTACATGCCTTTTGTTCTTAAGATTAGAAGTAGCTTTGGCTCTGGAGTATAATAAGTAAATACATGCTTACCTCTCAGCGTAAGGCAGTCCTGTTATATATAGAATTCGTCTGCTCTTTGTATTGTTTCTGCGCAGTCCGATGACTGGGGCAGAGGTGGAAGGAAATGAAGTTCAAACCACAGTTGCAGTGTATTTGCTACATTGATTTTAGGAAAGGCTTAGGGACCCAGATGCCCAGCAGGGAGGGAAACTGCATCTGTTCCATCGGAACCCTCATCGCTCTCCGAACAGGCCAGCACAGCCCACTCTGTGAGCGAAACCAAGTTGTATTTACTAATTCGTTTTATGTTTAGAACTAGCCAAGATTATTAGACTGAGAAGCTATTCGTATTGAGACATCTGGAGATGAAGCATTTCAGAAATCCTTGACAATTTTAGAAAACCTCGAAAAATTTTTACCTGTTTTCCTGGGCTGTTATAACATCAATTATAGGACGTGGTTGAGAGTTTGTCCATGTTGACAGCCAAGTTGTTTAAAAATTTATGAAGCAGTTTTAAAGTTATTTTATACGTTATCCAGACATGAAGTTTCTCTAGAAATACATTTTTCTTATTAAAGACAATTTTAGGGGCGCCTGGGTGGCGCAGTCATTAAGCGTCTGCCTTCGGCTCAGGACGTGATCCCAGCGTTCTGGGATCGAGCCCCACATCAGGCTCCTCCGCTGGGAACCTGCTTCTTCCTCTCCCACTCCCCCTGCTTGTGTTCCCTCTCTCGCTGGCTGTCGCTGTCAAATAAATAAAATAAAAATCTTAAAAAAAAAAAAAGACAATTTTAAAGCAGTAGTTTACAGTGAAGAGATACTTAAAGCAAAAATAATGGTGTGTTTAAAATGAATATTTATTCTTACTTCTTTATGTGTTTTTATCTTTACAAGGCCCCTAAATAGCAAGCATTTAGCTGCTTCCAAGTAAGCAAAAGTAAAAATTCCTACAGAAAACATAGCCCTGACCTTTTTGCACATGTAATCCAAACGAAAGTTAGCTTTGAAGTGGTGTCTTGTTACATAATCGTACTGAAAGTATGCAGTAATATGTATTCCTTTGAATGTCTTTCATTCAGAAACATATTCTTGTTTATTTGACTGTCCTACCAGCTGAAAATGGATTATGTTCTGGTTGTTCATCTAACCACCCAACCTCAAAATACTTGAGAAATTACATGAAGAACTTCATTCCAAAGCATAACATTTTCAGAGAGATTCAGACCATTGGAAGATTGAACATGGAATTTCACTCCATAGATGATTAAAATAAAAAACAAACAATGGAAGAAAATAAGCAGAATTTAGAAACCTAGGTTTTGCCTGACAGAACACCTGTCCAATCAGCAGTAAATTATTTTAAAGAGCATGTACTTTCTAGAAGGTACTTAGTGTGGGCCATTTGTTTCAGACATGTCTATAAGCATTGCTACCAGACTATTTGGCCAACTCAGCATTAGGGAGTAGAGCGTTCAGAAGCATAGCAAATCATTGCAAAGAGTGTGAGAATTATGACCAGTACAGGCAAAAACAAATGAAACCCCTTCTTTTCTTGGGTGTTCTCTGAGATGCTGCTATAGGAACCTGAGGATTGGTAGCATTTGCTTAAGACTGTCAAGTTTCTGGTGCTGCCCACAGTACAAAAACTGGCATTTTGATTCCTTTTGAATTTCCTCATCTGATTTAGTGAGCATTCTGCATATTGAGAATTCCTCTGCAAGAAATTCTACTTATCACTAAAAAAGAAAACTACTATAAGAGATTTCTTCTTTTAAGATTTTATTTATTTGAGAGAGAAGGGAGAGCACAAGGTGGGGGTGGGGGCAGAGGGAGAGATTCGTCTCGAGCCCAGTGTTGGGCTCCATCCCAGGACCCTGGGATCATGACCAAGCTGAAGGCAGACACTTAACCGACTGAGCCACCCAGGCCCCCCATATGAGATGCCTAATTTTTGTGATTGTTTGGCATTTATAGGGAAGTCTTTTTGTTGAGTTGCCTAAGTGAGGAATTGAATCCTCCAGTTAAGAAAACCTAGTTAATTGGGGGCGCCTGGGTGGCATAGCAGTTATGCGTCTGCCTTCGGCTCAGGGCGTGATCCCGGCGTTCTGGGATCGAGCCCCACATCAGGCTCCTCCGCTATGAGTCTGCTTCTTCCTCTCCCACTCCCCCTGCTTGTGTTCCCTCTCTCGCTGGCTGTCTCTATCTCTGTCGATAAATAAATAAAATCTTAAAAAAAAAAGAAAACCTAGTTAATTGAAAGTTGTCATCTCTCCTGACCATTAAGACCCATTTTCAAAGAATTAGAATATGACAAATATATTGAACACTAAAGCTTGTAATTTAATACTTTGTTGATTATTGAGAAAATATTTCAAGATTTATACTTTACTGTAATCCTTCCCAATTGCAGTTATGATGAACATGGCCTATTCCTGCTATTGAGAGAATTGCAGTTAATAAAATATTAACTTGGTTTTATGACTTGGCTATCCATGAAAGAGGAGAGAAGGCCTTATGTCTTGTCTGTTGAAGAAACAAAATCTATTGTGTTATATCTTGGTTAGATATAAAATTTCTTTTTTTTTTTTTTTTTTTTGGTGGGGGGACAGAGGGAGAGAGAATCATAAGCAGACTCCATGCTGAGCTTGGAGCCCAATGTGGGGCTCCATCTCACAATCCTGAGGTCATGACCTGAGTCCAGATCAAGAGTCAGATGCTTATCTGACTGAGCCACCCAGGCGCCCCTAACATTTCACTCTTTAAATCCAGAGATTATGGAGGGAAAGTTTGAGAGGTTGAAATGGGAGTAGTGAAGGGAGTGAAGGGCGAGCAGGGAGTTTAGGTAGAGAATAAACGGAGAAGACAAGTGTATAAGAAAATTCTGAAGTATAGAGGTAAATAAAGTAGAGAATGACCAAAAAAATTAGAAGAGATCAAATTAAAGAAATAAATCCTTTCTTAAAGTTTTGAAATATCATGAGAATGTCAAAATTAGGGTGGCAGAAAACTCCTGGTTCTGAGAGAGTATCCCTAGATTAGACAAAGACAGAAATGACGTTAAAGAAAAAAAGTAGAAGGAAAGAAAAAACACCTAAATGTGCAAGAGAGTAATTAAGAATTAAAATGAGTTTGGATCCAAAATTGGTAAGAGCTACAACTTCAGTGTGGTTTATCTTAAATCGTCGACCTGTTACCCAAAACCCACATTTGTTTGTTCTTTTCATATTATGTTTTTGGTGGGAAACATAAAGTAAATTCTTCTTGCATTCATCAGCTTTTGGTCTTATGGTAGAAAAATATGGATAAAAATGTTGTCCTACCTGACATGCAAATAAGAGTTTTTGGTCTGTTCTACATGTTGTAAAATTACTATTGGTTTTCATTATTGGCATTATTATATGGGGTATCTTGTGCTTCTTATCCAGTTACAGAGAAGCCCTTGTCATATGATGTTAAAACATGAACTGACTTCTTTAGAAGGATAAGTGGTAATCAGTTTAGGACGTTGGATTCTTCATTTCTCCTTCACATCCCCACCACTCTTCATGGGGGATCATGTGCATTATCCATTTTGCACTTAATTGCATGTGTTTATAAAGATGCTAATCAAGTGATAAATAGTGATAAAAATAAAGGGATGGTGGTGGTGGGGAATCACTAACAAGTCTACAATGGTAGGGGCATCTGGGTGACTCAGTCAGTTAAGCACCTGCCTGCAGCTCGGGTCATGATCCTGGAATCCTGGGATCGAGCCCCGTGTCGGGCTCTCTGCTCAGTGGAGAGTCTTCTCCCTCTCCCTCTGCTGCTCCCCCTGCTCGTGCTCTCTCGAATACACTCTCTCTCTCTTAAATAATAAATAGGTAAAAATTTATTTAAAAAAAAAGTCCACCATTGTTTATTTTTTAAAGGGACATTTTAAACAGTCCTAGATACATTCTCAAAGTACATTGCTAAATTTGGTGGGGGTTTGGAGGAGAGATATATACACATATATATTTTAAAGATTTATTTGAGAGAGAGTGAGAAAGTACGTGTGTACGAGCAGGGGCAGAGGGAGAGAAACTCAAGCCGACTCCGTGCTGAGCGTAGAGCCCAGTGCAGGGCTGGATCCCACAACCCTGAGATCATGACCTGAGCCGAAATCAGGAGTCTGATGCTCAACCAGCTGAGCCACCCAGGCGCCCCTAGAAGACATTTTGTATATATTTTGTGAGGGGAAATCTCTGTCTAGTTTTACTTGATGTGAGGATATGAAGCTTCTGTAGATAAGATATTGTAATTATACCTTTGTCAGGAAGTTAGGTTTTTTTAACTTTTTTTTTTTTTAGTAAAATATGCATCACCTAAAAGTGATCATTTTAACCATTTTCAAGCGTACAAGTCAGTGGCATTAAATACATCCACATTGTTGTGGAGCCATCAGCTCTATCCAAGCCCAGAATTTTATTTCCCCCTTTCTCACAGGAAGATAAATTTTTAAATGACGTTTGGTCACCTGATGAGAGCCAGGCAGCAGTTCGTGATACAGCCAGCAGGCTCAGTGTTAGGAATAGAAATAATAGAGGCGCACTAAAGCTAGCTCAAGAAAGAAGGATGTTACTGTCAATGCACAAGCCCTTCATGAGAATCTTTGCACATTTGTCTTCTTGGGACCGGGGTTCTGGACTCCAGGACCCTATAAGGAGTGCCTGTGGTCTGTCTTGCACCACCGTGCAGGGTTTATCCTCACGGCTTCCTGTGTGTCTTCATACCCAGGGCTTCCTCATAACCTCCACATCCACAGGCCCAGGGTGGTCTTCACAGCTCTGGGTCCGTGTGAGGTTTTTGGTGTGGTGCCCAGACCCGCATACAAACACTGGTTCTTAGTTCATATTTCAGAGAGGCTGAGGCATGGTGTGGGGGAAACAAGCCCTAATCTGGGCAAGACTGGATTTTCACCCTGGTTTCACATGGTGAAGAACGTTGGTTGGCATTTGATTGTTGTTCTAGCTAAGGTCTGAGTCTTTAAGACGTAAAGTACCGTGTTTGTCATGAAAATGCAGCTTTAGGATAATTCTTATATCGTTTTGAAGTTTGACTAAGCGTTTCAAAGCCATATATGTGTTCCTAAACAGGTTTACAGTTGCATGCTGACACTGACGGTAGCTTTTAGTCACAGAAACTTGAAGAAGTTTCACCTTGAGAGCACTGAAAATGCTCGTGGAGAGTAGGTTGCCTGGATGAACATCATCAGTTCCTGGCCACAGCAATCATAGAGCATACTCATTTTGGCGGGAAAGTCATGCTCTTCAGATTGAAAAATTGGAACATCATTACAGAAGACGGATTTTTATTTTAAACCATTGAACAGAAATGCTGTGTGGCTTATGATGACTAGAAGACACCTTATGTATAATTAACTTAATGATGAATGCTTTTAGCAACACACCCAAATGAGCAACATCTCTTCAGATCCTGGATGACTTGAGCCCAGAGAAGGGGCAACATGGCGGTGATGCTGGACCGGCAGGCAGCTCCACAGATCAGCTTCCCACTCCTCCCAGGTTTAGCCCTGCCACTCTGTTGGTGCCTACGTTGGGAGCACTGGTTATATGACCAGTTCTCTTCCACTGGGGCTTCAAGCACCCTTGCGTTGAGAGAAAGGGCCATATGTTTTTTAGAGTTGAAGAAATTATAGACTTTCGGAGCTGCTCATACTCATTTGTTCAGTTTTTGAACCGGGATTATTTATACAAGCACTGCTTGACCGGCATTTCTTCCCCAAGATCACGTTATAGCAGTGGTCTTCCGCTGGGAGCGGTTTTACCTCTGGGGGGGGGGGATATTTGGCAATCTCTGGATGCATTTTCTTTGTCATAGCTGGGGAAGGGTACTGCTACTGGCATCTAATAGGTGAAGGTCATGGATGCTGTTAAACATCCCACGAGGCACGGACAGCTCCGTACTGCAAAGACAATGCAAAACGTGGATTGTGCTGAGGCTCCGAAGGCCTGCATTACAGAAAGGCGCTGGTTAACATCAGTTTGTAGGAGGCAGAAGGTAGTAAAGTCTGTGGTATAAACTGGGCGAAACAAAGAGGCCCAACACTGTCTAGCATTAATAAGGTTAACATTCCTACAGTCAGCACTCGGATGTTAGTACTTTACCATCAATGCGTGAGATGGGGAAAACCCAGAGTAGGGATAACTTTCGTCCTTAATTGTTTAATTGGGAATAAGAGCAGATGGCTGGGATGGACAGAGCTAAGGTCAACTGGGAAGTTTGGGATTTGGGAAAATTTGGGAGTTTAGTTTGGGACTGGAATCCACGATGAAGGGCAGGAAGTAAATGTCGTTGCATTTGTTCATTTATTGAATTTTCATTAGTTTTATTTTATCCCTGCTAGGGAATCAGAGCTTTTTGAAAAAAGACTAAGGAAGTAGGGATGACTCTGTTGACCCTTCCTTACAAGAGGATACACTCATCCTCCAGTGGAGAAAGTGTGAGGTAGTTCCAGACAACTGACACCTCTGATTAGAGCCCCCTCCAGCTTCGGGGTGCATCGCCTCCCGTCTGTTCTCTGTTGTCTTTACGTATGTCACAGTGGCTGGTCTATCAGGTTTTATGGTTTGCCTTCTAATGCCTCTATCTGTACAATGTCATTAACACATATGCGGGGATTAAATAAAATAACCAGGGGAGAAGAACTTTTGAAATGAATTGAAGTGAATGATTCTGAAGTTTACGAATGTAGTAGATGGCATCCATAGACAGATGAGGCTTTACCTGTTTTCTCTTCATCTAGACTTGACCCTAGAAGATTAGTTTCCCTTCTACTTGACATGGTCTGGTATTAACCAAGTCCGAGAGGTTTGCCTGTTCGATATGCACTTGTCTTCAAAGGTTAGGCTCTGATCTCATCAGCTCCATTAAGAGCATTTCTGGAAGCGTGAGTGCTTCCGTTGACAATTAAGTTTGTCTCCCCTGGTTTAACTCTGTGTTCTAGCTTGTCCTGCGGGGCCCGTGCTTATGTCACGTGTGCATGTCTCCTTCCCTCAACTGTAATGAAAGATCTTCGTGAATAGAGCTCACGACTTCTTCTTTGGTGGTTAGCATGCTGCTGAGCATACTACAAGTGCTTAATAAATGCCCGTTGTTTGGTGGGTTATGTGAGATATTCTATTTCTTTAGAAATTACATCAAAATAATATACACAAAGGCAGTCAAATGATGGGGTATAAAAAAACCTTGAAAAGATTAATTACTACAGGTCATCCTAACACCGGGTTCCATGGGAACGGTAGGTTTTAGGAATAGCGTCAGAACATACGCAGAAGTGAACACTACCCCTCAATAGCAGTAGTTTCTCAACAGAGGGAGATTTTGCCCCCAGAGGACATTTGGCAATGTCTGCAGATATTTTTTGGTCGACAGTTGGAAGGATACTGCTGGTATCTACTGGGTAGAGGCCAAGTACACAGCTAAACACGCTAAATGCACAGGGAAGTTCCCCACAAAAAAGAGTTGTCTGGCCTCAAATGTGAATAGTGCCCCCCGTTGAGACACCTCAATCCACAGCCTTGTGTGGACACCACCATGAACGTCCTTTACCACCTAAAGGAATGAGAACAAGCAAAAAAGCAGTGCCTACTTTTATATGGAAGAAACGATTATATATTATAAACTCCTAAACAGTGGGGACTGCAGCTATGTACATAAACCAGAATGGTCTGACAGTTAAAAAGATGTGTGATAGCTGCTTATGTAATAAACGGGTGCTTTTTGTCTTTGGCCATGACTTTGGGAGGAGGGGACAATAAGTTGAGAGAATTCTCTTAAAGCTGAATGCACCTTTCCGTGAGTTTAGAACATGAGAGGACTTTGCTAACCCAGAAAGATGTATTTGAATATTACATTTTTGAAGGTTACATTTTTAATAGGCTGGAATTCCTCCAAAAGGTTTGATGGCTATGTTAGAACACTGAAACATGCATCCTTCTGTTTTTCCAAACATTTTTAAAGCTTCCTTGAAGAATACTTGATAATTTTTAAGGTATAAGAATATGCTTTCCCTCCTGAAATTAACTTTGGGAGGTAATTTTGCTGCATTCAGTGGCAGAATGGTACAGTGGGGAGGACAGTTCACAGAGGGATCCTAGGCGGGTCAGCTTACCGTGCCCCCCCCACCCCCAGTTTCCTCATTTTCAAAAAGGAGGACTAAAGCTTGATGACTTTGGGCTTTAAAATTCTATGTTCCTATAATTTTAGTATGAAATAGTAAAAAAAAAAAGAAAAAGAAAAAGAGAGAGACATTGTGCAGTCTTTTAGGAGAGAAATTTTGAAGGCTTAAATTATTCCAGTTTGTTTCTTAGGAACTAAAGAAATAATCCTTTTCTACAAAGGCTCACTCCCAGTGTTTAAAGAAAGAAAGGAATTCCTGTTATAAGTAAAAGTTGTCCCCACCTCCAAACAAAATAAAAAGAGTCAAATAAAATTTACAACTGATTTTAAAATGTCATTGTTAGCTAATTTTGAAAATTTTGCCCATTTTCTTCTATGTGTTTATACTTAAGTATAAAGAAAACATTTTAATACACTACTGCTGGTGCAGAGTTTTTCACACAATTAGGGTTAAGCTAGATGCTTCCATACATTTGCTGTTTGTAGAGGTAAAACACATTTGAAAGCTTTATTAAGGTTTTTAGTCTACCATTTAGTAAGTTATTGGGCTCTGAATGAAAGGATGACTCTTTCCTGTGTGGTGTATGGAAAATTAAATGGAAACTTGAAATTTCCTCCTTTTTCCTAAAGTGGCAATTCGGGTACTCACAAGATTGGGGATGTTACAAGATCCCAAGAAATGAAGCTTGCTTTTGTGGTGTCTCTATTCTGAAGAGACTGGGAAGTTGGTTCTGGCATATTCCGGTTTCCACGGGGGCCTATTCTAGAACATGGCTATCAGGATTGCCTGATTTGAAGATGATTTTTGGATGGACCCAAAGATGCTAAGGCATCCAGTTACAGTTTGGATCTCATTCCCAGAATTAATGTTGCTTACAGCGACTAGCAGTGTGTGACATGGGATACGTTCATGAAATAGTGCCTTAGATGACTTCCCACCTAGCAGAGGTTAACTGAGCGCTTCCTGAGTACAAGGCACTTACTATAAGTAATAGGTACAGGGGGGAATCAAAAAGTGTATTAACGGTCGCTATTTTCAATGAGTTTATGACCTAGCAGGAGGAAAGAGAGAAGGGACCCATGTAAATTACTATAATACAAAGAATAAAGCAATATGGACCATTCAGAGTCAGAGATACAATTCTAGGCTACCTCAGAAGAAGAAATTGTTTAACCTGTGGGAGCAGGGAAGTTAGACTCCACAGAAGGAGGTAGACAATGAGCAGAATCACACAAGTGGAGATGAATGGCCTATGCTGCCTGGCGGAGAAGTCTGAGGTGTTGAGTTGACCAAAGTGAGAGGGGAAGGGAAGTAGTAGAGATATGCACAAGTGGTGGGAATAATAGAATATCAGAATAGACCAGGTTGAAGTCGAATCTAGAGACAAGCAAACTAGTTAGGAGATGGACCATTTCTTAGGGAGAGAGAGAAAAAAATGGTGGCCTATTTTGGAATAGTTTCCTCGAAATGAGAGGAAAGGTTAAGTATGAGAGAGTTGAGTACAAGAATTGGCCAGTCTGGGTAGCTGGTTGGGTGTGTGGGTGAGCAGGGCCATAGAGTCAGCAAGATGAATTGGGGTTGGTTAACCTGAGTGAGAGAACGGTGGTTCAACTGTTAGAAGTAGGACTCCTAGGAGAGAAGGAAGCGGGTTTGAGGGACACCAGTGAGATCTGTTTAGAATGCGTTGAGTTATATGTGCTCTCAGGAAGTAGCCGAGGCAGAGTTATAGTTGAAGTACCGGAAATTGCAAGATCCAGAGAGGAGTCCAGAAAACCTGTGACATTCTTAAAGGAGACCTAGATCTTTTTGAGTCCCACATTTGGAATACCGTATTGCATACAGTGTGTCCCACCGCAAGGAGGAACCCACAAACGCCCCATGTGGAAACTGAGTGTGCTGACTAGGCTTGTGTCACCAGTTAAAATGACTTGTTAACACACACCAGTTTTCACAAGCACAGGTGTTTTCAAATCATGCCTCAGAAACAGTTGCTGTCTGTAATAGATCCGTAAGGTCCCTGTCAAATTGGACGCTACATATTAAATTAGTGACTGAGCAAGAGCACCCATGTGTTGAGGGAAAAAGTAAAACTGAGAATGGAACCTCGAGATTACCTGCATTTAGGATCGAAGGAGAAAAAAGCGTCAGAGAAGAAGGCAGAGACCAGAGAGGGAGAAATGCAAGAGAATTTAGAGAAGTCTTGGGAGGGGAAGAGTTTCAAGGAGAGGGAGGCATTTCATTCAGGTATCTCAGGTGCTGCCAAGAGGTTGAAGAGACTACATTTAGTAGCGGGAAGTTACCAGTATCTCTTTGAGAGACAGATTTTGCTGAAGGGTGGAGAGGGAAGCCAGGTCACAGATAACAAAGGAATGGGAAAGTGTAGCACCGAGAGTAGACTATCGTTACATAAATTGAGGGGATGGAATGTTGGTAGAATGACAATCAGGTTGAAATAAAAGTGGTTTAACATTTTTGGTGTCATGATACAAAGGAAATATGAGTGTGTTTGTAGATGCAGAGGAGAGATTGGAGAGGAATGATAAAGAGTAAAAACTGAGGGGCGCCTGGGTGGCTCAGTTGGTTAAGTGTCTGCGTTCTGCTCAGGTCATGATCCCAGGGTCCTGGGATCGAGCCCTGCACCGGGCTCCCTGCTCAGTGGGGCACCTGCTTCTCCCTTAACTTCTCCGTGTGTGCGTGCGTGCGCTCTCTCTCTTTCAAATAAATAAATAAATAAATAAATACTTAAAAAAAAGTAAAAGTTGATGAAATAAGAACTTAGCAGAGGGTGGAGGGCACAGTTGGTGGGGGACACCTCTTCTTGAAGAGGAGAATACTTTCCTGTGAAACATGAGGGACAGAAGACCTGGGGATGAGGCAAATGGCTTTGATTTTCTTCTGTTACGAGAAAAGACCATATGCAGAGAGCAGGGAGGAATTGGGAGCCCTAAGTGAAGCCTGAAGGAAGTGTCCGGAGTTAGAGAAGGTGAAGGAAGAAGAGCCACAGGTTGAAGACCGGGAAGTGGAGAAATTGGCTCTAAGAGGGACCTGAACAGGTGGAGGAATCTAAAGTGATTAACACCCCTGAAGTCCCTTAGGCATAGAGAGAGTGTCCTTCATTCACCTACAAATGAAGGCTTTATCATGTGCTAAAGGTATGCCTCAAGAGAAGCCTTATGCTTAAAAAAAAAATTGTTCTAATAAATGAAATAAAAACTAAAATTCTTAAGAATAAGTCATACTCATCATCATCATCATCTTCCAACTAATCTTTAATTGAACACTTGACATGTCCCACACCCGATTTTGCCCGTCATGAATGGTTTCATCTTTACAGCAGCCCTGCTGAGTTTACCTTCAAGTAAGTAGTTTCCTTGTTTTGTGTTCTTTGTTTATTGTTTAAAAGCTATACACACACACACAGATCATTTTTTGGCATATACTAAGAGTGGATTAATTAACTTATGTGTAGACACTTAAAAATTGGGTGTGATATTTTTAAAAATCAGGGTGACATACTTTATATCTATAAAGTATTTTTAAGAACTTTTCATAAAAGAGCTCTTACATAGCCAGCCTGGCAAAATTTATGCTCATTCAGCAGCACATATACTAAAATTGGAATGATAGAAAGATTAGCATGGCCCTTGTGAAAGGGTGACACACAAATTCGTGAAGCATTCCATATTAAAAAAAAAATTAATGCACTTAACTAGGGCTTAGTAAAAGTTGGGTGAGTCTTGCTTAAAACAGTTACTATTTGTTGAATTCCTGTTTCCTCAAAATGTTAACTTAGAGTTGAAATGCAAAAGAGGAGATTTGATACAGCATCCTGACATTTGACATTTTAAAGTAATTTCATTAGATCATCAAGCTCTGAATTATTGAAGATTGTTCTACTGTAAACAGTTCTTTCCATTATCTTTCTTTGAATTAGAAACAAGTTGCCTGCCATTTGCCTGGAAAAAGATAAATGTATTATGCGCTAAAATATACAAAGATTTTGGCATTATGTCTTCTCTGCTTTTTATTAATGAATGCTTTTGTTTAGTCTTACATCAGATGAATAGAACAGATTTGTGTTTTGAAGAGTTTAAAGCCAGGAACAAAATTCTCTGTAACTGCGTTGACAAAATTCACTTGAAAAGTCGAATCTCACCCAGGAAGAGTCATTTTCAATCTTACTTCTACCCCAGCACACCCCAGAAGGAAGTAGCGGCTCCCCAGAATAGCGATTCCAATAATGTGGGGACAGTTTTGCTAACTGCCCTATCTCCAGTGTTGGCACATCCAAGGTGCCCAAGAACCTTTGATTAATTGGCTGATTCTCAGTGGAGGCTAAGGAAGAGGTGTTTGTCAAGGCTCACAAGGGACTTTATATTATTTGGTCCTCACCCTCCAGCATTTCCCACCCCATGAGGCAATTCATAATTAAAACATTTCAGTATAAACAAGGTCTAAGAATTAGCCTTCTCAAATGTGCTCTTATCTGCCCCCCAAAGAGATGGTCGCTTTTGAAGTTCTTCTAGCAGACCTGAGTAAATACGTGCTGGGGTATTGTCTTTATTCTTACAGTTTAAAAGTTGCATGAATTAGAAATCGAAATGCAGAAACCTTCTGTTACAGTGCGAAGAAAAAGTATGTCTCAAGGTCAAGGTAACCACTGTTGCCTTTTCAGGAGTCAGTCAGAATGATGGCTGGCTGCCCATAGACAGGGAGCCAATTCTGTGGTGTGGTTGCCATGTTCCAGGATCTGCCTGGCATTAAAGGCTGGAAGCCCAATTTTATTAGTATACCTAGAGGGATTGAGAGTCCAGGGATGACAGGTTCATGCCAACCTCATAAGAAACCGAGGTTTGAACCAAAACATTAATTTACTCTTTTCCAATAAAAGCTGTACTTCTCGAGTGTGCTCAGATCTGCCAACCAAGGCATTGCCTTCCCTGCGTGCTTATCTGTGGGAGAGCCAGATTATAGTGGGACAGTCGCACCGTGCGTGTGGAGCCCCGATGGGGAGTCTGCTGATGATCTTAACGTCTGATGGCTTCCGACCCTGTGCTCAGCGCACCCGTTGTGACTGTAGGGGAGGAAGTTCTGTTTGTCACACAAACTCCCTCACCTGTGACAGGGTCCGAGCCACACTGCCAAATTGGGTCTTCTCCAGAGTTTGCTTTTGTAAAGATGAAATAGAGGCTTTCTGCGAAAGTAAGTTGACTTGATGACACTGTGCTCTGCTAGTTGCCGTCACAGTCCTGTCCCTTAGATTTGAAGCGCTCCTAGTCTCTTGGGTCTTTGCTGTTGGCAGTTCATCCTCATCACTTACGTTTTGATTTTCCCTACTTCTCTCTCAGAGTTGTTCCCTCATTTGATTCAGGGGCTAACATGTTTTCTGTCCCACGTCCTACTTAGGCATACTTTTGTGTCTCTTCATTAAACTGAGATCCCTGACTGAAAACTAACCTCCGACAGATAACTTTTTGGCATATCATGTAATAGTGGTATTTGAAAAATGTGTAACTAGTATTTAAGTGAAGTATTTTAGAGTTCTCTAGTATTTTATTTACCTCTATGGTTAACAAGTACTAAATTATAAATTCTATACTTTCCTGTTTTAGAATTTCCATGGATGAATTCCTTTCGAGTATCTAAAAAATAATATGTATTAAGGGGGAAATGTCCTACCCTTACCAACTCAGTTTTTCTTTAAGAAACTGCTATTCTAATTCTGAAAGGGAAATAGATGATGTTTCTGAAAAACAAAGAAAAGAGAAGTGAAATATCAAAGAAGGAGGTCAGAAACGATAAAATACAGTAAATAATATTTAAACGTTTAGTTACTTGCAAAATATGATTATCTCTCAGGTTATTCTGTAAGGATGAATAGAAAGACTGAGAAGAGACTGTGTGAGCTATCGGGGGTATTGTCCTTTCAGCACGTCAGATCAGGTCGGTAAAAACGGTGACGTCATAGAGCAACTTGTTATCTGCTCATTTCTCTGTTAGTTAAAGGGGGCTATGTAGCCAGTTTTGCTTTTTGGTTTTACTTTTAACAAAGAAATAGAAGCCGAGAGGGCAGTGATTAAATATCCACATGTCTGTAACCTTTTAGGAGTTGTATAAGTATTGTCCATTCCCAAGGTCATATTTTTCAAAACTATTGTTCATTACCCAACAAAATGGAAATATTTTAAGTGATATCCTATTAGCAGCCAGGAAACTCTCGTACTGACGTTAGCAGATTCGGGTTTAGCAGGCCAGTGCTGAGCTCTAACCTTTGTATATACTACTTCCATATGCATAATGTAAAAATCTATAAAATTCTGACACAAGAGAAACTGGTTACATTAAAATATATGGGTAGTTGTGCTTAGAGAATTGGACGGAATCACGGATGGGTTTATTGGTGTGTCAAGATTGAGACGTCGAAGAAACAGAAAGATCAGATGTGTGCTGTGGCGCAGGTTAGGTCTCTTTTATTGTTTTCGTCCTGCTCTGACTCCGGATTGGGGCAGGGCTTATCTCGGATGTGATTGAGGATATAGAAGTTGTTTGTTTGAGGAAGCTCTCTTTCTGTAGTTCCTTGGAAATTTCTCAAACTGTTGGAAGAGTGAAACATGTTGTCATTTTAAAACATTTTGTGACCTAGTTTTGGCCGAAGTCTCTTTTTGTACTGGCAAATACACAGGGGATTTAGGCTTTACTCTAATAGCTAAATGAACTCAAATGTATACTGAATGTAAATTGCTTTGAAGGCGATGGATCACAAGTTAATAGATTCTGGACCTTGTTTTTCCTTTCATGAGCAAGACATTCCTTGGAGTTAAGGGGAGATTTATATTAAAGAGTAGCAAATTGTTTCCCTCTTTTGGAAATAAGCAAAATCACCCTCTGATGATAAAATATTTCTTTAGCATGTCAAGATAGTTACCGAGGAAAGAAAGCATGCGGGGGGAAATGGGGATAACTTACTTCGTGGCTTACTGTTTAGGAAATGAAATATATTTAATAAAAGTGCAATTGCCTTATACTGTGTGACTTGAAAATAATGAGACAAAGAAAAAAATGAAAAACACCATGCTAGAACTTATATGACCAAATAAATCTTGTCCCACGGGAGGCAGTCCAGTTTTTCTAGCTCTGTTCTAATTGAGCAAAACATTTTCAGACTCTTTTGGAATTGTCTTCAGAAATGTTTTATGAGCCAAACCCCAAAATCAACATCTTTACTTTATTATCACACCTCTTTTTGGACCCAAAAGAATATTACTCAGCCTGATCCCCCACTTAATTTATCAGACTTGGCTCAGGCTATTTCCAAAAATACAGTGTGCTCTTTTATAGGACAATTGAATATTTTTATTCATTTATTTATTCATTCAGTGATGGAGGCTGAGCGCCTCCAATGAGTCAAGTACGTTGTGCTAACACATAGGAGTCTGGCTCCGGACATGGGAAGGGAGAAGGGAGACGTGTGAGGATCACAGAGGATGCTCACGCCTGAGCAGTCTTTGCAGATGAACAGGAAGTCACTAGGTGGGCAGAGAGGAGGACAGCTTTGGACACAGAGGTATCAGTTTGTGTTCAGGCACAGAGCAAAAACCACGCACATTTCAGAACTGCAAGTATTTCAGGATGGATAGAATCTAGTTAAAAGATGAAAATGAGGGGCGTCTGAGTGACTTCGTCAGTTAAGCATCTACCTTCAGCTCAGGTCATGATCCCAGGGTGCTGGGATCGAGCCCCGAGTTGGGCTCCCTGCTCAGCGAGTAGTCTGCTTCTCCCTCTACCCCCTCCCCCCCACTCATGTGCTTTCTCTCGCGCGCTCTGCTCTCTCTCTCTCTCTCAAATAAATAAAATTTTTTAAAAAATGATGAGAATGGATTGGTTATTGGGAACAGATCGGGAGGGCCTTAGTAAGCCATGGAATGGAGGTTGCGGTGGTTAAGAGTCTGCGTTCTCTGCCTGATTATCTGAGTTCAGATTTTGGCCCTTTCATTTGTAAGCTTTATGACCCTAGGCAATCTCTGAATCTTCCAGCCTTAGTTCTTTTCATCTGTAAAGAGAGGATGATGCCTACTTTATAGGGTTAAGAGGTTTAAATAGATAGACACAGATAAAGTTCTTTTTTTAAAATTTATTTATTTATTTATTTCCAATAAAGTTCTTAGTACCATGGCTGGCATATAGTAAGCGCTCAATAAATGTTAGATTTTTGTACTGCTGCTTTGTCCTGTGGGCAAGAAACAATAATGGAAGTATTTTAAAGAGCAGAATATACTTTTTTGCCTTGTTACACAAGGCATTGACTACTCCTCTCTTTTGGAGATAGTCTCTTCCCTTATTTTTTCTTTTTCAAATAGCTTTTTGACACATAATTGATATGCCATACAGTTTACTCATTTGAAGTGGGTGATTCAGTGATTTTAGTATATTTACAGAGTTGTGCTCACCATAATCTAATTTTAGAACATTTTCCTAACCCCTAAAAGAAATCTCATCTCTATTAGCAGTCAGTCCCCATTTCTTCCATCTCCTTGCTACCACTCACCCTAGGCAACCTCTAATTTACTTTCTGTTCTTAGAGATTTGCCTATTCTAGCCATTTCATATGAATGGAATCATTCAGTATATAGTCTTATGACCAGCTTCTTTCCCTTAGCATAATGTTTCCAAGAGTTATCCACATTGTAGCATGTATCAATCCTTCCTTCTTTTTTGTGACTGAATGATATTCCACCATATGGTATTACATATTTTGTTTATTCATTCATCAGCTGATGGACTTTGCCTTGTTTCCAGTTGTTGGCTATTATGAATAATGGAGCTGTGAACATTCCTATACTAGTTGTTGTGTGGACATATGTTTTCATTTCTCTTAGGCATATATGGAGGAGTAGAATTGCTAGATCATATGGTAACTCTATGCCTAACAGTTTGAGGAACTGCCAAATTTTGCAGAGTGGCTGCACCTAATTATATCCCTAATGTAGCACTATGGGAGGGTTCCACTTTCTCTACATCTTTGCCAATATTTTTATTATCTTTTTAATTTTAGCAATCTTGGTATATATGAAGTGGTATCTCATGGTTTTGCCTTGCATTTTTTTAATGACTAATGATGTGTGAACATCTTCTCCTGGGCTTTTTGGCCCTTATTCTGTCTTTAGAGAAATGTCTATTCAAATCCTGTGCCCGTTTTTATTTTACTTTATTTTGTTTTATTTTCAGCTTTACTGAGGTATATTTGACAACCTTTGCCCATTTTTAAGTTCGGTTGTCTTTTGATTTTTGAGTTGAAAGAGTTTTTAAATATATTTTGGTCGCAATTCTCTTACCAGATATAGGATTTGCAAATAGTTTGTCCCATTCTTTGGGTTGTCTTTTTATTTCCTTGGTGATGTCCTTTATAGCACAAATGGCTTTAATTTTGATGAATCCAATTTATCTATTCTTTCTTCTATTGTTTGTGCCTTTGGTGTCACATCTAAGATATCACTGCCTAACTCAAGGTCATAAAGATTTACTCTTATGTTGTTTTCTAAGAGTTCTATAGTTTTTAGCTCTCACAGTTAGGCTTATGATCCATTTTGAGTTATTTTTATGTATGTTGTGAGGTAGGGGTCCAACTTCAGTATTTTACGTGTGAATAGCCAGTTATTCTGGCATCATTTGTTGAAGAGTCTATTCTTTCCCCAACTTTTTGACACGCTTGTTGAAAATCGGTTGAGCATAAACACGAGAGTTAATTTCTAGACTCTTTGTTCTATTCCATTGCTCTGTATATGTATCTGTATGCTAGTACCACACTGTCTTGAATACTATAGCGTATAATAAGTTTTAAAATTTAGAAGTCCTCCAACTTTTTCTTTTTCAAAAAGATTATTTTGGCTATTCTGAGCCCCTTGCATTTTAGGGTCAGCTTGTCAATTTCTGCTAAAAGCCTGGGATTTTGATACGGATTGCATTGAAGCTACAGATCAGTTTTGGGAGTACTGCCTCTTAACAATATCAAGTCCCTCTCATCCATGAATACAGATGTCTTTCCATTTATGTAGATCCTCTTTAATTTCTTTTAACATTGTTTTGTGGTTTTCAGTGTACAGTGAACTTCTCTTAAATTTATTCCTAAATATTTTGGTTGTGGTTTTTTTTTGATGCTATTGTAAGTAAAATTATTTTCTTAATTCCCTCGTTTTTTGTGACATTTTCTCTGCTGTTTTCTTGCTCATCTCTAATTCGTTCAGGGCTGCTGTTCTTCTTCTTGCATGTTGTAGTCCCCGAGATTCGGTCTCACTCCTCTGCTAATAACTTTCCAAACTATTACTTGACCTGTATCCAAAGTTCCAAGTATGTGTTTACAGTTGTTCCTTGGACATTACCACCTGAGTGTCATAAACATCTCAAATCCATCTCTTCTGGAAAGAACTCATTAATTACTCCTCGTATCTTCTTTTCTCTTTTCTTCTTTTCTTCTACTGTTTGGAAATAGCACCACTATCTACGTTGTTGCCTAAACCAGCACTCTGAAAATCATTCTAATCTTCCCTTCTTTCAACTTTTACATCCTGGTTGACCACCAAATCCTAGGGATTCTACCTCCTAGATATTACTGTGGGAGTATAAATTGATGCAGTCTTCTATAAAGCCGTTTGGATCAAGAACTTTTTAAAAAAAGATTTATTTTTTTGAGAGAGAGAGTGCACATGCATGCAGTGGGGAGGAGCAGAGGGAGAATGGGGGGAGAATCCCAAGCAGACTCCATGCAGGGCATGGAACCCAACACAGGGCTTGATCCCAGGACCCCAAGATCACAACCTGGGCTGAAACCAAGAGTCAGACACTTACCTGACTGTGCCACCCAGGCACCCCTGGATCAAGAACTTTTTAAAAGTATATATATTTTGATTCAGAAAAGTATATAACTCTTGATTTTTGCAGCATCACTTACAGGAATTTATCATAAGGTAATGAGCCAATGTTACCAGAATAGGGAAATGGTTTAATAAGTTATGTAGATTTAGTACAATTTAAAAATGGTTTTATCATGTAGGAACATACATATATAGAGACTTGTGAAAGCATTTGATACATGGTGAAATTTTTTAATTGCAAAATGTTTGTGTGAAGTATGATTCTCTTTTTGTTGAACATCAATAGAAAATAAGCTCTAAGGGAGCAGGGATCTTGTCTCATTGACACTGATATCCCCGGAAGAGAGTAGGAGCTCAGGAGATATTTGTTGATTGTATTCATCTCTCTCTTTACTGCTTCTCTTGCCTTAATTTATCTGTATTTCTTACCTGGGCTTTTGCAGACACTTCCAACTTGTTTTCCTCGCCTCCAGTTTTATCCCCTACAGTCCAACTTCTGTTCTGCAGTCAGAGTGGTATTTCCAAGTGGTGAATCTGGCCATGGCATTGCCTACTGTAACATCCTTTGGTTCTTCCCCAGTGCTCCTAAGATAATTTCCAGACTTCCTAGCCTGGATTAGCAACCCCTTCGTAATTTCACTTCTGTGTACTTTTCCAGCTCTTCTCTTGCCATTTTCCAAGATAATCACCACATTATGCCAAACTATCCGCAATTCCCCAAATATGAATTTTCCTGCATACCTACATACCTTTGGACATGCTGTTCCTTCTGCCCGGACCATGCCAAACTTCCCTTGTTTATCTGGCAAATTCCAGATCATCCTTTGAGATTCTGCGCCCCAGCTATATCCCCTCCAGGCACATTTCAGTGCCTCTTCTGCAGGGCTTCCATAACTTCTGAACTCTTTTGTAACCCTTAATATATAGGAGATAGACATCTCTTTAGGGCTGGAGAATTAGCGAGGGCAGGGACTATATATTCCTCTGCCTTCAGCTCATCATCTTATTGCTGAATGGACTTCTGCTCTATCTCCATCTCAGGGCTTCCCAGTTTTGGTCTGAGGCCTGGTACCAATTTTCTATCATCTGTGATGAAATTAGAAAAATAAGGGCCCTGTGGTGAATTTTTCAGAAAGCTAAATCTGTTTACATTTTGGGTGTTACAATGTGCTTTTTCTAATGAAATGATGTTGATAGTAGATGGTAGGGTATATTTATGTCTTTAGTTGACAACATTCTGTCAGAGCCCAAAATTTGTTGGAAATTTTACAGTTCCCTGAAAACCAAGGGTCTGGGAACAGTGCTGTATCTCATGGGGTGGCACCAAGTCCCCAAAGTCAAAAGCCTATGAGTCATCCTTGGCTTCCCCTCCTTCCTCATCCCTCCACCCCCGCCACATTCAGACACTTAGCAAGTCCTGCCAATTCAACCTCCTAAATATTTCTGGAATCTGTACTCTCCTCTCCGTCCTTGCTGCCAGTTCCTTAGGACAGGCCCTCTTTATTTTCCCTGTACAACTGCAGCAGTCTCCTGACTGGTCATCTTGCCACTGTTCCCCTCTTACCCACGCCCATCAGAATGAGCTATTTAAAAATCAGGAGTAGATATCCATTTTCCACAGGATAAAGTTCCTTTTGGCATACAAGGTTTTTCTCTAGTGGGATTTCTTGCTGTCCTTTGTTCACACTGTCTCCTGGTTTTGAGTGCCCTTTCTTTACCACTTTCTTGGGTAACTCCTGTGTAAGTTCAGTTGTCACTTCCTCTATGAACCCTTTCGTACAAGTCTGAGTCAGGTGCCTCCTTTATTACTCTTAAAATACCTTGCATATATCTCTATCTCAGCATTTCCAGATTAGTTGATAATTCATCTTTTCATGTCTGCCTGCCCACTAGACTCTGAATAACTTAAGAAAATGTATTTTATCCTTTGATCTTTCTATCCCTAGCACCCAGTACAGTGCTAGAAAATAACAAATACTGAGTAAATGTTTGTTGGCTGAATGCATTTGTTTGGTATTATGATCAGGTATACACTGTGGAAGGTTTACGGACCGGAGTGAGGGGCTGAGTACAGAAAGTCTTCACAAGGCAGGGAGCAGGATAAAGGCCCTCTAGAGAAGTTTAGGCAAGAGTGATGAGTACCTGAGCTCAGGGAGTAGCCGTGGATAGAGAAATATTTAGGTGGTGGAATTGGTGCTCGATTGCATGTATGGAGTCTCGGAAGAACCTAGGATTACTTGAAGGTTTCTGGGCTTAGAAAATTGGTTGGTTGGTGGTATGGTTCACCAAGGGGGGGTAAGCTCCGTTCTAAACACTTTGAAATTGAAATGTTTAGAATATTGGTTAAAGTTGTCCAAGAGGTGACTGGGTGTGGTATTTGGGGGAGAGAACTGTTTTGGAGAGACAGGTTGGGGATTCTGCAACCGTTAGGTACTATATGAAGCCTTGGCCACAAGGGAGATAGTTATCATCTGTTGTTGGCTGTGTCGCGGAGGTGGTGGTGCATTGTGTGGGAAGAGAATGGGACCGTGAGATTCTAGGTATTGGAGGTCCGGATCAAGGAGAAAGAAGCACGTGAAGGTTCTAATTGAAATCCTGGTTGTGTGTCTTACAGTTCTCTCGTCTGGTCAAATTACTGTGTTTGCTTCAGCTTCTCCATCTGTAAAATGAGAATAATAATGCCCACTTAATTGGGATATTAAAAGAATTCAATGAGTTTGTATATGAAAAGTCTCAGGTACAGTCCTAGGCTCACTCTAGGGGCTCATAAATGATAGACGATTCAAGAAAATCTTTCTCAGGACATGAAGATAGTTTCAAAACAAAGAATTTTTCCTCAGTGATTACACTGGAGATTATAATTAACGTCTTAAACCTAAAACAGTCTAGTTTTAAATAATACTAACTTAGCTTCTACAGTGTATAAAAACCTTTTTTTTTGCCTATACAGCTCCAGCCGTCCCCTTTTATGCTATTATTGTCACACATTTCATCTTTATACATTGTAGGACCATTACCATAGATTGATACTTATTGTCCTATGCATTTGTCTTTTTAATCATATTAGGAAAAAAAGAGTTCCAAAACCAAACTACAATAATGCTGGCTTTTTAAATTTTTACCCAGTAATTAGTTACCTTTGCCAGTGTTCCTAATTGCTTTACATGGCTTTGAGTTACTCTCTCCTGTCCTTTCATTTCAACCTGAAGGACTCCCTGTAGCATTTCTTTGGGGCAGGCCTACCAGCAACAGACTCCCTCAGCTTTTGCTTATCTGAGTATGTCTTAATTTCACCTTCATTTTCGAAGGATAGTTTCTCTGGGTATAGAATTCTTGGTTAATGGTTTTTTTCTCACAGCACTTTAAATGTGTCATCCACTGCCTTCTGTCTTCCGGGGTTCTGATTAGATGTTGGCTATTAATTGTACTGAGTTTCCTTTGTAGGTGGTAAGTAGTTTATCCTTACTGCTTTCCAGATTCTTTTTTTGTTTTTTGACAGTTTGATTTATAATGTGTCTCAATGTGGATCTCCTGGCGTCATGTCAGTGTGCCTAGAAAGCACTCAAATAAAGGATCATAATAATGCAGCTGAATTAAACGATTGTAATTTCATAATAACAGTAATTACTGTGACTTATCCGTCGGTGGAACACAATCAGTATATTGTGCTTTAAAAGTCAAGAAAATGTTCAGTGCATGCTATAGAGAATTTCATTAAAAACTTTAATTCTAAATAGTTTGAGGGCTTATGATGGGTAAGAATCAGGTATCAAAAATTCTCACATGGATAGTTGCCTGAAACAGTCAGACAGTCTCAGGACGAGTTGTTCCTATGGTTGTTTGCAAAAGAAAAATTCTTCTTTGGAGAACATGGGATTGGAGCTACATTTACAAATTCTTCTCCTTTAGTTTTTAATTGCTTTCAACATCATGAAATATTTACCTTATTATATGAAATATTCCTAGAAAAAGATTAAACTCTAAAATAAAATTGATATGCAGGCATACTAAATCATAACTTAATATTACACATTTTTACATCTGAACAAAACAACCTAATTTCAGATGCCTAAATTTGGCAGTTGATAGAGCGATCAGTTCTTCTAACTTTTCCAACTATGTTCTGTCTTCTTATCTTTATAGTTTCTTGATGTCCTTAAAATATATTTATAGATTTTTTTTCAGTTCTTTTTTTTTAAGATTTTATTTATTTATTTGATGGAGAGAGAGCACAAGCAGGGGGAGCAGTAGGCAGACGGAGAGGGAGGAGCAGGCTCCCCACTTAGCAGAGAGCCTGACATGGAGCTCAAGCCCAGGACTCTGGGATCATGACCTGAGCCAAAGGCAGACACTTCACCAACTGAGCCACCCAGGTGCCCCTTTTTTTTCAGTTCTTAGCACAGTAGTTCCTGGAAATTTTGCTTGAATAGATCTGATTTTAAAATGTAAGATGTTAGAGGTGCCTGGGTGGCTTGGTCGGTTGGGCAGCCAACTCTTGATTTTGGCTCAGGTCATGATCTCAGGGTCCTGGGATCGAGGAGCCCTGCATCAGCTCTGCGCTCACGAGGCTGTTTGAGGATTCTCACTCTCCCAACACCTCCCCCCACCCTCCGGACACATGTGCACATGCACACACAACTCTATAATAAATAAGTCTTTTTTTTTTTTTTTAAAGATTTTATTTATTTATTCGACAGAGAGAGACAGCCAGCGAGAGAGGGAACACAAGCAGGGGGAGTGGGAGAGGAAGAAGCAGGCTCATAGCGGAAGAGCCTGATGTGGGACTCGATCCCGTAATGCCGGGATCACGCCCTGAGCCGAAGGCAGATGCCCAACCGCTTTGCCACCCAGGCGCCCCTATAATAAATAAGTCTTAAAAAAATAAAATAGAATATAAGATGTTAGATGTTAATTTTTATAATGACTTTTTTTTTTAAATTGCTTTTGTTATTTTGGTTACTTATACCTTGTTATAGTAGAAAGGGCACTGAATTCTTAGCCATGAGACCCGGGTGTCTTATTCCTTCAGTTGCTTTGCCCATCTGCATTCTCTTGGTGTTTCTTTATCTGTAAAACAATTGTACAGAGCCAGATAATCTCTAAATTTCCCCATACTTTCAAAATTCCATAATTCTACCATGCAGAATTTTTCCCTGGCTTGTATGATAAATATTAGAGTAATTTAAAGAATTTGTGAGCTGTCATTGTTTCTCTTTTATTTCATGGTAATTCTGTTACTTTTGACCTAACAATTAGCCAGGCATCAGAAAAGTAGTTTTATTTTTCCTACATGCTTTTTTATGGAGTTGCTCCATACTGGAGGAAGATTAAAATCTCATCCTTTCAGTGAGGCCGTAATGCATACATGTTATTTTTTTTCTCCTAGAGCCAATTTAAGAACTTAAGTTGTTAACATACTTAATTTTAAAAACTTGCCATTTCAGGATTGAGTATCAGGCTTTTCTCAGTAACTCAGAGGAGCAGATTGAAGAAAAGTATATGAGTGATGGAAGAAAGAAAACTTAAATGAGAAAAGGAGCTTTTATAATCCTTGTTTTTAAAATGGTCATTGTTTTTATTCTTAAAAATTGATACCTTCTCATTGTAGAAAGTCTAGAGAGGCAAATAACAGGAAACACAGCTCAGCAATCTCATCACCCAGAGATAACTACCCTTAGCATCTTGATTTATCTTTCTACCATTTTGTTTAGACATGTGGAGTCAAACTGTATGTATTTTTCTGAAACCTGCATTTTCTTTTTTTTTTTTTTAAAGATTTTATTAATTTTTTCGACAGAGAGACAGCCAGCGAGAGAGGGAGCACAAGCAGGGGGAGTGGGAGAGGAAGAAGCAGGCTCATAGCGGAGGAGCCTGATGTGGGGCTCGATCCCATAACGCTGGGATCACACCCTGAGCTGAAGGCAGACGCTTAACCGCTGTGCCACCCAGGCGCCCCTGCATTTTCTTTTAATAATATATTATGAATACCTTTCCATGTTCAGTAAATATGAATCTGAATCATCTTTTTAAAGGCCATGTGATCTGTGTATCTGTTTATGTATCTATCTACCTATCTTGCCAGATTACTCTCCAAAAGGTTTTTGTTTGGTTTGGTTTGGTTTGGTTGTTTTTTTGGTGGTTGTTTTTACCAGTTTGTACTCCCACAGTGATGGGGGTCCATTTCACAAACCCTCACAGATGCTATGCCATTTTATCATTTAAAAATTCCTTACCCAATTTGAGGGGCTTAAATAGTATATTGCTGATGTTGTCATTTATGTTTGATTAAGTTATTATCTAGTTTAACATTTTCTCATATGTTTACAGTCATTTATGTTTCCTTAAAAGGCAGTAACTGCAGTGGTTGTTTGATTAGATAAGAGCCTAATCCTAAGTACCTGAGTGAATTAGTGCTGGGATAAATTTACTCACCTCATAAGGATGTGATTATGAAAGATTTTTGGCTTACGGTGTAGGTAAAGTTTGGTTCGTTTTCTTCTAAGACCCAGCAGACAGTCTTCAGCACAGACAGCTGCCTCGTTTTGGCTGATTCGTCGTTTTTCCTCAAGAGAGGCCCAAAGCTGGAGAACGGGGCTTTTACAGGTCAGAAATGGAGACAGAACTGAATGTTGAAAGTTTTCCAGAATCCAGCACTCTTTCTGACTCAAGCCAGAGCTGTTGATTTTACTTTCAAAAATATCATTTAACTCTCGTATTTTTGAGATCAGAATATCTTTTTCTAGCTCTATTGGATGAACTGAAGTGGGTTATTTTTCTAACTAGTTAAGGGAAGGATGTAAGAGGGCCTAGGGGATCAATAGTCTTCAACTTTATTTTTCCTAGGAATTTTCTGAACATTTATTGTTTTCAGTCCAGCATGTAAAGCATATACTGCTCTATCCAAGTTTACCGAAGGCGTTGGGGGATTGGCGTTAGCGCAGCTCCTGTCCTCCAGTGTGTCTCCGCGGCCACACAGAGGTCTCTGACCCAAACGCTGCAGAGGTAGGATCGCACAATGGTTAGGAAATCGAACTCTGGAACCAGACAGCCTGAATTCAGATCCTATCTCCACCACTTACTGTCTGTGCTTTAGGCAAAGTACTAAACCTCTCTCTGGCTCTTTCTTTCCTCCTTTTGTTTCCAAACAGCTTTACTGAGATACACTTTACATACAATCAAATTTATCTGTATGAACAGTTCAGTGGTTTTTGGTCTACTTACTGAGTTGTCCAGCCATCCCCACGATCTAACTTTAGACCATTTTATCACCCTAAAAATATCCTGGTACCCATTAGTGGTCATTTTCTATTCCTCTCCCTGCCCCAGCACCTCCAGCCCTAGGCAACCACTAATCTGCTTTCTGTCTCTAAGGACCTTCCTACCCTGGACAGAAATCGTGCACTGTATGGTTACCTGGCTGGTTCTTTTCACTTAGTGTAATCTTTTCAAGATGTATCCATGTCATACCATGTATCTCTACTTCCTTCCTTTTTATTATCCAATGATATTCCGTGACGTGGATATACCGCATTCTGTTCGTTCACGCATCCTTTGATGGACACTTGGGTTGTTTCTGCTTTTTTAGCTATTATGAATGAGGCTGTTTCTTTATTCATAAAGTGAGCACCATTTCATAGAGTTGTTGTGAGGACTAAAAAAGTCCAAATATGTAGAAGAAGCGAGTAGATAGGGAGCAAACTAACAGTGTTAGTTCGACAGTAGTCGAAGGCGACTTACGAGTGTACGGCCTCACTTAACGTCGGGGACAAGATCTGGCTTACTCAGAGTGCCATGCTTTGTCTCCTAACGACATCTCAGAAGATCCTCACTTTTACTTTGCTGCTGACTTTTCCCTGAGTTACAGTTCTAAAAAGCTTAATTCGTTCAGCAAACCTTTATAAACACCTGCTGTGTGTTAGACGCTGTGTCAGGTGCCATGGAGAATGAAGAGAACAGGATAAGCAGAAGTGTGGAGAGGCATTTCCAGTTTAAGGCTATGTTTAGTTTGCTAATCAGTAATCTCTGACCTGCCAGTAGAGTTTAGGACTTAGGGCCCCTGAACCCCACCTTCACACCAAATGCCACAGGTTAGGAGGTCTCTTAATCCTTTCACTCTTGTCAGGCCCTTGTTTTAACCAACATATCTATGTTTGTCAAGCGGCTGATGGAAGCTGGCTGTTGGGTAAGTGAGGTGATTGAGTCTCGGCGGAGACCTCAACAGGTAAAAGAGTAGTTAGCGGCTCATTCCTGCGCTGTTGCTGGGGTTGCCGGATGGTGTCTATTCTTTTTTTTTTTTTTTTTTTGAGATTTTATTTATTTATTCGACAGAGAGAGACAGGCAGCGGGAGAGGGAACACAAGCAGGGGGAGTGGGAGAGGAAGAAGCAGGCTCATAGCGGAGGAGCCTGATGTGGGGCTCGATCCCATAACGCCGGGATACGCCCTGAGCCAAAGGCAGACGCTTAACCGCTGTGCCACCCAGGCGCCCCATGGATGGTGTCTATTCTAATCCATATGGAACAGTCCCTAATTTTTTCAATTTGCAGGTTTCTTCTTTTTTGTAGAGTTGACTTCACGTTCTTTTTGAACTTACAAAACGATTTTGTATTGGAACTGGACTCAGCAAAAATATCAACTCAGCATTGACTTTCTCTCTCTTGACTTCGGGTGGATAGTGATTTGCATGGTGACTTAGAACACACTTGTTGAATAGTTTGCCTCCTCCACCATTCTCTGCGCTATAAGAGAACAAATATGTTTTTATGATTTCCTCATTTGTTTGAGCTCTGCAGTAGTATTTCCTTTTTCCCGTAATAGCATACAGTTAGCATAACAGAGTGATGCTACTGTCTCATTCTTCTCTCTGCCTTTCATTCAGACAACATGCATTAGCAGTGTAAGGAACTATTGAGAACGGAAGAGCGCCTCTGGTGCTTGCTGTAGGACTGTGGATGAAGTTTGAATTCTGTTGCTTAATGTCCGTTTCAGGAATTCATCTTGAATATGAGCAGAGTAGTCGACAGGCACCCCATATTCCCATTAGGACTTCCACAGAGCTTATTTGGGGCACAGCTAATAGTATACCAATTTTGTGCTGTCATATGTCATCGTATGGTAGCAGCGTGTTTCCATATATAGGAGTTCTACTGTTTGCTCTGTTTTAAATATTTACTGTCGTGCAAGCTGTATCTTGTAAACTTGCCCAATTTGGGGGATTCCCATTTAACAAGTAAAACATTTTTGGTTAATGGATGCAAAAATATTAACTCATAGATCCAGACTGCCACATATATATAGATAGGAGCTGAAACCAGATTAGTAGAAACTCTAAAGATGAATTAGAAGAAGATGAACTACGAAACTTTCTTATGAACACTCTCTTTAAGGCTATAAAGAATCAAGTGATTTAGTAAATAAAAGATGTTGACTTTGCATTCCCTTGTCAGATGATGGTAGCCTTAAATTTAACAGCATGAATAGAGATTTCCCTGCTTTAGAGTTACGATTTGACATTTCACTTGACCCTTGAATAACACAGGTTTGAATGCATGCATCCATGTATATGCAGATATTTCCTGATAAATACAGTACTGTAAATGTATTTTCTCTTCCTTATGATTTTCCTAATAACATTTTCTTTGCTCTATTTTTTTTTAAAATATGGAACATTTCACGAAATTGTGTCATCCTTGTGAGGAGGCCGATTTTAGTATATGTGCTGCGGAAGTGAGCACCAGCTTACTTTATTTTAAAAATTCAGTATGTAAAAAAAATAAAAATAAAAATTCAGTATGTAGTGCATGTAACACACAAGATATGTGTTAATCGACTGCATTCTCAGTGAGGCCTCCAGTCAAGAATAGACTATTAGAAGTTAAGTTTTGGAGGAATCAGAAGTTTACACATGGATTTTTGGCTGCAGGGAGGTCAGCACCCGTAAACTCCGCATTGCCCAAGAGTCAGCTTCACGGCACGTGTCCCCTTTCAGCAGCAGGTGGTGAGGTGCCTTAATGGAGAGTTCTAGGAGAACATATCTCTGAGCATCGGGATTGAGCCTTTAAATTAAACTCTGTATCATCGTGTTATTTTTAAATACTTCTCCTTGCCTCCTCACTACCTCTTACCCCACTGAGTCCTTTCCTGTTCTAGGTTACATATTCCTGTTTGCTATGAACTTGTCTTTGTGCCTTCTGCCTTCTCGGCTTTTTTGCCACAAAATGTTTCTGCAGTCAGACCAGGAACCTCAAATAGGAATCCTTGGGAGAGATGAATTTGTCTGCTCTGGGGCTGTCAATTACTCTTGCCCAGTGGACATGCTCATGGAGGGACCGTTTAAGGGGAATTGTCTCCCAGCAAGTCAGGACTGGTGCAGTCCCCTAGAGGAAACTACTACTGTTTATATGCTTGACCCTAATTCATTTTGTCTAATATATAAGACATATTTGAGGTCAGATATTGATGTTTCAAAATCATTTAACCAGATATGTACAAGTCTGATAGGTATGTACGTATTAAGATATGTACAAATATGTATGTAGATATGTACATATGTCTTCAAGATATATACAGATGTCTTAGGACACTTTTTTTGGTACGTAATAAAAGCCCAACTCAAACTGGGTAAGCACAAAAGTGATGTTACTGGCTGACATAACTAATAAATCCAGGGTTATGTCGGCACAAGTGGGGCCAGTGTTTCACCAGTGTCATCCAAAATCTCTTGCCGATCATTTCTCCGCACTGGCTCTCTTCCCCATTGGCTGTATTCCATGGTATGCTCACTAAAGTGGTGGCAAAGACAGCCATCGGCAGCTGCAGGCTTATATGTTGCCAGTTTGGTAATCCCAGAATAAAGAGAGCTCTACTCTCCCAGAAGTTCTAGTAAAAGTCCTGGGACTGATTCACATGGTCCTACCCATCCCTGAATCAATCAGTGTCACTCTGTACAGGGTAGGTTACGTGCCATGCTGCGCTCATAACCCCGAAACCATACTGCCTGAGTAGGAGTCGTTCGTCAACAAAAAATGAGGGTATGGTTTACAGAAGAAGTAATAGGTGTTGGAAAGGCAGACATCACAGATGTGTACTGAATATTAGGATGCAGAATGAATTTACTTTGATGTGATGTATAAAGTTTCGTGTTATGTTTATAGAATTTGTTTGGAATGAATACACAGCCATAGACCATTACTTACAGTTTTATATATCAGTCTTCTCTCCCCCAGCTAGATAGTAAAGCTCTTAAAGACCATACCCATCTTAGATCTTTTGGAATCTCTAAAACTTAGTACCACACCTGTACATGGTAGGTACTCATAAATGTTTATGGACGCTGCTGAAATGGCAAGTTCCTTCTAGCAGCATTTTCATTATTGTTGGTGGCAAATACCTCTGGAGTTACACCATTCAGTGTTGGTTTAGAACAAGTGCCCACACAGTCCATATTTAATGAGCAAATGGAGAACACGCTGGCCAGTATCCAGCAGTGTGGGACAAGCAGGATGCATGAACATGACCTTGGGTGCATGCAAGCTATAGGCACAGAATGTGTTCCGCGGACTTGGACTATAGAGACAGAGAGATAAAAAAGAATTCTTCTCAATTCCACAGACTGGCTGTAGTTCAAATAAAATTTTGTTTAGCGCCCTTAGGCAGCTGTGCCAGACATCTCTCAGCTCTTGAACTATTTGATGTCCAAACATTCAGGAGTATGAAAAAAAAGTGACAGGAAAAAAAAATCCTCATAGAACTTCCTGTGACAGGTCAAAGTTTAATCACAGCAAATAATGCAGATTTCCCTTTTCTTATAACCACAACAGAAAGGCAGGGCTTGTGTTTACAAAGCGTGTTGTTTGGGAGACCTCTGTAAATTGTAATCTTTGGAAATCCCAAACCTATTGGATGTAATCCCATCCATTAGATAAAGGCAACTTGCCTATGCAATAGATCCAGAAAGCAAGTTAAATGGAAAACATGAACAGGAAGCAGTCATTAAGAATTACAATGGGTAGGATGCAGAGTTAATTCACGGAGATATTTTGTTATGAGCTAATGACATCACTAGGACAGCTGGGAAGCCGAGGGCTGTGCTGGACCAGCACTTGCTCTCTGCCCCGCAGCTGAGAGGTCAGGACTATAGAGACAGGGAGAGAACTTACTTTATGGGATAGTGAGGGGCTTGGCTGATTTAATCGTGAGTCGGTAATGACCTGTCTGGCTTTTTTGGATTGCCCTTTGCATAGCTAAACTGGATGCATAGACTTAGTGAATGCTGAGAACCACTTTTCCCTTCTCCTTTCTGAACATTCGCTTGGGTCACTTTAAGCAGAGGATGCATATCGAATGGTAGTTTTGATTTCCTCTAAAAGCCATCTGAGATATTTTGTTCATATTCAACACAGGGTGAATATATTTCTCTTATGGAACTGGCAGTCATGGAATCATTGAAATGGTATTTTTGTCAGTTTACTGAATAGCAAAAAAAAAAAAAAAAGTTTTCAAAAGTCTTAAGATGTTGGTCAACAGAAGGAATCACACAGTTAAAGTTATTTTCCAGTGTTTACGTTCAAATGTTCAGACCTGTCTGGCTCTTCTGTTTTGCAAGTGTAGGGGTTATAGGCAGCCTGGCCACATTCCTCATTGATTTATATAAATATATTACAGATTGTTAACCTCCTGCCAAATACCAGGGATTTCAGTTCTTGTTTAGCTCAGTTGCTTTATGTGAGACTTATTTGTTATATTAAAACATCTATGTTCCCTTTATTGCCCACCACACTGACTGTTATTTATTTGATTTGGGGTAATTCCAGAGGGAGTCATTGTAGACAAAAAAGCATCATAAATATTATGTTCTAAAATTCCTCAGATGAATACAGGCCTTTCCTGCTATTTGAAAGTAGAATGTTCTATGAAACCTTTTGTAGGCTGAAATCGTGTAAAGTGAAGAAGCAATTACCATTAATTTATATGGAAAATTTTTTGAGTGTTCCCAGACCCAAAAAGTAACCTCTCCTGGGCTTTTCTGATACCTTAGGACACATCTTGCTAACGGGTGCACAAAACAAATCGAGGTAAAGCACAGATGGACATAGAGAGCATTCAAAGCTAAGGCGGCTTGATGCCCAGAGGCTGAGTATCGTTGTAAGGAAGGAGCTTGGAGGTGCCCCCCTCACGGTTTGGGGTGCACGCTGCCTGTATAAAAGCTCACTACAAACCAAGTATTGAATGCTATTTTCACTTTTCTCCTTTTTTCCTAAAAGCAAAACTCTTCTTTGAGATTTCTTTCAGTTAGCAAGAACAGGTGTACGAATGTAGGACTTTTGTAAAAGGGCAATGGCGTGAACTTTTGAAAACTGGGGAAACCTGCATTTATAATTGTTGACTCAAAATGCATTTCCTACACATAATATAGTGTAGACTATATGGACTATTACAACTTATTATTTTTTTTTACAGTGATAATGTTCACTAAACAGGTCAGACTGAATTTTGTATGTCAGTGTAGAGCGGCATTTCCCCAGATGTCTCCGGTGGAGTCCTGGCTCTGTGATGTTGACCATTAGCATTGGAGCCAAAAAAGGCGGGTATCCTACCGGTCCTCCCAGGACCTCTCCTTCCCTTGATGTCACTTGTGAATTTCTAAGGAGAAAGTAGTACGCTGCATTTTCCTGATGAAATTCATGCCAACACCCTAACTGGCTGCAAAGGCAACACCGCAGGCCGCCATCTCTGGACACTGATGACCTTGGCCCTGCTGTGGCCCGTCTCTCAAGACCTGGAGAGGAAGGAAGCTAAGAGGGTTTGTTCTGAGGGGAATGATGGCTGCGAGGCACCGGAGGCACCGGAGGCACCGGAGGTGGTAGGGCGGGAGGCCCGTGGGAGTGGCAGAGACCTGGGAGCACTTTCCCAGGGTTCAGGGCTGGGAGAGCGGGCGGCCAGGGTCCCAGCCACGGCCGAGTCTGGGGAGCGAGCAGCCACAGCAGTGGGCAGAGGAGCTGGAGTGGGAACTGGCCCGGGAGAGAAGTCTGTGGGCTGTGGGCGGCCTTCTCATCAAGAAGCTGGGCCTGGAGGCCGTGGACTCCACCCGCTACAGGCGCCTGATGGCACAGAACCGAATGGGAATTGGAAGCGACTTCGGGGAACTCTGTGCCTTTGCTGTAGCAATAGCAGGTGTTGGCAGAGTTGGTAGCGAGACCGCTTGATGTGGCCTTGCTACCTTGCTACTCTTTGACCACGACAAGCAGGAACCGGCCCGTACGCACAGACCTTTCTTCCAACCTATCCTTCCAGTCAAGCAGGATTAAGTAAAGTTCAAGCAGCAGAATATGTTTTGAGGAACATTAACCCTGGTGTTCTTTAGGAAATATACAACTACAACACAACCACAGTAGAAAACGTTCAACGTTTCATGGATACGAATAGGTAATGGTGGACGAGGAGAAGGAAAACCCCTTGACCTAGTTCTTAGCTGTGCGGACAAGGTTTTGAAGCTCAGATGACAGTAAACACGGCTTGTAATGAGCTTGGGCAAACGTGGATGGAGTCTGGGGTCAGTGCGAGTGCAGTTTCAGGGCATATACAGCTCATAATTCCTGGAGAATCTGCTTGTTTTGCACGTGCTCCGCCAAACTGCTGCAAATACTGAGGAAAAGACTCAAAGGAGACGGTGTTTGTGCAGCCAGTCTTCCCACCACAGTCGGCATGGTCCCTGGGATCTTGGTGCAGAATGTGTGAAAGGTTCTGTTAAACTTCGGTACCGTGAGTTTTTACCGTGGATATAATGTAGTGTAGGATTTTTTCCCTACTGGGTCCATGAAGCCGAAATCCTCAGTGTGTTGACAGAAATTGCAGGAAGCAGCAGGAAGACTACAAGAACAGGAGGCTGTTCAAGAAGAAGAGAGAATACGTGAAGACAAGGGTTGGGTTTTGAGTTGGTATCTGAAGTTTCAGAAAAGGAACTGAAAAATTCTTCAGGCTCAGTTCCTGACTTACCTGAAGGAATGACTGTGCCATATACAAGTCCCGAAAAGCAAGAAGGTTCTATACCTGAGGTAACTGTGGAAAATTCCAGTGAAAGCTTGGAAGACATCATGGCCAAGAGGAAGAATATGTGAATAATGGACTGACCTATATTTTATTTCCCGAGTTTAAGCCTGTTCCCTTGCAATTAAAAAAATCATTTAAAAACCAGCAAAGCTTAAGGCAACATAAACTGATACATAATCGTCACAAAATTGTCAGACTTTTTGAAAATACTGCGTTACTTGTTGCCTTCTCCCTTCAGCTAAATCAGTAATTCCTCTAAAATTTATGTTTCATTCTAGTTAAGAAAACTTGAAAACTTAGCCACTGGGCCTTTTGGGAGGGGTGGGAAGAAATGACCAATTTCATGCTATGTTTCTTTTCTTTCCAGTAATCCTTTGTGGTCTGTTGCCTGAGGCCATGGACAATAAAGTAGGATGTGGTTCTCAAATACAGGGAATACACAGGAGGTACAACCTACCGATGAGAGCTAGCAGGCATCTGCTCACTGTGTTTAGAATCACGCGCTACAAGAAAACTGTCTATGGCTATTAACTTGGCTAACAGTGAATTTAAAATAGTTAACCTATAAAATAAAAATATCCTCTCAAATGTTACCTGATGAAATAAACACCAAAATGAAGTCACTGGAAAAGTTCGTAAACCTGTGAATTATATATTCAAAAACAAGACAAAGGCAAACAAAGGAAGCTTTCTTTGTGGATAAACGGATAAAGGTGCTTTTGGGAAGGACAAATTATATTTCTACACTGACCAAGGAAAAGAAATCATTGCACTTGTGGACTATGTATCTGGAGGCACTGTACTTTATTAAGGAGCAAGGAATCAATTTAGGCTAAGATCATCTAGATTATACCCATCGTATGAGCTAATTTCTGGGTATTTCATTTAAATTTGCTTCTGTAAGATAATTAGATAGTTGTCTTGAATCGGGGGCATAAAAGAGACCTAGATTACCTGTGCAATGACCGACGTGTATTTACTCACCGGAAGAGTGTCATTTACCCTGATCACTAAATTACAAATTGATAAACTGGTTTTCTCTGGAGTTGCATACAAATGTTTTGAGAGCCTTGGTTAAATAAACTCCCAATGGTTTGGAGACCAGTAAAAAGCATGCATGTGTAACCATTATCAGTAGGATGTGACTATGCTGTGCCAGTCTTCTATTTTGATGATTTTTTGCTTTGAAGATATGAATGTCTAAATTGTATCTGTAGAGAAGATATGTGAGTACAAAATGAAAAATGTGATCTCCACTTGTAAAAAAAAGTTCTAAAATCTGATTTCAGAAAGTCCGCCCCCCAAAATAATAGCCCCTTAAAATAAAAAGAATTACCTCCTTGAACCGGCTTGAGCCACTTCTACCTAACACCATTCTTCTTGTAACCTTGAAGAGTAAAATAATTATATACATTAAAATTTGTACAGGAATGTTATATGCTATGCACTGTCACAGAATCCTCTTTAAAATTCCACATTTTGAAAATTGCCAATTAAAGGGACGCCTGAGTGGCGCAGTTGGTTAAGTGTCTGCCTTCCGTTCAGGTCATGATCCCAGGGTCCTGGGGTCGAGCCTCACTCAGTGGGGAGTCTGCTTCTCCCTCTGCCCTTCTCCCTGCTTGTGTGCTCACTCTCTCTTTCTCTCTCTCTCTCTCTCAATAAATAAAATCCTTGAAAAATTGCCAATTTAAATTAGTGCCTTTTCTCCATGGCTTATCATTTAGAGCAATTGGCGGTGGCTTCCATGAGCTCACCTCTGCCTCTCTCGTGTGTGGAGTCCAGTTGCTTCAAGTCCCGTCAGTGAGACTTCATATTTTGAAGAGAATGATAAAACTTTGAGGAAAATAACTTGGGTAGGTTAGATGTTATTCTTGAATTGTGTCATACAAACAGCGTTTGAAAACATGGTTTCAGTAAAATGAAGCAACAGAACATACTGCCACGACGGTTAGGTAACTAACAACGGTTTGGAAGCAGATGACCTTTTGGTTCAGTAGTGTTTTACGATCATTTTATTCTCCAGTTACATCCCTGTCAAATTTTTTTTTTCTTTTGGAAATTACTAAAATTTCAAATATTACAAACTCTAAATGCAGGAAGAGCGGGAATTACTACAATCAGTGTTGACCTGAGGCAGTGGTTAAAAAAAAATGTATTTTTTTCATGAAGGAAATGTATTAATTATAACGGAAAACATTTTAAAAGTAATGTTTACAAAACACTGCTTAGTGGTGTAGTTCCCATGTTTGTGTTTGAATTTAGTGCATGTCATTTTTGATTCGTAGCTGTTTTACTTTATTACAAAAATAGAAGTAACCTATAGAAAGAAGCTTGGTGATTGTGGAACTCCTTTTTCTGCTTTAAAAGGAAGAAAAAAAGTGAAGCTGGCCAACTATGTGGGTTTTATAATGGAAAAAAGGATGGTTCAGAGGAGCCCATGAATAAATGGTAGTCACCTCACTTTACCAAACTGAGGGAGTTGCTTTGATAAACTTCGCAGGTGTTGAATTCAGGCTTGATAGCAATCATAATTGTCATATGGCACCCATATGATTTAATGGCATTATCTTTAATAAATTTATTAGGAGTTTTTACTTTATTAGAATAGTTTTCCAGAATAAGTCACATTAGTGACATCAGAAGACTTTGGAATAGGGGGCGCCTGGGTGGCTCAGTCAGTTAAGCGTCTGCCTTCGGCTCAAGTCATAATCCCAGGGTCCTGGGATCGAGCCCCACATCAGGCTCTCTACTTAGCAGGGAGCCTGCTTCCACGCACTCTTTCTATCAAAAAAATAAATCTTTAAAAAAAAAAAAGACAACTTTGGAATTTCAAAAATCAAGTTTAGAAGTAGATGATTAAAACTTAGAAATCAGGATGCCTGGGTGACTCTGTCGGTTAAGCATCTGCCTTCGGCTCAGGTCATGGTCCCAGAGCCCTAGGATCGAGCCCCACATCTGGCTCTGTGGTCACGAGGCAGTCTGCTTCTCCCTCTGCCCCTCACATCGCTCTCGTGCTCTCTTTCAAATAAATAAATAAAATCTTTAAAAACATTTTTTTTTGAAATAGAACTTAGAGATCAGGGGCGCTTGGGTGGCTTAGACGGTTGGGCATCTGACTCTTGGTTTCAGCTCTGGTCATCATCTCCCCTGTCCTGGGATCCACCCCAGTTGGGCTCAACTCTGCTTCAGATTCTGTCTCCCTCTCCCTCCTCCTCCCCCTCTGTCCCTCTCCCCCTACTCACAGGCGTGTGTGTGTGTGTGTGTGTGTGTGTGTGTGTGTACGTGCTCGCTCACTCGCTCTCAAATAAATAATAAAATCTTTAAAACTTAGAAGCCAGAATATTTAGAAGTAGATGAATGTGAGAAGAAATTCAGTGGATCTTAATTGATTTTAGTGGAGTTGTAGAACTCATCCCAAACTGCCCATAATTAAAAAGCAGCGTGGATCTGGCTGTGAAGTGTGTGCGGTTGGTGGTGGTGTTCATCCCACTGGATTTAACTTAATTATAGTGTGCTTTAGTTTATGTTAAAGTTTCGTTTAAATTCACAGAGAAATACCAAATGTTGTGGGGCCCCATTTAGGCCAGAAATGCAAGTGGGGTGGCATGGTGAACCAGCTCAGCATTAAAAATTCGACAGAGGAAATATGCTAAGTACATAATGGAGGGTCAACCCTGCGTTTTAGTGACGGGTTATATGCACGTGTATAGTGAATTTCTTTGAAGAGAAAGAAAGAGTGTTTATTCGGTTTTTAAAAACGAAAGAATAGGCTATGAATAGCATTTTATTAGTCTTTTCTTAGTACTTATATTACATTCTTGTCAAATTTACTTACAGCTTGTTTACGGGTGGTTTTTTTTAATTATTCAAACATGTGGTGAGCATCTCATGTGCCGGAGAGTGCTGTGTGTGGTGGAAAGTAAAGAAGAATTTGTCCTTGGGCTTGAAAATGCTTTTCGACTGCTGAAGGCTTTGCTTTTAAAACTTGAATTTTGACTTAGTTGTGGAATTGTATGGAAGATATTAGATTCACCCATCCGAACTTAATTATAAAGTTCGTTAATCTGTCTTTATCATTTAAGGGTAATGTAGTTTACTAATGCAGTTTCAAATACCACCTCTCTCCCCAAAAAATGTTAAAGTTTCAGTTTTTGTTAGCATGATATTTGGAATTTTTAAACCAAGAATTTATGCCCTTTCCAGGGAGATGATTTGGTTCACCAGGATGAGAAGTCCCTCTTAGAAATAATCCAAATTTCTCTATATTTCATCATCCTTACTTTTATAGGCATGATTGTAACACCTTAAATTCCAGGAAAATCTTCACTGCAGAGTCGAGCATCTCCAAAGAATGCTTAATCTGTCTCTTTAATAATTCTTGAACTGTGTGCTAGAAAGAACCATGTTTTTCCTGGGCTGCAATTTTTTAAACTATCTCCTTTGGCAAGTTGTACGTAAGTAAGGTCTTAACTAAGGAAACTCTCCAGGCCGACATTCTTATGCTCCGGTCATGTTGTCTTTTTGCTGCTGTGGATTTTGTCATCACTTAACCAAGTGCTTTTCTCCTGAATCTCATATTGCTATTAAAGTATCAGATCCTATTAAGCATCCTCACATATTATCACAATGATCAACACCGGTATTTTTTTTTTCCTATTGTATGATCGAATTGCAGGATATATGTAAGACATACAAGTTACTTCTTTGCTTATTGTCACCTACTTAATATCTCTTTCTTTTTTCTTTTAGGTTGTTTGATGTATGCACAGTGTCACGAACAGACAGAGAAACCAAACTAACGTTAGTGTTTGAACATGTTGATCAAGACTTGACCACTTATTTGGATAAAGTCCCGGAGCCTGGAGTGCCCACTGAAACCATAAAGGTACCAAGAATCCTCTTTCTGCTTGATTCAACACTATTATAGGCCAGTAAGCAGTCGCATTTCTTCCATATGAAAATTGCCAGGGGGGGTGCCTAGCTGGCTCAGTCAGTAGAGCATGTGACTCTTGATCTCAGGGTCATGAGTTCAAGGCCCACGTTGGGTGTAGAGCTTACTTAAAAAAATATTGCCAGGATTAGAGCTTCTGGAATTCAGTATATAATTAAATATATCAACTAAGTGAGATGCTCAAAGAATGAGGTATATTTTAGTTCGTTAATTTTAGGACTCAGTGAAAAAAAACCTTTTTTAGTTTTGTTTGTTTTTAAAGATTTTATTTATTTATTTGACACAGAGAGAGAGACAGCCAGCGAGAGAGGGAACACAAGCAGGGGGAGTGGGAGAGGAAGAAGCAGGCCTCCCAAGGAGCAGGGAGCCCGATGTGGGGCTCGATCCCAGGACCCTGGGATCACGCCCTGAGCCACCCAGGCGCCCCCTTTTTTAGTTTTCATACGTATTGAAATTATTGAAAGGTATCTATATGTACATTATCTGGCCCTAACCTTAGAAGATATAATGTTGTAAATACAGCTCAGTCTCTTTCTAATGATTCACAGACTCTGAGGGACAAAATTTGAAACTTCAGGCATGAGCACATTGCATATTATAATTGTATGCTGACTCCAGGACGTAAATTATACTATGTAAATCTGAAATACTGGTTCTTAGGCCCTTCTTTCTCCATTTTTTCCCTCATTTATAAAACACTTATAGGAAGCCTAAGTGCCAGGTACTTTCCTAAACCCTTGGGATTCAGGAATGACTTAAGACTCCTTAGAGGTCAGCAAGCTAGATGTGCTGGGCTGACCAGAATTTCTTTCTTCTTTTAAATGTAACAGAAAAACGTACTCGGGAAGTTTTGTTGGTCAGACTTCTGTTCTGCTTAATGGAACTTCCCAGTACATCTCTTAGATCAGTGAGTGTTGCGTGCAGGTCTTCATGAAGACCCTTTTGTTTATGTGTATTAGGTGACTTAACAAACTCCTTACCTAATCATTCATTGTTTAGAAATGAGTTCTAAAATTCAGCATCATTTTAGATAGGAGGTAATAGCTAGAAATACTTTATCTTGTCTTTCGGTGGTGGCTAGCTGGCGTTTTCAGATACTGACACATTTAGAACTTGACATACTGGATGATTAATTCCTTTGGATTTGGGTTGATAAAGTGTTTATGTTCCCATTTGTCTTTCATAAAAGAATATGATACTCAGTAGTGCTCTCATTTCCTCCTCAGCACTTTCAGGGACTCGAAGACCCTTTAAATATAGGTATTCCTGGGGCACCTGGGTGGCTCAGTCGGTTAGGTGTCCAATTCTTGATTTCAGCTCAGGTCATGATGTCAGGGTCATGAGATCAAGCCCCGCACTCAGCATGGAGTCTGCTTGAGATTCTCTCTCTCCCTCTGCCCCTCCCCCTGCTCACGTGCATGCACTCTCTCTCTAAATAAATGAATAAAAATCTTTAAAAAAAAAAAACCTAAATGTAGGTATTCCTTCTTACCTGTTCTTGGACCTCTTCTTCTCTATCCCTGCACCCCTTTTTCCTCTCACCTTCTATTCTAGTGTGGCTTCAGTTCTCTCCTCTATGAGTTTGTCTGAAACCCCATGTTCATCCTGCAAGGTATTGCCCCTTTTCATATACTCTCTTTTCTGCCAAATTAGACTCTTTGTGTGGTTCATGACTTCTTACCTGTGTGGTCCTCCTCCTCCTCAGGGTCATTCCTTTGCTCCTCTCACCAATAACTGTCTGCTGAAGTATCTGGCCCACCCCAGATATCAGTTGATCAACTTTTACAGCTGGTCTTACAGCACTGGTTCTACACATCTCCCCCTCTTGGTCCTATTTTCTACCTTTAATTGTGATTATTTATGTCCATATTCATTTATCTTTGTATCCTGACAGTCGCTACATGATTTTTATACCTAGGTACTCAATAAATAAGACACATTGACAACCTTTCTTCAGATATCATTATTTCAAAATTATTTTTAAATGACTTCCAACGGCTTGAATATCTACTGTCAGAATCATCATCAGCTTCTTCGGATGTAGTTAGTTCTAAGTTCAAAATTATTTTGCGGGGGGAGTCATTTTTTTAAGCAACAAGACAAGGTAACTATATATTTATGCCATATGTTACCACCTGTATAGATAACTTGAGCTTCACATTAAATTCTCCTGGCACTAGAGGCTGCTGAGTGGAATCGTTTACAAAAATACCTGTGTATTTAAAATGGTTGATAAGCCAAAATAATGCACTGTAGTAAGGTTTGATCAGGCAGGGTAGAAACGAGTGGGTTGAGGGAATTCTTTCTTTTTTTTTTTTTTTTTTTAAGAAAGAGAGCGTGCACACGCGCGGGGTTTGAGGGGGCAGTGCAGAGGGAGAGAGAGAATCTTAAGCAGGCTCTATGCCCCAGTGTGGAGCCCAAAGCAGGGCTCAATCGCTCGACCCTGAGATCATGACCTGAGCTGAAATCTAGAGTTGGACGCTTAACCAACTGAGCCACTCAAGCACCTCAGGGTTGGGGGGAATTCTTAAGGGTGGGGGTGCAGGGGTAAGCAGGATAAGATGAGGAACAGGCAGAAAGGTGGTCACCAAAGTGAGGTAGAGAAGAGGAATTTGGAGAGTGGTAGTTGGTGTGAAGGTTGATGGGGGAAGCAGGGGCAGGAAGGGGAGATAACTCTGGTTACCGGAAGGTTTTCATAAGGAGAATTGTTAAAACTATTTCTGAGTTTTTCATCTATCTCCTGGTAAAGGGACTGTTACTCATTCTGTATTGAACAGGATATTCTCCCAGAGTCTGTTAAATTTCTTTAGTCTTTAGGGGCAACACCCCCACTGATCCTATAGTGACCAAGTTTCCTGGTAGGGGTGGAGGCAAGGGGCTCTGGTTATTTAAGTTTAGTGTTTAATGGTGTATTGATGCTTTCATAGTAAATTATGAAATATTTTGGGCAATTAATGTAGATGTCAATGGTTAATTGAACATTTTTGCTAACTTAAAGACTAATCAAAAGACCTATTTTGTCCTCACCTTAACTTTAAAAAAAATTTTTTTTTTTAAAGATTTTATTTATTTATTTGACAGAGAGACAGCCAGCAAGAGAGGGAACACAAGCAGGGGGAGTGGGAGAGGAAGAAGCAGGCTCCCAACGAAAGAGCCTGATGCGGGGCTCGATCCCAGAACCCTGGGATCACGCCCTGAGCTGAAGGCAGACGCTTAATGACTGAGCCCCCCAGGCGCCCCTTAAAAATTTTTTTGAACTATACTATGCTAATCTGCTTTTCTTCCTTATCAAATATAAGAATTTTTAATAATTTGAGTGTTTGTGATCTGTTAAGGCCATTATTTAAAACATGAATAATCATTTAAAAGCATTATAAAACCATCAAATATATAGTTTTAAGCCAAATATAGAAATGATACAAAATTATTTTTAGTAAAGACTTGTACTTTTGTTTTTGTGATTGACTTCTTTTTAAACAGTTGGTATGCAGGGACGCCTGGGTGGCTCAGTCGGCTAAGCATCTTCCTTTAGCTCAGGTCGTGATCCCAGAATCCTGGGATCGAGTCCTGCATTGGGCTCTCTGCTCTGCGGGGAGCCTGCTCTCCCTCTGCCTGCTTCTCTCCCTGCTGTGCTCTTTCTCTCTTTCTTTCTCTCTCTCTCTCTGACAAATAAATAAATAAAATCTTTAAAAAAAAATGTTGGCATGCAGGATAAACATCTGCTAAGTAAGAGATTCTGGTTAGTTGGGGTTCTGGTTAATTGAATTTTTAAAGAACCCAGCCAGAAAACAGAAGTATTTTGTTGTCGTGTAGGCTTATTTATAGGTAGTCTCAGTAACTAGATAACTAGATCAAGAGAATATTGTTATTATGAGCAACCCATTGGGAACACAATTGGATTCTTATATAGAATGTTTTGTTGTAATAAGAGTTTTTCTGAGTATACTGGTACAAGTATTTTCTGAATATTAACAGAGAGTTTTGTGCTAGTCTTTGGGGAACACAAAAATGAATTAGTCAAGAAGCTTACTCTCAAGGACCTTAGAAGAGATGAGATAAAGTACACCCAGAAGCATGTGTTACACATTTTCTTATGGTGATTACAATAGTTTAGGGAGTGTTTTCAGGTAAAAACAAAACAAAAACTTATGAATGAGCACAATACAGCTTATTCTTTGTATTATGGTACCAAAATATTTTCTGAAATGTTCTTCAAAAATATAGATATTAGTACTGACGTTGTCTTGTAAGTGTCAGAACATGCCATATTGTAAAATAATTATAAATATACAAAAAAAAATTTAACTATGAAGTAGTATAAAACAGAAAATCAAGAAAAGACCTTCTATATAGGATCATTTAGGCTAAGGGACTCTTCCTCAGCGCCCTGTCCTCCACCATGTTTTCCGGGGCACTGTTTACCTATTACCCACTGAAGTTCAGGAATAAAACTGGAATGCTGCATGGTCTCTGACTAGGTCTGAGAGAGGGAAAATCTTTTTGTTCAGTATTCTCATCAACCTGTTTGTTAGAAAAGAACCCGGGATGGGCTTATTGGATCTGTTTATTACACAGATCACGTAACAACTTATCAAATGCTTTTAAATACCGTTTGTTATTAAAAAATAGAAAAGGCAGAAAAGCACCCCTGAAGCCCTAAGTATTAGAGAAGGTTGATAGTTGGGTGAACTCACTGGGAAAACCTGCGATTACTGCATGGTATTCATGTCAGGCTTTGATAAGCTTTGTGAAGTATGGTATAGGCCTGAATGAGAAGTTGCCATTGAGAGGCTCGTCAGAATAAAATAGAATCCTGGGTGGTTCTTGCCAGCACTTTAAAATACACCTTATTCTAAAAAAATAAAATAAACACATATATACATCTTATGCATGCTTCATCTTGAGCTCCCCATCACCTCTTCTTGACATCGTAAGGCACGTCCACTGGTGTTGATAATGACATAAGTTTAAGAGGAGCCTGCAGAGTGCTGTACTTTGAAGTCAACGAATATTCCCATTTTGCTTCATAGACTCTGGTTACCATATCTTGTTTTCCTCTTTCTAATTCAGAGCGTTATCTTTCAATTTACTTGATTATGGAGGAATTCACTGCCATCTTTAGTTTTCTTTGAGATTTGACATTATCTTCTTGGACTTCCATGCTTAAACTTACGAGACAATAACTGACATCTTAATGATTGTCTTTTTCCTTAGAGTTCATGATAAATTTAGAGTCTCTGTGGTTATATAGCACTCTTCACTTATGAGGGCTTTATGAGAAAAAGGGGCTTCCCGATTTTTTTCCTCTTTCATGCCTTTATCTGCCGCCCTATGAGAGGGAATCAGAAAGAACCTATAAATAAAATCCGTCTCCTTGTTCCTTAATCATTGTAACTGCTATACAGAAAATGAACTATATGGCAGGATATGTATCAGGAGAGACTTCCATGTAAAATCTTCTGTTTTATAGGGTTTTAAAATGGAATGCCCTCTTTTACCGAGCTGCTCATTTCGTACTTACGCTTGCCTATAATCGTACAACGTGTTTCCTAGCATATGACTGGCTTCTCAACATCTTACAAACTCCTTCTTCGGACGTTCTGTGCATAGAACATGTTTGATGAAACTGGCAGTATAATTTCACAAGTAGAAATGCAAGGCACCGAAAGATCAGTCAGAGGAGATCAGCTGCCTCTCCAAAATAGAACAGGGTTCTTTTAGCTCAGGACCATATGGCCCCTTTGTATGACTCAATCTTGGAATAAAAATTACATTTTACTTATGTATTTCTCTGATAAATGAATTCTATAGGGCTTGAGAAGGCCAAAAAGCTCAAGGTTTATGTGTCTGGGGGGGTCATTTTCCCTGTGAATTAGATTTCATTTTATCTTCAATTGAATGTTTCTTACAGATTTCTGTTGGTTTGTAATCTTTTCACTAGGAGATAAAATATACTATTAGGTTTATTTTACAAAACCCAGACTTCAGAGACTGACACACACTCTTAACAGCACCTGTTTTCTGCCTCTGGGACGTATCTGTTTTCATGAATCATATCTGCTTGCAGTAAACAGTGGCGCTGGTGTCAGAATGGGATGCCCAGGGCTGGTTCATCTTTCTCCATCTGACATAATGCAGACTGATGGGTTCCCCTCCACTGCAGATGAGGAAAAGTCTCCCAGACCCTTCTCTCCTCTCGCCCTGAAAGGAATCCAGCCCTTGCCCCCTCTCGGCTCCTGGTGGTCTCCACTTCGCCTGAATTATGAGCAGGTGATTTGTGTCATCTTTGCAGGACACAGAGCAAATTAACATGAAAATATCGCTTCTCAGAAAACGAGGCAGGCTTGAATGCCCTGTCGCTGCTGGTCATTAGCCATCTGCCACCGACACTCATACTCTGTTTATCACATTTGAAATTCAGAGCAGATGTTGCATAATAAGGTGATCCCAAAAACAAGGCAAGAAATTCAAAGAACACATACTCCACAATAACGATAAGGATCCTGGAAGGACATTTTTTTCCATCTAATATCATGGCTGGACTAATTGAATAGACCATGTTTTTAAAAACACACATGCACACACACATCTGGCCTTGTGTTTAATGCTGCTTTTTGGAGTAACGTGAAATAATTTTGAAAGAAAACGCATATGTGAAAGATGCCTGAGAGGACTGTTTAATAAAATTAATTTTAATAAGCAAAGTAGAATGTCGTAATAACACTAGTTCTGGGGCAAAGGACCTCACAGGCCAGTCATGCCAGTGTTGATTTTTACTCTAGGATGGGCCTCAACTTACAGCAATTTACCTTCAGACAGTTCACTCCTGTGGTACGGTTGGATCACTCAGGGCTCATTGCTCACCAGTGCTGTTTCCCAGACAGTTAATTTTCTTCTTAGTACCAAAGATCCTACGTTCCCTGTACCCTTCCCCTCCATTGCTTCTCCCACCCGTCACTGTCCCCACCACCACCACTGTCACCACACCCCCACTTTCCACATGGTTAGCGTTCCTGGGTTCTGCATAGCTCTGCACCAGCCCTCTCTCTGTCCCTGGCTTCGGGCTTTCTCCGGCCTTCGTCCTAGGACTCTTTCATTTTAGCTCCACTACCCTTCCACATCGACATAATACGTTACAGGACCCTCTGTCACAGTGTTTTATCTAATCCGTATATGTACATTCTAGACCCTTATTATGCCTTAGAAGAGGCACAGCAGTCAGGGCGCCTGGGTGGCTCAGTCGGTTAAGCATCCGACTCTTGATTTCGGCTCAGGTCATGATCTCGGAGCTGTGGGATGGAGCCCTGTGTGGGGCTTCCCACTCCACAGGACTCTGCTTGAGATTCTCTCTCTCCCTCTGCCTCTCCCCTGTGCTCACACACCTGCTCTCTCTCTCTCTCTCTCTCTAAAATAAATAAATAAATCTTTTTTTAAAAGGCACATCATTCCTAGTATATTAACCATTGTGCTTGGAGGCATTCTATTTTTTTTTTTTTTTAAACAGGCGTCTGGACTTTCCATCAGGAATGCAACCTAGATTATAGTTTTTTTTCCTATGGAAAGTCAGCTTCACATATAGTCTTTTGACTCAACAGAAATGTTTTCTCCACACAAACCACAACCACACCCTTCCCTGTGCATGTGTTCCCTCTACACGTACACACACACGGAATTGGGAGGAGAGGGCTTTAAGAGGAACATCAGCTGTATTGCTATGAGGAAGAGTTAAGCAGCCAGTGCAAGAGCAGCCAGCCGAGTAGCACCACGACAGGCCACTGACTCCAGAAGGAAGTGAGTCAACACTGAGTTTTCCCCAAATTTAGGGGGACATATACAGTGTATGAGCTATAAGTGTGTGGAAACGTCCAGTGTGAATCAAGGAACTTCTCCAGGGAGAACAGATTTAGATAATCTAGATTTTGAGGACTCCCCCAAAAAGAAATCCTTAGGCAGCTTCCCAAGCCCTGGAGTAGCTGAAAACATCAGGAGAAAAAGGATGGAATTATGCAAATACATGATTATCTCCAAGTATGTAATAACAAACTATAACAGTTATTTAGTGGTTTGGATTTTTTTTTTTCCTAACAGGAAATAGGGGTTAAAAAAAAAAAAAAAAGCTAGTGTCTTTCTAAAGGTACTGTAAGACTGACTCACTTAAAATAAATACTGACTCACTAGAATAAGCAAATGACACTTTGATCAAGCTAATAACAGGTAAGTTGGAATCGCTTTAGAAAATGTTTCTTCACCTTAGGCATTGAATCTGTTTATAGAGCCCATTAAAAAGTTGCAGGCAATGTATACCCCGTGTGTATCACCATGGATACACATAGCAGAGGGATGCTCTGCATAGAGGAGGGATATTCCTCATCTAAATTTAGCATGTGCCTAAGCTCCCTGGTTATAGTCTTTTTTCTGGCTCTCTTCCTCGAAATGTTGGAACCTTCAAGGCTTCACCCTCAGCCCTCTGTTCTTCACTGTTTATGCTTTCTGCCCAGGTGATGTCATTCAATCCAGAATCTTCGGATATCATATATCCTCCAGCCTGACCTCTCCCCCGTGCTCGAAATGCACCATATGATATCTCATAACCAAAACATTGTCCAAGGATCCTCTTCCCAGTTGAAGCCTTCGCCATTGGCCCCCATTGTTTGAGCCCCAAACCTAGGCATTATTCTTGGTTTCTTGCATTCCTTCGCAGTCCTCATCCAGTCCATTAGCAAGTACTTTTGGCTTTATCCCTCAAAGATATCCCCAGTCCAGCTACTTTTCAGTATCTTTATTGCTAAAGCTCTAGTCTAACCCATCAAACCAGCTTCCTAACCCAATATGCTGTCTTCCATTCCTGCCCCTTTATAGAACATCTTCGGTGTAGCAACCAGAGGGACCTTACTAAAACACAAATCAGTGTTACTCCCCTCTTGAAAACTTTTCTCCAGTGGTTTCCTATGACCTGTAGAATAAAATCAGAAGTCCTACATGATCTAGGGCTCTCTCTTCCTACACACTCCAAATTCCAATCTGCCTCCACCCTTCTCCTGGTTCGCTGTTCTTTGGCCACACCTGTTTTCTTTCTGTTCTTCCGCCATGCTTCCAGCTCAGAGTGTATGTACTGACTGTTCGTGCTGTTTGGAATGTTTCACGCCTCTCCCTCCCACATGGTTCTGTTTTATCTTCTTCATAACACTGAGTTGAAATTATCTCACTCATTTTTTTATGTGTGTTTGTCTTTCCCAACTAGAAGGTAAGAGCTTTGAAGTCAGGACTCTAGTTTATTGCACTTACCCCAGTATTAGCATACTGCCTAGAATGTGAGGGACACTCATTAAACATATGTCGGTCACTATACTAAGGTGCTTACCTCACTAATCCTCTAATTAATTCTGGAATGTAGGAATCATTTTACCCATTGTACAAGTGAGTAAATTGTACTTTTTCAAGGATAGATTTTATACGTAAGTATGCATACACACATACATAGAAGAATAAGCTGATATGATATGTCCTATCTCAATACATCCACTTGGTGCTTTCACATTCAGCTCTTTATGGTGGGCGGGGGCATTGGGATTATCCATACTGTAACTAAGGAGTTGCTTCATCGGCTTGGTTTAGATGTTGTGTAAAACCAATAACTGATCTCCACTAGAACTATAAAGGATTTTCTCTGTTCATATAGTACTGACTTAACAAAATTCCAGAAATTATCATCTTTCAATGTTGGATTCTGTTAAATAGGTTTTATACTAAGGATGGGAAACCAAGTCCAATGAAGAGAATGATTGATGCTATGAATTGCAGACCCTATTCTCATCTCCCAGGGATACATATCTAAAAGATAATTCCATAGTTACACATTTTTTAAAATTTGAAGGTAAGTTTGACATAAAGATATATTCAGCATTGTGTGCAAAGTTCCTATCCATCCCCACCAGGAGAAGTAGCAACTTCGAAGTTAAGTGACTTTACAAAATCTAACTGAAAATACTCTCCTATGTTTATTCATTTGCATTTTTATCCTTCTTACCCAAAAATTGCAGACACTCACATGCATTGTGGAGTTTGGAAGTTAAGAAAGTACCATTCTGCTAGAGCAATTGCTCACAATTTACAATCACTACATTTTGAATTAGTGAAGAGCATATAAAGATGGTATCCATCAGTTATCTAAGAGGGTATTTTATTCCTCATTCCTAAGCAAGGTGGAAAGGACTAATCAATCCTTCCACTGCAGTTAAGAAAAATCAGTCTTGGTTCTAGTAAATATTTGTTGAATGAATAATGCTTTCACAAACACTTGTGTAACGAACCCTTGAAAACCCGATAGTGGCGGTCATAAGAATCAGATACCTCCGGTGTATGAAAGGTGGTTCGATTCCTCTCATTCTGCTCTTCCTCTTTCTCATCATCATTCTCAAAGAGCAAAATTCTCCAAAAAGATCGACTCCACTGAAATTGCAAATGAGGAGAGTTTGACCTGAATTTGGACTTCTGTACCTACATCAGGGCCTGATGCCAAGCATCTGGATACTGAGACACTTGATGTCTTAGGAAGTGAAAGATAATTCCTTGAATATTAGAAATAATCAAGTATAAATCTAATCTCTAAAAACTCTCACTACTACCATACAATGGTAAGCTTAATTTAGATGCCTGGAAAATAGACTAAACTCAACAAATTTTGCGAAGAATGAGTTCCATCTACTAAAGGGTTAATGAAGTTAGGTAAACGTGATGTTCTGTTTCTCCAAGTGTGGTCATGAATCACCTCCAGAACCGCTGCCTGGGGTGCTCATTTGAAGCAGTAGTCCTGCCCTAACCAATTCCCCAATCTAATCTCAGAAGGAGTTTCTAGTAAGTACCCTCTGGTGATGCTTAGAGACACTGAAGTTTAAAAAATATTTTCCTTCAGTGTGACATATGACAGGACTGGAATGGGGAATGGACTACATTCTGAGATGGCTCAAACCTCTGAAATATTTGCTTGCCGTGCCTGGGTAACCCCAGCCACCAGAAGGTTCAAATCCAAGCCCAGGTGAAGTCAGGTGTGGATTTTAACTAAAGTCACCCATACATACAACACCCGACGTTTTAGGGCCATCTGGGTGGCTCAGTTGGTTAAGCGGCTGCCTTCTGCTCAGGTCATGATCCCAGGGTCCTGGGATTGAACCCCACATCGGGCTCCCTGCTCAGCAGGGAGCCTGCTTCTCCCTCTCCCTCTGCTGCTCCCCTGCTTGGGTTCGCTCTCTCTCTCTCTCTCTCTCTCGGTGAAATAAATAAATAAAATATTTTTTTAAAAACCCAAAACACCGAGGTTTTGTTTCTTAAGATGTTCTGTTGGCAGATGCTAACTCACTAATAAAAATTAAAAAGAAAACCCTTAAGAATATGGGAATTCTAACTAGAAATACTTAAGCCACCCTTATTCTTTAAAAAGAATTGTTAATGACACATCATGATTTGACCTTCGAAAGATGCTTTTTGTTTCATTTCACTTATGTTTTCACAGTTCTCTGTGGTCTTGAATTAGTAAACTGTTACCAGACTTGCAAGTGTAACTGGTTCAGAATTCTTAACCCTGTTTTATAGAAAAGGAACCAAAGCCATGTGAGAGTTAGGTGGACGATAGCTTTTTTAGCACTGACAGCAGTGCCAAACATAGTATTCAGCTACTCCCTTTGAGGTGCATGTATTAGAAGCAGTGAGTGCTCAGAATTTCTTCCAATTGTCATTATAAGCTTTTTTTTTTTTTTTTAAGATTTATTTTAGAGGGAAAGAGCACGCAAGCAGGGGTGGGGGGCAGAGGGAAATAAAGAGAGGGAATCTCCAGCAGACTCCCCACTGAGCACGGAGCCGACATGGGGCTCGATCCCAAGACCCTGCGATCATTGTCATTATAAGCTTTTAACAAATATAAGCTAGTATCTTTGTTGATTTTTATATTTACCATTGCTCTCTGCTGTCCCTAACCATACTTGTTCATTTTTCCTTTCTTGGACAAAACCAAAGAAATATTTATCATTCTATTCTAGTATAGTCATACCACTTTTAGATTGGAAAGCTAAAATAGAACATAGCAGGAAATTGGGGACCACAGGGCACAAGAGGTTTCACTATGAATTGAGTTTGGGAACTGTGACATTACAGGTTAATTAAGTCTACATTGAGCAATCCAATTTTGATTGATCTGGAAACAGTTATCCTTAGTTTCAGATGTTCTTTGGATATGGTTAGTATGGAATGAACACTTGAAGTGCTCCTTGTTGACATTTTAATTTCACTTATATATGACATTTGAATGTTCCAATCTGGAACTGAGAAATTCACATCACCCATAGCTGAAGACCTGAAGTGTTTGTTGAGACTAATTTGGTGTAAAGGCCATAGGCAAGGGCCCTGCTTCCTTCTGCCCCTTCCTATGAAAATATATTCCTGTCGGCAGGATGGGGTACAAGAAAGGGAAGAAATAAGTTGGTGGTAACAAGAGGAGAATTAATTGAATAGGTTCCAGAGAAAAGGAAGAAACTTATAACCCACAATAAACCCCCCAAAAGTAGCATTTTAAAAAGCACGTGATTGCATCGAGTATAAATATCTGAAACATTATATTACTCTCATTCCCCCGTTATGATTATTACCCCAGTCACAGCAATTTATCTTGTAAACCTAGGAAGTTCTTTAATATGTTCAACCAGATAGGAAGGATTGGTTGGTTCATGTCTTCAGGGCAAAAACTATATGAATGCCAATAAATGATATAGAAGGACAGAAATATCGGTTAAGTTTTGTCTTTAACGTCATCTGTTCTAAATGTGGCTACCATACTAATGGCCATTGATATGCAGCTCATCATTGCTGCTAAGGCCTTGATTGAGAACACTTAGGAACTGGGAGAAAGTGAAATATAAATTACATTAGAATGAATTAAGAAAAGAGTTGCATTTTGGTATCCTCCCAAGCAGAGAGATTTATGAAAGCATCACCCACTGAGAAAAAGGACTTCTTTCCTTTTCTGTTTCAATTCTACCATCACTTTCACCAGCAAGGTTTCTCAGGACCTTCTTACTTTATTTATCACTAAGTTCCATAATTAACATATGGTTCATGTTATTGATTTCTCAGGTTTCAAAGTAAAATAAATTGAGCTTTCTTCCACATTTAGAATATACAGTTTTTTTAAGGAACTCTAAACAAAGACACGCATTATTTGTAAGTCAGAGAGCAGCTGCCAGAAAACAGAAAATTAGGAATGGAGTCATGGGTGAAATAATGGAGATACTGTTCAGAGGTAACCCTTTGTACAGCAGGAAATTTTCCTTAGAAAAGAGACAGCTGAGTTTGCTTGTAAATTTTGCTAGAAACAGGCCTGATTTAGTAACATTTAGTGCTGGTTAGGAGGCTGAAGACAGCACTTTCAGCTTTGGATACCAAGCAAGTGCCCTCTTTTATGGTTTTGTATAAAGTCTAATAAACACTTTATAGTTTCAAAAGGCATGTGTGTATGGGGGGGGTCACTATTAATTTTTTTTAATGAATAGAATAACATATAAGCAAATATCAGATCTGGGAGTAGAATTTTCTAAGCAAAACGCTGTAGACATTATCACAAAGGAAACAATTCATGGATTAGACTATAAAATTTTTAAACTTAAGTTATTATAAATAAAACTAAAAGGCAAGTAAAATATTTATAAAAATGTGACTAGTATCCTTAACATATAAAAAGCTTTTATGATCCAGTAGGAAATTACCTAATTTAGATATGGAGAAGGAATATGCACAGAGTCACAAAGAAATACATCTATACAGAATGGTTGAAAGATAGGGGAAATACGCAATCTTACAAATAATCAGAGAAATACACATGAAAAAGGATGTACCAAGATTAAAGAAATTATGAAAATTCATCTAACAGTTATTTTTGCAAAAAAATCATATTTTTGAAGAATAATTGCCTAAAGAAACACAAGCTCCAAACTGTTTCTATAATATGATCCTAAGTTTGAAGTCCATCTCAAGTACATGTATGGAAAACTAGAAGGAAATATACTAAAATACTAATAGTGTGTATGTCTGTGGAGGTATTACAGGATATTTATATTTATGGTCTAAAGTGAGCATGTACTCTTACTACACGAAGCCATATGAATTGCCAATAGTTGACTGCTTTTGCCCTACAAAAATAGAAATTTCGTATGATTCAGCCTAATATTCTTTTAATCTGACAAGGGTGTTTTAACATCATTTTTATGGGGAATACCCTCTGTTACAGAGAAGTTTAAGTTGTTACATCTGAGTCTTTTCTTTATAGCCCAACATAAGAATTAGTAACAGAGTACCATTTCCTATGCTGTTAGGCAACACAATAAGACCGATTTTGTAAAATAATCAATGTGGGTATACATTAAAAGCATTTAGTACATGCCTATTGATGCTGATATTGATAAAATGACAAACGTTGAAAGAGCAGAAAAAAATAATGATAGATTTTCTAATAAAACTTACTGACACCATTGTTATCTGCTTTAATCTTATTGTCATTTTACCATTAAATAGTATAATTGGGTATGGAGGAATTTCACTTGATTGTAAATGGAGGTAATTACCACTGAGTAGTAAACTCTATAGAATGAGGTTACAAGTCTATTTTTACTACAGTGGCAGGCATAAGTGTGGGTTTCTTTAATGCACATTGAATGTTCTCACTATTTTTTACTCAAAATCAACTTTTCATCCTCTTGTTAAAATGAGCTCATAACAATTAACATTATATAGTTAAGCAAAGGCTTTTTCGGACACTTGTGTTTATTCTGTACCTGCTAAAAAAAAAAAAAGGAACATTTCTTTCAAACCCTGGATTGGCCTGTACAGGGAGATTACCCACAAATAGATAAGATATTATGAATGCAAAATTAATTTAATGAAGGGTTGTCAGATGTCTTTGCGATTTTTCCTGAAGTAAGATACTTGGTACTTGAAATGCTAGCAGTGATCTTTGGAACACGCTCTTGCCCTTACAATAACATGAATAACACTTATGACAACCTGTATTTCTTCAAAGTTAAAGGGGGGAAAGTGTTTATTATTTTCGAAATTTTGGGGTGGGGGCGGATCCTTCCTTTAAAGTCTGTCATCCTTTTCCATTGTAAGTCTGTACTCCTTTTGAACATATGAAGATGAAAACAGACCAGCGTGGGTGATAGTAAATGAAACTCCTTAAGGATATATCGTTTTCAGAAAGATAAATACCTGCAGCTTTGGTAGTCCCCTTGTTGGATTTAGAAAACTGGCATCACCAAGCAAGCTATTCAAAACAGCTGTTATCTCAGACTGAATCATCTGTACGGTAGGTACAGTTGTTGTCTTCCAGCTGAGCCCTGTGAGCCGTAAGCCCATCAAATCAAATACTCTCAACGTAGAGGCAACACACCCTTGATGGTAACCTAAAGCATCGCATAGGAGAGAGTCTCATTTCACGGGCATAGAAACCACTGAGCTCTCTTTCCTCCAGCCAAAATAACAAAGTCCTAGCCTCTGGTGATTGATGAGCATGTTGCCAGGGGAAATGGACTGGAAAATCATCGCCTTGTCTTTTACTTGCCACAGGAGAGCCATAACAGAGATCTCTATTCTTCTTGTTCTGATAAGAGGCCTAACGAAGCATCCAGAAAGGCTGGGAAGCCTGAAAATGTTATATCCAGCTGCTTGCTGGATTGCCTTTTAAAATACGGTGCATAGTTCCCCTAACTCACAAATCAAACGTGTGTGCAGGCAGATAGCCTTTAACAAGCTGTGCAACTTTTCGACCACTACAGTGTGGCATTTGAGCTGAGAGAGGCTATTTTAATAAGTAGAGGTACCCCTGTTTAACTTAAAAATATGCATTTCTAGAACATGTCTCTGTCATGAAATTACACATGTAGAGTTCTTTTACTCCTTCTGGCATTGTTAAATTGGATATTTATAGTCTGGAAAATGTGAGCTGGAGCTAAATTCATAAATGCAAATAATATTTTAGTTAATGGGAAGCGAGGTGAGACCCACCCCCCACAGCACCCCTTTTGGCAGAGCCTTTGGTGGGAGGCTGCAGAGCTGCCTCGGAGCCTGTGGGCATCACACCTCATGCTCAGGATTTCACCTGCCTGGGTCTTCGGTAATATCTGCAGAATTGATTCTGGAAGATTCCAATTCACACCACCCAGTTGTTACATAAGAGGGAATGTCTGAAGTTGAATGGGATTCTTGTCTATTAACATTTCCACATTGGTCTTGGCCATAAAGACCTATTACTTAGATAGTATGTTCTCAGCATCCTTTGGATTTGGAATGTTTGAATTGTCATTAAAATACTACTTTGTGATCAGAAAGCAGGGGCGCTTAAAGACGACGCAGGCAATGACGGTTTTAAAAAGGTTCAGTATAGTATTTTAGGGGCACCTGGGTGGTGCAGTTGGTTAAGCGTTTGAGTTGGTTTGACTTGGTTTGACTTGATTTCGGCTCAAGTCATGATATCAGGGTCCTGCGATCGAGCCCTGCATTGGGCTCAGTGTTCAGAGGGGAGTGTGCTTATCCCTCTTCCTCTCCTCCTCCCTCCTGCTCTCTCTCTAAAATATATAAATAAATCTTCAAAAGAATTACAAGGCTCAGTATAGTATTATATAGTGTATTATATAGCATTATGTAGTATATTTTGGAAATGTGTTTAAGAAATTAGCATTTCCATTTCCATTACCTCTTCCTTTGCGTTTTTCCCAGGCCTATGGTCCAGTTCCGAGTTAGAAACATTTTGCACCTTTCTTAAATTCGGTAGCTCTCTCACAGATTACATTTACAGAAATAACAGCCTGTCCACTATTTGGTGGAGGGGGGCATGCAGACTATTTCATTCTCTCTCTGGTCTTGTGCTTCTTGTCAGGGTGAGTTGGAGAATTTTATTAATTCCGTTTACTGGTGGAAAGATAGAATGCCTGTTGCCTGCAACTCACTCTTTGTGGCCAAAGAGTGACCATCTCGAAGCCCCCACGCTCATGTTGGCTTTGGGAGGCCCTCTCGGAAGTGGAAACACCCGTCCTTGTATTCTGCAGGGTCAACTTGGTAATGCTGTAGGTTACTGTGTTTCTTCCCCCTTTATTCCCGCCCTCCGCAAAAACGAGAGGCCTAATGTAGACCCAAATCTGCCCATTGTTCGTTGGCTGCATCTCCTGGTTGCTGTGAGTGTTCCTCATTTTCTCAGAAACTGGCTTCATCTATACATCACCTAATACACTTTACAACTTCGGATGGAAGGAAAAAGTGCATTGAATAGATTCTTGTTTTTATGAGAATATCCACTAGTTCAGGGCACCAAAATTTCACTCCACGCCATGTCCAGACACAAAATTGAGGAGCCTCTTTGTTGTGCCTTTTTGAAATGCCTTTAGGGTTTCCCAAGTTTGTCATAAAACACGAACCGGTATGATTTTCGTATTACAACTTTCCGTGCTTCTCCCTAAACGTGACTTTTGAGTTGTACCCAAGATCGTGGTTAGGTGACTTTTCTACCATGCCTGCTTTCGTTTTTGTTTTTTAATTTATGAGCCTTTATTTGTTCGTCGGAGCCGAAATCAGCAGGGCCTCATGTATAACAGAGCCACCATTTTAAGTGACCACCGGCAGAGTTTGATTTCGGATTATATTAAGAGGAGAAAGTGGATCTTGCCAAGGTTGGGGCAGATTCCCCAACCTTGTAAAACGTTGCAGACAAATAATGGGCTTGAACTCGAGCTTCTTTTGTGTGTGTGCTTGTATGTGTGAGAAAGACTGAAAGAGACGCCCATGCATAGAATGTTTAACCCGGACAGCGCGGTGGCCGTTCGCTGGAGGCAAGAGATACCCTGTTGGCTCCTAGGCCTTCCTGGAAGCTGCCTGCTGGAAAAGCCTCCTTGGAGATGACTCTCATGTGGCTTCCCTTTGCCTGAGTGCTGTTCCTGCCCCAAACCTGAGAAGGCCTCGGGAGAGGAACACTTCTGTCTGAAGTACTTTGCACATGGGAGCCTTGCAGTTTGCCACTCAGGAAAATAAAGCGGCGTATGAACTCCCAGCAAAGGCTACCTCCTTGGTTTGAAACGGTTTGTAAAGCATTCTCTTCCCGGTTTGTGCGCCCTCCATTGTTGCGGCTCCTCTCATCACTGACCAGCTGGCTGGTTGGTGAATAGAGCTGTGGGCCCCTCGCCATGTTTCATGTGAGGTCTTGGCTGGGTGGCAAACAGGCAGCCTGTAGCCAGTGTCAGCAATTCAGGAGGAATTGGCACAGCAGTGTCCCCATTAATTTCTGCTTGTCACATACTGTCATGCAAGTTACACCAGAGAGGAAATGACCGTTAAAAAAAAAAAGGTACCCTTGTGGCACTGGGTCCCCTCCAGACGTTCCCCGAGGTTAAACAAGTGGATACAATTAGCTCTACACAGACAGCTGCAGGGACGGGAAAGCCTAGAAGTGGGCCCCACAGCAATGTGTCTTTCCTGTTAGCAAGGAGTGTCAGCTATCAACATCTGCCAGATTTTAACCCTTCAAAGGGACCGGTAAATTAAGGGGAGCTATTATCCCACGCTCTGCTGATCATTATCAATCATAATGCCTTGGGAAATTACCACAGCGCTCCTGCCTTGGTGGCAGGTTTTGTCCTTTGGGGAGCGTTTTTTATGCTTTCGCCGGGAGCAGAGGGGAGCGGTGGAGGCAAGGAGGGTGAGGGGAAACTGGCCCTTTAATCGTTGGTAATTTACTGCCCCAGGGAAAGGGGGCTGGAGGGCCATAAACTCCTCTTCAGTTCAAACCGAAGTCGTTAAAATTGGTGGGCTCCAGACAGCCTCCATTTCCAAAGAGATCCATCTTGCTGACTGACTTTTGTCAGGCCGTCTTCACCAAGAGCTATGGCGGCTTTTAGAACACAGACCAGCACTTGGGGGAGTGAGAGCCATTTTAGAGGGCGAGGGCCATCCAAGATGAGAAAAGAAAACTCTTAAGATAAATTAGAAGCCCCCCAAAACTTTCCATTATTAGATTGAAATGCTTAAGGTGCTCTTATCCAGACAGAGTCCTCACTGACCTCTGTAAGCACTTACTTTGCGTTGGCGTTGATTTTTTTCTCATGGAAGTCTGATTCCTGGTGCGGAGGGGTGGATAATGGGATGGTTCTATGTGGAACTCTGTGTGTTGAAACTTATTTGTCTGAACTCACCATTAAAAGTGGTTTAGAGATAAATAGGGAATGTTCATTACAGTTTTTAACCTCCAGCAGGTACTGAGTTCATATTTGTGTCCTTGGCACATTTCTCTTCTGAAAAGATAGCATTTTGCTCGAGGGGAATGAGTGTTTATCACACACGTGTTGTGAAAGTGATCAGCAGTGATGACTGTATGACTATGAGCTGATGGTCGTCTGTGTGATTTCACCGAGGACAAAACATTGGAGGGAATAATCATAGTTTGGATTTCACTGAGTTCTTACTTAACGTTCCTGAGGAAAATTCTGGCACCATTTAACATAATCTTAAGTGAGGGCTAGAAGCAACCAGTAGGGTAACTAAGTAGAAGTAACACTGTGTCATAATATGTGGACTTCATCTCTTCCTCTGTGGAAGAGGCGTGATCACCAAGGACAGCTCGGAGATAGTGTCGCTGATGAACGTTAGAGCTGTTCCAATTCTACTGCATCATCTAGTCGGAGACCCTCATTTTATAGATTAAAAATCAGAAGCTCAGAGAGGTTAGGGTCCCCCAGTGAAGCAGAGAGAACTCAAGTCTCTCCTTCCCAGGTGAACTGTTCATATCATTCTGGAGGCTGACTCGGTACAGCAGGAGTCCTAGCCAATCTCAGCTGCAACAGAGGGGTCCCCCTGCCCTGTTGACAGCAGGGAGTAGGAGGGAACCACAAATCTGGAGTAGTGGTGACTGTCTTCAGTAAGGGCACAGTCAACTTCTGTCGTGATGCCAGGCTGTAAATTTGATGCACCCATTTTAAGTTGGCCTTGTTGGAGCAAGAGATACTAATTTTAAAAGACGGTCTTCCTGTCCAATTTTAAATGTATCTAGTAATGCATAAAATTATTTCTTAATTTTGATGTCAAAATAATATATAGACTTGGGAAGTTTGCCTCTTGTGGTATTCATATTTTACATACTAGATTGCGAAGGAGAATCAGTGAAGTATATATAAATGTGAGTTCACATGAATATATGTTCAGTCTCTTCTTGTCTCATGGATGGGTAGACTGTATGTGAGTTCTTCTGTGATTCATGTTATTGATTGCTGATTTTAGGGATAATCAGTAATTGACTTCTGCTCGAGCTTAGGTGAATATTGAAGCATATAATTTAATAAGCTAATGTCACATTTTGATCTTCAGAAGTGGATTTATTCACTATAGATTTTTATTTCAGTTAAAAAGGAAAACATGTAGGAACTAAATTATACTTATTCATGTTTATTTTATTATTTTTTAAAAGGTTTTATTTATTTGACAGGAAGAGAGCACAAGCAGGGGGAGCGGCAGGCAGAGGGAGAGGGAAAAGCAGGCTCCCCACTTAGCAGAGAGTCTGACGTGGGGCTAGATCCCAGGACCCTGGGATCATGACCTGAGCTGAAGGCAGACGCTTAACCAACTGAGCCACCCAGGCGCCCCTACTTACTCATGTTTAAATAGCATTGTTTTGTCAAAATCGTTTCTTAGGCCTGATTTCAGGATCTGTCATACAATGTCAGGCTTTAATTAAATCCCATACCTGAAGATTGTGTAGGCTCCAGAGGAATACCAGATGATTGGAAACAGGATAGCAGAGAAAATACCAATTTAGTGAACAATGATGAGCCAATGTGACAAAAAAAACACTGGATTGAATTTCATGGGAAGTCACCGAATCATTACTAACTCCCGTGGTATTCAGAATCATAACATCAATCATGATGAACCACTTTGGTAGTCATGTGTCCGTAATATGTAATTCCATAAAAATTCTCTGGGTTTTTGGAATTAATTAATAGTCCTATATTTTATAAAATGGCAAATTTCATTGAAAACACTTACATGTCAACCAAGAACTTGAAAATCTTTCCTAGCATTCATTAAAATTCTAATTACTGAGTTCTCTTGGGAAAAAAGTAGTTTCTCATTTTAAGTTCTGAAGTTTTGACAGGATTTGGTATAGCATTTCATTTCACTTCTAGTCCTAATGATTCACTGCATTCTTTTCCCCAGAACTTCTCCCTTGTTTACTCTCAGCCTTCTCTCTCATGTAGACACAAGCCTAGGGAATCAATAAGCGTGACTATTTTCATGAACAGTTGAAGAGTTCAACTTCAGTAATGCCATCGGAAGACATTAGCTAGTCTGCAAATTTAAGGAGAATTAATATTTCCTGTATATTTATATCTTAATTGGATTTGGCTTTTTAAAAGGATTAAATTCTGGGGGAAGCTTCTCAAAGCTGAGCCTGTGACATTGTCATGCAGTTGAGAAGTAGCCCTGTCCTCATTTTACAGATGGAGGCAGCTGGCATAACCAGCTAATTAATGACTTGCCCAAGTTCACACAAGTAAAAAGCCAGGAGCTAGACTTTGACTCTTGCACAATCCATTAGACGGTTTTCATCTAAGTCACCACAGTAGAATTAAATATAATTTATATAGCTTTGTCAGTGCTATTTAATGAGTAAGTCCTATTTACATAAATGTTTTAGTATTTCTATGCCCTCTGGGTCATTAAGGCAATTTATTTTTATAATTTTAATTATTATAACCCTCTAAGTATGTAAAATAAATGCAGAAAGAAAATGAAGACAGATACATTTAATTTTATTATTATTATTAAACCCCGTGGTGTCAGTGATAGGATTCCAAAATAAAAGCTTTTCAGTAGATATTGGCTGTTCATTTCATAGATTGTGTTTTAACACCTCTAAAATTAGATTCAGAGTTAAGGAGAATATGCTCTTATTTCTGCCGATTTATTTTTAAACCATTAAGGAGTACATAGCACGTTTTCGAAGATACAGCTTGTTTCTTTAGCATAAGAATCCTGTAAAAAGTTAGCAGAACTGCCTGTGTGATCACTGCTTTCATGATGTTTCCTCACAAAACTGTAAATTGTCTCTCATTCGTGCTTGCTGTTCCCATATTGTTGTCACAGAGAAAAGAGTCCACATGAGGGAGATATCTAGTGAAGTTCTCTTCTCCAATGAAAGGATCCTGCCCTTTCCTTTGGTTTTCTTTTTTTTTTTAATTCTGGGAGAATGACAGGCGAGCTTTAACACAATTGTGAATTAGAGCCCAGCTTAGTTCAAGACAAAAATTTATCCCACTCCCACTCCTTTTCTTAAAATATCAGTCATAATCTAGCATCTGGAAAAGCAGATTCATTATCACCTGGAGACTTCTTAGCATTTTTTCTTGTGTGACAATATTTTATGCCTTTATTTTTTTTTAAGATTTTTTATTTATTTATTTGACAGAGAGAGAGGCGGCGAGAGAGGGAACACAAGCAGGGGGAGTGGGAGAGAGAAGCAGGCTTCCCTCTGAGCAGGGAGCCGGATGTGCGGCTTGATGTGGGGCTCGATGCGGGGCTCGATGCGGGGCGCGATCCCAGAACGCTGGGACCATGACCTGAGCCGAAGGCAGACACTTAACGACTGAGCCACCCAGGTGCCCCTATTTTATGCCTTTATTTGAGAACAAATGAAGATTGTGAGAGACCACTGAACATAGAGTCTTAGTATACTGAAGGAATTATTGTATTGCATTGTTCCTCCAAGCAGTTCAGAAACCACTCCTGGGATTTCTTTGTTTATTTAGCATCTTGTAGATATTAGAATCTGTGTCTACTTCCTTTATTAAAAATAGAAAGGCCTCCCAGGCTGTAATTTTTACTATCAACTTTTGTAAGGAGCAAATACAGTGCCCCTATAGACCATAGATAGTGTAGTCGTTTCGCCGGTAATCCAAAACGTGGGAATTATTTTAATAAGCCATTATAAAATCTATCATTAAATAGCAGTAAGTCTTTTTTTAAAAACCCTAATTTATGCCAGGTAAATTCTTATATGGCGATAGCTGCACTAACCAAACCACACCTTATAAAAATCTGTTAGAATGCACTTGGAATTTCCATCGCAAATGTAACAGGACAGATTTTCAAGGGCAACAATCTGATCCATCAGGTCCCCGAAGGCGACTAGAATGTTGAAAAAGCCCCACCTTCCACCTCTGTTTTACTTTTCTTCAGAAATGGCTTGTTGCAGTATGGATTTGTCATCGTGACTCTGTGTTACTCTTTACAGAGGGGGTACTTCTAGACCATTCCCATCTTACTCTTTCTTGTCATTTTCTAAATACGGTATAGTACCAGCACAACTTGAAATCTCAAGAAGTTGACCAGGTTTATCTAATAGGATCTGTCAATTAAAAATGTCAGCAAAACTGGAGGAATCATTTTAAATCTACTCAGGAGGGCGTTTTTAGAGGGTTGAAGACATCACTTGTACACAAATTAATGAAATTATAAAATTTTCAAGATTGGAAAATGCCTGGGAATGTTTATAGTCCAGTTTCCACAGAGTACATTTAAGGAAATGAGTGCCTCCAAAGTAGGGGAAGCGGCCCAAGGTCACGTAGTTAGAACTAGTGCTAGGACAGTAACCCAAGGCCTATTAATACAGTCTAGCGAACTTCCCAAAGACTATATGAATGTGGTTTTGTTCTCATTTATATGGAATTATTTGCAATAACAAAGACCTATCCTTGAAACATTTTGTTACTGGTTTGAATGAGTTACCGTACTTACTTGCACATTCTTCCCCAAAAAAACGATGTTAGTTTGAACTTTGCTCTTGTTTTTACTGACCAAGCCTCAGAATTTGTAATGTTTCCTTTGCTAGAACTTTGATTTTTAACATTTTTCTCTTCACCTAGAGCCTCATTCCAAATGTGCTTCTTTTTGTCTATGGAGAGTTGTAATGATTTCTATATTACCTATTTCATTTCAGTCATGCTCATGCAGAAGTTATTTCTTACTCTTTCCCTGGTAGCTTCTAGCACAGCAGCCGGCATATTTGTCAAATAGGATATATGCCAAATAGACATGAAGCTTTTATTCAGTTCAATAAACATTTACTGTGCATCTTCTACATGCGAAGCACTGTGCCATCAAAGGACTGGGAATGTCTGAAATAAGTAAAGAAGAATGCCTTCAAACCTCACAGGGCGCCCAGCATATGTGCTGCCAAGCATCAGACATTCCCAATGGGATATATAAAGGAGGGAAAGGAAGTGCAGTCGAAGCTAAAAGGTTCAAAAGTGCACACGTGGGGGCACCTGAGTGGCTCAGTCAGTTAGGCGTCCGACTTTTGGTTTCAGCTCAGGTCATGATCTCAGGGTTGTGAGATCGAGGCCTGTGTCAGGCTCAGTGCTCAGTGCAGAGTCTGCTTGTCCCTCTCCCTCTGTTCCTCTCTCTCTCTCTCTAATAAATACAGACAATCTTTAAAAAATGCACACGTGGTTAAAGGAATGAAAATTTAGCATGCCTACCATGAAGAATTTCTGGTTTCATGTTTGGACACTGGCATGTATTTTATTTCTCAGTTGTCTTTTTTTTTTTTTTTAACCTTTGTTAAAGACATGTTTATTACAGCTCTTTCTAAAGGCTTCACTATTGCATTTTGGAATTTGTATCACTTCCATTCACTGAAAAACACTGTGCTGTGTGCAGCTGCAGGTAGCCTGTTAGAATCTGTTGACTCTAAGTTGCAAAAATCACAATGCAATGCAAACTTTGCATTAACATTCATTAATTCTACAGGTGTGGATGGGGAAGTGGGGGAGGGGAGAAGAAGTAGTATGTATTTTTGCCTTCAATGGAGTCTCAGGAAGCAACGCGTCAACTAGATTTGGGGAAGTACTACAATACTCGAAGGTCTTAAGGCCCAGGAGACAGCGCTTATTTCATTTGATTTATTTGATGTGGAGAAAGAGAGTCCCATGGCAACAAGACACCTCGTGACTGGCCATGTGACCTGAGCAAGTCACTTAACTTCTCCCAGCTTCAGTTTTCATATCTATAAACAAGGATTAAAATGTGCAAATCAAATTAGTTACAAATGTATAAACTATTTTTAAAGGGTACAGCCTCTTACTCACCCTTCGATGGTGATTGTTCACCTAGGTACTTTCTAGTTTCCTGCACGTGCTTTTCAAATGTAGAGACCCAAATGCATCATAGCAGTGTACCAAGAACTGACCATTGATGACAGTGGCTTCTCTAAAATGGCACCAAGTAGATGATGCATGGAGGCCTTAATGACCCACAAATATCACTTCATCTATTTGGTGTCCCTAAAGGTCTTTCTTCCTTCTGGTTTGGGCCTTCATTGACTATCAAATGCCTTTTTGCGTGTCCTTCCATCTATTTCTTGCTGCTAACATAACAGTTACCTCCTGAATTACTTAAAAAAAATTTTCAGATTCTCTGGAACATTAAATTCTATAAATTTTTTTCTCTGAAATTGCCAAGTATAGAGCACACAGTGTGCCATTGGGATTCTAGGGAGTTGGTTTTAAGAGTTTTCCCTTGTGTTCTGGCACACCTAACAGGTAAAGGCCTGAGAATAGTATATTTAACATCTGTGCATTTTCCCTCAAATTTTTTTTAAGATTTTATTTATTTATTTATTTGACAGAGAGAGAGAGAGCCAGCGAGAGAGGGAACACAAGCAGGGGGAGTGGGAGAGGAAGAAGCAGGCTCCTAGCGGAAAAGCCTGATGTGGGGCTCGATCCCAGGACCCCAGGATCACGCCCTGAGCCAAAGGCAGACGGTTAACAACTGCGCCACCCAGGCGCCCCTTCCCTCAATTTTTAATTATGTTTTCCCGATGGTAGCTGACCAAATTGAAATGCAGGTGCCTGGGTGGCTCGGTTGGATGGGTGTCGGACTCTTGGTTTTGGCTCAGGTTATGTATGATCTCCCGGTTGTGGGATCAAGCCTGCGTCAGACTCTGTGCTCCGTGCTCAGTGTGGAGTCCACTTCTGATTCCCGTTCCCTCCCCCTTTGCTTCTCCCCCTTCTCGCTCATGTCCTTGCACTCTCTCTCACTCTCTCTCTTTCAAATAAATAAAATAAAAAAAATATATAAAATATTCTAATAGTTGACGTACCTCAAATGCACCTTTTATTGGATGGTTTAAACAGGAACAAGGAAGCCTATCTAGCCAGGAGATATATTCCAGTTTTGTATCTAATTTATTCTGTAAGCCCTTGTACGGCCGAACATCAGGGCTCTGTGCTAAATAATATGAATATGTCACAATTTAAAATTGTGTTTTAAAATTTGGAAAAATCTAGAAAGGAAAAGTAAATTACAGAGAGAAATAGCTACCACATAAGGCAGCAGTATATGGCAATGGCCACGTGAGTGTTACAAACGTTAAGTGCCGCAGGAACTCCGAGGAGGGAAAAATACACACTGGCTTCATGAAGAAACTAGCCCTGAGAGTACGTTGGCAATGTTACTGTGAGGCACGAGCGATACAAACCAGAAGCCAGGACTTGGAAATCTGACTCAAGAGTGGCCCATTTCAACTTGAGGAAAGACAGCACGAGGCTGGGCACATCAGAGAGATAAGGACAAGAAGTCAGTTAGCAAGAGAGAGACAGACTTGATCATGGAAGCACTGAGAAATAATGGCAGGCTTTTGGGTGGGTGGCTGACTCTGTCGTCGTGTTTTAAACAGATTGATTTGGTGGTGATGTATTCATTTAGGTGCAGTTACAACCGGAGTTCAATCAAAGAAGTTGCTCCAGTGGTTTGGGAAGGAGACAATACGGGTTACTACTAGAAGGGTAACAGTGGTATACTGTTGGTGGAAGTATAAATTGATACAGAATTTTGGAGGTAATTTGACTGTATCTATTAAAACTAAAAATGAATATATTCAGTGACCAAGCGGTTTCACCTCAGAGACTCCCTGACACTAGTGCAAAAGAAGGTATGAATAAGAAAGTTTGCTGTAACATTAACTGTAACGGGAAAACATGGAAATAACCTAAGGGCTCATCAATAAGGTGATGGCCGAATAGACTGTGATACCATATGAAATTCTATGTGACAATTAAGAAGAATGTTGTTAATCTGTAAGGAATTGCCTTTAAAGCATAGTGTTGAGTGAGGTAAAGGAGAAAAGAGCCAGTTTTAGAACTGTGAGGACAGCTTGGTTCCATGTGTCTGAAATACGTATGTATCTCATATAATTATAAAACCAAGTCTGGAAGAGTGTGCAACAAACTGAGGATAGTGGCTATCTCTTGGGAAGACAGGTTACAATAGGTGGTAAATTTGCCAGATTTAGCAAATTTTTTAAAAAAAGGATATCTGGTTAAATTCCAGTAGCAGATAACAAAAATGTTTAGGGATGCGTGGGTGGCTCAGTCAGTTAAGTGTCTGCCTTCGGCTCTGGTCATGATCCCAGGGTTCTGGGATAGAGTCCCTGCATGGGGCTCCTTGATCAGCGGGGAGCCTGCTTCTCTCTCTGCCTGCTCTCCTCCTGCTTGTGCGCTCTCTCTCTCACTCTCTCTCTGACAAATAAATAAAATCTTTTAAAAAAATAAATAATTCTGTGAGGATAACTATTGTTTTATTAAAGAGGAAACTGGAGTTTAAAGAGCTCAAGTATCATATTTCATCAATTCTAAGATGCCCATTTGGAGTGCATTGTACAGTCACTGCCAGTGGGCTCCAGTCAACGATTGAGTTGTTATTGACTGCATACGTGCTGGAGAACTTGCAGAATGAGTCAGTGACTTGGATGAAAATCCTGCAGATACAGTGGCTGGCACTCTTGATCGCATAGAGGACGGAATTGTGTGGGCAAACACAGACATCGAAAACTCTTGAGTGGAAAAGTGATGTGGAAGAACAGAACTGTGAGGGAGAAGAAATTTTTGGAATACCCTAATCAGATTATTTCACTCAAATTTTAATTGTGATGTAAGTTTAAGAACCATATATAATAAAAATCCAAACCTGAAGAAGTCTAAGAAGCCTTTTTACAGTATAACTAAAACTTCTATGTGATAAAAAAGAGTTGTGTCATAGTTTAATTGGCAGTTGTCTTCCTTCTTTTGTAGTCCATTAAAATAATAGTAAATCTTAAAATAGATGGTGTTTTAGATTCAGTGAAATACACAAACATGCCGAGCGTCACCTGGAGGGAAAGGTACAGTCAGACCCTCATAGTCAGACCCTCAGTCCCCTGAGGCACTGTGGTGAACCATGAAGGGAATAGGATGGATACTTTTTAATCTTACTCATAATTAACTTCTGATGTTTTGTATTTCAAGAATTTAAGAATTTCAGGGAAATGGCAGTGATAAAAAATCTTGTGCCTTAAAAAAAAAACAAAAACAAAAAAGCACGTGTCTTTAACATTGGAGAAACCTTGAGTCTTCCAAATGCTGGATAAACAATGGTAATATTACATCCATATAGCACGTGACACCTTTCAGAGTGCTTACATACATGCATATTACCTGATTATCATAACGGGAGGTGTCACCCTGTGTCATCCTCCCATCGACCGGTGAAGACACTGATACAAGTGGAAATTAGGCAAAATTATTATATTGCTAAGAAGTAAGAATGAAGAGGGGCGCCTGGGTGGCACAGTGGTTAAGCGTCTGCCTTCGGCTCAGGGTGTGATCCCGGCGTTGTGGGATCGAGCCCCACATCAGGCTCCTCCGCTATGAGCCTGCTTCTTCCTCTCCCACTCCCCCTGCTTGTGTTCCCTCTCTCGCTGGCTGTCTCTATCTCTGTCGAATAAATAAATAAATAAAATCGTTAAAAAAAAAAAAAAAAGAAGTAAGAATGAAGAGATCCCAGAGGAAAACCGAGAGTGTAGTGCATGAAGCCTCTAATGCTGAGCCTGCCAGACAGGTACTGAATAGCATGACTGAACCGCATAACTTCCCAGACTTGGATGGATATTGGAAAGACAGGGATTTTTTTTTCTAATTGAGGTGAAGGAAACATACAATAAAGAAGTGCACTCATCCCAAGCGTGCATGCAACTTGATGGCTTTTTACTAATGTAACCGCCACCCAGATCAAGAAAGAGAACATTTCCAAAGGCTTCTTCATGCCCCTTCCCAGACCATAACCCTCTCCCTAGAAGTAATGACTACACGGGTTATTTCATATAAAAGTGTGTACTTTTTTTGTGGATAGCTTTGATTACTCAGCATCATATCTGTGAGAGAAGTCTTTGTTTCTCTGTGTGTCAATAAGTCGTGCCAAACAGTTTCCTAAGTGGTTTTAAACTATTTTGTATTTCTACATCAGCGCCCTGAGAGGGTCCATTGCTCCCTATCTTTGTCAACAATTGGTGTTGTCGGCTTAAGCCATTGTAATCGTGTCTAGTTACGCTTTTATTTTTCAATCCCATGGTGACTAATAAAGGTAGCACCTTTTCGTAAGCTCCTGGACATTTGGCTTTCCTCTTTTGTGAAGTGCCTAGTCACATCTTTCACCATTTTTAAAGATTGTGTTGTATGTCTTTTTCTGATTGATTTGTAGGAGTTCTTTATATATTGAGGCTGTGGGTCCTTTGTCAGACACGTGCAGTGTGAAAATCTTCACGCACTGTGTAGGAATTTGAGTGGGATTCTTCTCCACTCAGAGTGTCAAACATGATTTTATCATCATTTGCATCTCTCTTACCCAAGCGCTTTAAAATACATAGAGGCAGGACATTTCCCTAATGCCTTTTTAGCCTATTTTGACCATTTTAAGTATCTAGTAAAATATTTTTAACTACAAACTAAACATATGTGGCAGATCGTGAAGCCTCATAACTAGGCTTATAAATGTTAGAAACTTTTCATTTCCAGTGTGCATTTTATATACCCCCCAAATGCTGAAAATACAATGCCAGAAGGGAAGTTTTATGAACTTTAAGTATGAAAAACAATTCTTTTGGCTTACCCATTGTTCTGCTTTATAAATACATTATGTATGTGTGTGTGTGTCTATGTGTGTTGGCGGGTATAATAGTATAAAATAAAAGTAAATCACATTCAAGTATAAGCTGTTTAGGAAACACCAGTAAGCACTGGCTGACCTAGTACGTCTTGGCAAACCAACAGGTGTCATGTCTGACAGATCGAAATGACCCTAAAATCTGTGCTGGAAATTGCCTGGCGCCCCTAACTTTTATATTTTCCAAAGATTGCTGCCTATTAACTTAAACACGTGGTTGGCAAAAGGGACATTCATATATATAATATATATATTCATATGTATAATTCTATTAAGTTGTATTAAATATTAAAATTATATATCATTAAATTATATAAAATTATATTAAAATACATTATATATTTTTGTATATAAAAGTATTTTTATAAATATATATATTTATTTTATATATATATATATATAAATTATATAATATATATATAAAATTCTAACTGGCGACCTCAGAAGAACACCAAAAAGTAAAAATCAGGGGTGTCTCGTTCCTCTGTCAGTTGTGTCCTGACTCTTGACCTCAGCTCAGGTCTAGATCTTGGGGTCATGAGTTCAAGCCCCACATTGGGCTCGGTGCTGGGCACGAAGCCTAATTTAAAAAAAAAGTTTGGGGGTGCCTGAGTGGCTCAGTGGGTTAAGTGTGGACTCTTGATTTTGGCTGGGGTCATGATCTCAGGGCCTTGAGATTGAGCCCTGTGTGGGGCTCTGCACGGGGTGTGGAGCCCACTTAAGATTCTCCCTCTCCCTCTACCCCTCTCCCTTGGCTCACGTGCACGTTCTTTCTCTCTCTCTCTTAAAAAAAAGTAAAAATCACCCACAATCCTACCAATTTAAACACTTGACCAAAAAAAGCAGAAGTCTCTTCCTTTTGTTCCTGCTTCCTACCCCCACCTCCAGTGGTAGCAACTTTTAACTGTAGCTCTATCTCCTTCCAAAAATTGTATGTGTTCAGATAAAGTTGCCAGATTTAGCAGATAAAGACACTCAATTAAATTTGAATTTCAGATACACAACAACTACTTCTCCATATAAATACATCTCACATATTGCATGGGACATATTTAAACTAAAAGAGTATTTGTTGCTTATCTGAAATTCAGATTTAGCTGAGTGTTCTGTGTTGTATCTGGCCACCCCGATGCAGACACAGCTGCACAGACATTAACGTGTGCACTTGGCTTTTATCAAACTCAAGTCAGGCTGTATGTATTACCCTAAGGCTTATGCCTTCTGCTGTTGATATATCTAGCTTACAGAACTACCCCGGTTCTTCCTCGTGGCTGCTTCGTATTACCTTGTAGACTCGTCATTTATTTCTCTCTCCTCCTATTGGTGGACATCGTAGGTATTTCCATTATTTTACCATTTCCAACAACCTACCGTTGATCCTCTGTATAGCAGCGTATTATAGACGTGTGCTGTTGCTTCTGTAGGATGAATTCCTGTAAGTGCAAATTACTAGGTCATAGCGTATTTTAAAAACATTGTTTGTTCAATTCCTTTATACTTGTTCACCGAGGCCCAGGGCGTGGGCAGCTGAGGGCCAGGTGCACCTGCAGCACCAGGTCCGGGGGAGCCCAGGCAGAACTGATGTTTCAGTGTAGACACCTTGCTTGACCTCTCAGAACCGGCCTCCCCTCCTCCATTTTCTGCTCCATGAGACTGTTCTCCAGTGTGGCACTAATTTAGAATGAATGACTGCGGATTTACTCAAGGGACTGTTGTGAGGATTAAATGAAAGAACGTCTGCAAAGTGCCTGGGATGCTTCTTTATTTTTCTCATTTCCAGTTTCTCTCTTGGCATTAAGGGGCTTTAACTTACTGAGGGAGACACCGTGGTAAAGTAGGATAAATTCTGTAATAGAACCATACTTAGAGGGCTGTGGGATTACAGAAGGGGGCGCCTACCTTAGCCTGGGGGATGTGAGGAGAGTTGCCCAGGACTTGGCCAAGATCTACTTAAAGTATGTCTTGAAAAATAAATTGGAAAGAGCCAGACAAACAAAATGTGTGTGTGTTGGGGGAAGGGCAATGGAGGGAACATCTCAGGCAGAGGAAACAGCATTGAAAAGGGGCAAGATATTGGGGCACCTGGCGGCTCAGTTGGTTAAGCCTCTGCCTTTGGCTCAGGTCATGATCTCAGGATCCTGGGATCGAGCTCCAAATCGAGCCCTGAATCGGGTTCCCTGCTCAGTGGGGAGCCTGCTTCTCCCTCTGCCCCCCCCCCCCCGTTCGTGCTCTCTCTCATGCTCTTTGTCTCTCTCTCACGCTCTTTGTCTCTCTCTCAAATAAATAAAGTCTTTAAAAAAAAAGATATAATAGAGTCCGTCACCTTTGGACCATAGAAACAGCCAGAGATAAAACCAGAGGTGGCTAGGGATCAAACATTAAAGTACTTTAGGTAGCAAGCTAAGTTCTACCTTTGTCTTATAGTGAACAGTAGAGGACTTCTGTATGATTCAAGTTTATATTTTAGATAGATCATTGAGTCGGCGCTGTGGAGAAAGATTGAAGATGCTTCGATCTAAAGACAGATAGCTTATTTGTGTTGGAACATTATTACAGTCATCCAGGCAAGAGATACTGGCAACTTGACAAGGACCGTGGAAATGGGAGAGAAGGGCTGATTTGAAATGTAACTTAGGAACTATAATTACTAGGATTTGGTGACTGATTAGCTGTATGGTCGGGAGAAGAGAAGGAATCTAAAATGTCTGTCAGATTTTGACTTGGTCATTTAGGTGGACGGTGATATCATTTATAAGGTAAGAAATATATAGGCTGAAGAACAGAGTTTGATGGGGATGAAAAAACTGTTATTGTTTGGGGACATACTGAGATTGCAGTTGCTGTAGAATAGTCTAGAAAACGTGAATGGGAAGCTTTGAAGTGTGCACGTCTGAAACTCAAGAGAGCGGTCCCAGCCACCATTATGACTTGGGATACATCAGAATAGGACCAAATGTTGGAGCCATAAATGAATACGGTGAGGAGGTTAAGGCAAGATTTAGAATTTAAGATACTTTTCAGACACATAATTGAGAACACGAACAAATGGTGAATGTAACCACTGTGAGCAACAGGACAGGGAGCTTACCAGAGACTCAGAGTAGGTAATACTGAAAGCCCAGATATAAGTGGAGCCATGATGTGGTGATTGATTTTTTTTCTCGTCAACTTTAATTGTAGGAGTAGAGATAAACAGGCCTCACTAGAGTGAGGCCTCGGAGGATCGGTGTGAGGAGAAGTGCCAGGTGATTTTGCAGTGCCTGGAAAGAGAATGATCAGAAATACTGACTGGGAGTTTCAGGTGGGCCAGGAAAAGATTGCAAGGCAAGAGGGGCAGGTTTGAGGCAATGATCAGTCCAGGAAGTTTTGGGGAGGGACATTGTTAAACCAGAGCAGCACTCGGTGTATATATGTACCTATACCTGGGTACTCTTAATATTAAGTTTTCTAGCCCTAGTGCTGCCCATCTTCCCCTGAACAATTCCTATTGCACTGCCTATTTTCATGTTAACTTGCTGAATTCTTTCTAAGACAGTCATTAGATTCTTCACCTCATTTTCATTTTTGCCTTGTTGCATAGCTCTTCAATTCCATTTGGCTTAAAGATCCCCTTTTCTCTTGACCTCCATGCTTTTCCTGATAAGATATGACCACCCAGAACCTCTTCTTCCTGTAGATTGAAGGAGTTATTCGTGAGAAGCATATGGTTCTCCTCCCCCTGGAGATGCATTTGCTTTCTCCTGAGAGGCTCAGCTTAAAAATTCAGTCCTTGCAACAACACAGAATAAAAAATGTTGAGCCCCCATAAACAGCTGTGCATGCAGCTTTACCCAAAACAGATAATATGCACAGATGTGTTTATGGGAAGGAAGCATGAATACACAGTGTGGTGTTTTCAGCTTCTCACCACGGCAAGGATTTCTTTTCTTTTTCAAGGAAAGAGGTACATTGTGGTAAGCAGTGTTTTATGACCTGTAATAAAAACCCTTGTAAAGACCATTTTTTGACCAAATGAAGCTAAGTGTTCTTTTCAGAGTCCTCGTTTGCTCCTCTCCCCCTCTCTGTATTGGAATGCACATAGTTCAGCATTAATGGAGATCATAAGGAAATAATATCACAAATTCTAGTTCTTATTTGTTAAGCTGGGAAAGCAACCAAAGTTAATTATGTAATAAAGTTCATTAGTAATGTTTTTCCCTACTCAGTAGTAGCTTCTGAATATATACGTTGATTAAATAAAAAATTATATTGCATTCTTAGAGTAAATGATTATGATCACATGAAAACACCCATCAGATAGTTTGAAGGAGCCTCCCCAGTCGGAGCCCTCATAGAAAAATCAGTTCAGGTACAAGGTCAAAGGCAACTTAAAACCACCTTAGAAAGTTGGGTTATTTACAAAAAGAGGCCTATAATGCATTCAGTGAATAATAACATTTTTAATTTCTAAAGATGCTTCTAGATCTGAAATGCTAGCCATCTTCAGACTTTCAAAATAAAGAACAGGCAACGTAACATTTGATTTAATTAAAATAAATATTTTAAAGTTTGTACCATCTAATATGCACACAGTAGTGTTTGTTGATACTAATAATGACTGGGAAGATGGGAGGCTGTCCATGTACTAACAGGAGAAAACTAGATGGATCTGAACTTAGCCAGATGCCATTGCTGATGATGGGTCCTCTTTTTGACTTAGTGGCACCAGTCCCAAATCTGTTAACCAAGCTGGGAGGTTCACACTAGTTTTAGTCTTCACAACCACCCTACAAGAAAGTGTTATCCCCATTTTATAGATGAGGAGACTAAGGTTTGACGCTAAGGGAAGGGAGCTTAAATACCAGGCCCAAGGCTACCCAGCGTGTAACCTGGAGGTATAGCGGAGCCCTCAAAAGATGGCCTGTTAAAGTTGACCCGTGAAAACGTTCGCGTGTTGCATTTGTCTCTTGAATTGACTTTCCTCTTGTTTTCCCTTTCTGATGTTCTAGTGCAGACCCTACTGTCTTATGTCTAGAGTAGAATAATAGCCTCCTTACAGCGCCTCCCATCTATTCTGTACGCCAAATCATCAATAATAACACACCATTCTTTTACACTGTTTCACTGGTTTTCTACTGACTACGAGATAAGACTCTATGAACTCCCTACGCAGGCCCAGTAGTAAAACCCTCCGCAGGGTGGCCTCATTTAGCAGTGAGCCCTCTCCAGGGGCTCTTGCTGGTCCTCAGATACCTAGGCACTTGTTCTCTAAAGCCTCTGCTAGTGAGGTCTTCCAGGCAGATGCTTCCCCAACACCAAACCTAATAGTACTCCAAGGTCAGCGTGGACGCTGCTTCTTCCTCAGTGCTCAGCTCAGTGCCTGTAGCACCTATGCCATTTGGAGTCCTTGCCGTATACTGACTTGAAGCGTGTCTGTGTAGATTCCTATCTCCTCTGCCCATTCAAACAAGAGTGCCCTGAGTCTCTGTCTTAGGTGTGTGTGTGTAACATCACCTACACAGTGCCTGACACATTGTAGGGACTTCATGTTTCTTCTGAATAAATGATAGCAATGCGTTGTGTGCACTTTACACCATATAAACTACTTCAATATTTCATGTCCTACTTATTATACGTAATTATGTATTATTACAATGTATGTAATTATATATAAATGTATAATATCTTATTAAGTCTCTTCAAGGTTATTTCCATTTTTATAGATGTGAAAACCAAGGCCCACAACTGTTGCAAATGACTTGCCTTAAATTATATAACTAGTAAGCAGAAATTCAGATGCAGTGCTTTTAGCTCTGAATTCAGTGGCCTTTCTTTTAAATCATACTGCCCTCAAAAATGGAAATTTGCGTCCCACATACAGGTGGTTTGCTTAGGTTATATATGTTTCCAAGAGAAATTTCTTTTGTGTTTCCACTTGGCAAACACTTAGTGAATTCTTAGTGAATAACTGATAAACCACAATGGAGGATTGTAGCCTTTTCACTAACGACTCAGGAATCAGCTTAATTAGTGAGGATGTTTTCTATAACTCCTGTGCACAGAGCCAAGAGCAAAAGTCATTATACTTCATCTTCATGCCTATCTATGCACTGTTAAGTAATTCATCAAATCCGGTAAAATCAACAAATTTCTCTGTGTAAGGTGTCTTGTTGGATTCCATGGAGAGTATAAACAAGACCCACATTCCTATTTCTCAAGAAATTTATAGTCTAGCTCAATAGCATTTGACAATTTAAAAAACAAATCAAGTATCTAATATAATAATAATAATAATAATAATATCTCAGCAGTTCTGTGATGGAGGCAGAACAGAATTTATCCTGTTATTTTTAAAGATTTTATTCATTTATTTGAGAGAGAGAGAGGATGGGAGCACAAGCACGGGGGAGAGGCAGAGGGAGAAGAAGAAGGAGAAGCAGACTTCTGCTGAGCATGGAGCCCAATGCGGGGCTTGATCCCAGGACCCTGAGATCATGACCTGAGCCAAAGTCAGACGCTTACCCGACTGAGTCACTCAGGTGCCCCATCCTGATTTTTATGAATAAAAAACTGAGGTTCAGAATAGTTGGGCCTTGATTAGTCAATTGGCTAGCGGCCAAGATGAAATGGAACTTAGTAGCATTGGATTAGGAGACCACACTTTGAGAAACACTGATGTGGTGATACGAAATTAAAATATTAGGAGATTTAGCCGGTGGTGTGATTCTGCACCTAAGTGATGTCTCAAGCAAAGCAATTTGATCTATAGAATGTTTCTCTTAGGGATGGGAGAAGGTAAGGGACATTACTTAGAGTCATACCTCTAACTGTGGAACAGTGTGCTAAAATCCATGTCTCTTGATGATCAGGTTGCAGAAATTTTGGATAGAGGTGGTAAGACAGAAAGAAAACATCTTTCACTGTTTTTAGTCCATGCTTCAGTGTTCATTATAGACCTAGGAGCATTATGTTTCCGAAATAATGAACCAAAAGTCTTAACGCACATATGAAGATGCTCTAATGGCTAACAGGTAAGAATACTCATTTCTGTGCTTTGCCTCTCTGGTCCCTATCCCCTAATCCAAACCTACTTTTTCTGATTTCCCCAGAGTTTTATCACGGGCCACAGCATTCCTCCATGGGAGGAGTCAGTGAGTTCTTTTTAAGCTCATGGTTTTTATAGATTCCATAGTCATTTCCAATTTAGTTTGCGTCTCACTCCTCTGTGAAAAGTCATTGAACATTTACGGACATCTGTTAATACAGTGTCCTAGAAGTCTAATATATCTGAAGGCAGAGTGATTAAAGCACCAGCCCTCTTTCAGAAGATGGAGCCATAGAGCAATGAGTGAGTAAAGATAGAGGAAGTCCTCAGGAGTCCAAGACCCAAGACCGGAGAGCCAGGTGGGCTTGGTCTGAGGGCATTCAAGCACAAGAATGATCTGATGGGATCAGGTCTGCACGTTAAAAAGATCAGGCTAAGGGCACCAGGGTGGCTCAGTCTGTTAAAAATCCAACTCTTGATTTTGGCTCAGATCGTGACCTCAGGGTCGTGAGATGGAGCCTGGCGTTGGGCTCCACACTCAGCAGGGAGTCTGCTCCAGATTTTCTCTCTCCCTCTCCCCCTGTCCATCCCTGCCAACTCCCACTCACTGTCTCCCTCTCTCTAAAATAAATAAATACATCTTTAAAAAAACCTTTCGGCTAAAGATAGTATACAAATAAAAATAGAATAGCACATAACCATTAAAAATTGAGCAGTAGATCTGTATTCCTTGACATGCAAATGAGTTCAGTATACATTATGATGTGAAAAAGGCAGTTACAAAATCATACGCTAGTATTCCATTTGTAAAACAGAAGATAACTTTCTATATGACAATATACGTATAGAAAAATTAGAGAAGGATACACCAATATGTTAATTGTGGTTATCTTTGGATGGGAGAATTGTGGGTGGTATTTATGTTTTTCCCTGTGTTTTGATTTCTTTTTGGATTAACAGTGAATATGTGTTACATTTCTAATCAGAAACATAGATCTTTTTCTTTTGGAGAACAGTGAAGGGGAGGGAGGGAGGGAGGGATCCAGTGTGAAATGTCATGGCAACGTTAAGTTAGGAGTAGCATGTCCCATTGGTTGTGGCAAACGAGTGATTATTGGTGATCTTGCACACGCTCCTGAATCTCCATTCACTGTAGTGACGTGATGTGGATGAGAAATAGGAAAATGCGCATTACTGGGTAAAGATCATTGTCTGAGAAAAGAAGGGGAGGGACGCCTGGCTGCCTCAGTTGGTGGAGCATGTGACTCTTGATCTCGAGGTGGTGAGTTCGAGCCCCATGTTGGGTGTAGAGATTACTTAAAAATAAAATCTTTAAAAAAAGGAAGGGGGTCACTTGGGTCGTTTATTGCTCAAGGGACGATAGAGAGGGAAGAAGGTATGGTAGGGGGATGGCTAGTTAGAGCAATGGCGACTTGAATAAGCTGAATTGAGTAAGACCTAGAGCATAGGAGGAAGGTGAATACCGTGTAGAAGGAAGGAAATCTTTCCTATCAGAAGATAAAGGAGAGAGCTAGATGGCAGTGCTTACGAAATTTATAGGTGGACACAAGGGAGGTAATAGCATTGATGGTCTGCTTTTCCCCCTGTAGTGGAGTGTAGGCTAGAGTGCTAAGAGAAGAAAGGAAGGTAAGGTAGGGAGACAACGGTAAAAATTCAGACTAGCCTATAAGGACAGCAAGAGGCCTTATTAGGGACCTGGTGGCACTATGATAATCAGGATTGAAGGCTGACTTCATATTGATAATGGACACATACATGATCTTTACCCCCTCACCCCAAACAGCGCTCTGCAACATAGGTATAAGAGCCAAGAAAGAAAGAGCGGTTGCGCTAATTGAGGATTAAGCTTTGTATGGAAGATAAGATAAAATGACTAACAAGAGAGAGGAGGGAATTGGCCGATCTAGTAAATGGTGTGTGAAGAAGTTGCTCTCTAAATTTAATTAGTTATGCTGTCTAATAAGCTTATGTAAATTTAATTGATATGTTGATATCCAAATAAATGTAATTAAAGTAATTTAAACATTTTTTAATTAAAAATATCTTTTATCAAAGTTGAGTAATCACACATTCCTGGTTTTTAGCCATAGAAATAAATGGCAAATAATGGAGTGGGTTTAAAGAAGTCAAAGTTAAGGTGCTAGCTAGGACATCCTAGCTGCATAATGTTGCAGTCGTGCCGGAAAATGGTGAGTATAAGGTAGAGAGGATGAGCCATAGACCCTAAGGAATGTGGAGGATTGATAGCAAATGATAGTGATGAAGAAGAGGGTGTTGTGACAATAAATGGAAGGAGGTAAAGTCTCAAAGAGAGAAAGATAACCACCTGGAAGTGATAATTGGCAACAAGAAAAGAATGTTGGTACCGGCCCAATAGCCAGGGAAGGCGGGGGGGGGGGGGGGGGGGGGGGTGTTAGGCAAAGAGGGGTGTAAATGAAAGATAGTGACCTTAACAGGTTTTAGTTAATATAATTTTAGTTTGATTTGTTAGGATAATTTTCACCTGCAAATTATAGAACACTCAATGAAAAAATAGCTTTAAATTAGGGCTTTATTCCTGTAACTACAGGGCCAGAGGTGGGCAGGCCCACAGTTGATTCAGCTATTCAGCAATAGCATCGAAAACCCGGAGTCGTTCTCTCATTACACTCTGGCCTTTTATGAGTGCAGACGATGTCTCCCTTTGTGTTTCAAGATGGTTACTACAACTGCAAGTTCGTATCCTCAAGCAGTAGCACTTGGTGTAAGATGCATGGATGGGGGGTGGGGACTGAGAGGTGAGGGGGAAGTACAGCAAGAATTTTCTACTGTGGTCCTCTTATAAAGGGGAAAATACTTCCCGAAACTCTAGAGCAGATTTGCCCATGCATCTCTAGCACTAGGTCTCATGTCCATCCCTGGATCAGTTCCTAACAAATGGGAAAGTGATTACCTTGGACCAATCCTTCATGGCTGGCAACCAACAATGTCCACTACAGTAGGCAAATAATAATATGCTTCACTCTGGAGCAGAAAACCAACTTTTTAATACATTACCTCATTTGGAGAGGAGGGAAGTAGTAAGTGAGGGGAAAATTCTCAAAAGAGGGAAATGAGAAGGAGAATGGGGAAAGATAAGAAGGTATTTTTCCAAATGCAGCCATTAAAAAGCATATCGTTAGAAAAATTATTATGAAGAATATGTGTTGAAGTGGGGAAATGTCCACAGTGTGTCGTTAAATGTTTTTTAAAAGATCACGAAACAATGTGCATAGGACAAAAACCATTTGGATCATTAGTCAGTAACCTCTGGGCACTTGTGCTTTGTATTTTCTTATTTATGCAATGCTGATTTTTATATCCTGCTCTGAAAAAGTTATAATTAACATTGCTATTTGTAGTTTCAATTCCCGATGACTTTCCACTGTCGGTTAATAATAGCCATCATGGTGACGTAATGATTCCTTCTTTCAGACTGTCCATTTAGTCATTACATTGTCCTTCAAGTACCAACATTTCCAGGCTCGGTGAAAATTAGTTGTTCTTATTTTCTAGTTAGTTGAGACTGATTCTTTCCTTACTTCAGCATTATCATCACTTTCAGGAATGAATAATATATGGATTCTTTTCATTCTCTCTTTAGAATACATATTTTATTAATAAAATTGGCATACAAAGCCACTTTTATTATGCTTTTATCCAGTTGCCTAGAAGCAGTAAAAATAGAAAGCCAGCACTTGCAATTAGGGGCCTTGCCTTTGTTTCTGCTGAAGAGTCCCTAGGCGATGTGTCGCCCTTACTCAGTTACCCCATTGCCACCCGCCCCCACCCCGGCCGGTGCACAGTGTGATGAAGTGACAGGGAATACGAGACAGCTTGACTGGAACAAAGCTCACATGTGACTCTTAGAGCTCATCTCCATTCCTCTCATTTATTGCTTGCTTTGAATTCATGAATTACAACTTTCCATGTGATCTGAAGTTTTAAGGAACCTGCTTGAACCCCCCACGCCCTTGCTTTGTCAGAATTTGTTTTGCCCTTTGTGATTTTGGATGGGCATTCTTTGGGTACTCCTGAGGCCCAAAATGAGAAGTAGGGGGAACCTGTTTATAAAGCAATCTTTGCACCATACTGTTATTGTTGGGAATTGATCCGTGGAAGCATGAAGGAGGCTTTGTCAAGTTTTGAAGTAGAATAAAGGTGTGTACCATACAGTAAGCTTGACATGGAGACATAGAGCAGATTCTCCCTGAGCACAGAAATAGGAGTGAGTGAAATCGCCAGTGATTGAATGAGCTGCCATCCGACCCAGACATGGCTTCGTTATTCACTACTCCGTTGCCCTGTGTAGTAATATTGTACCATACTTCATGGGAGAACTGTGATTTTAAAAGACCCTGAGACTAGATCTAGCCATTCCGCTTCTGGGTATATATATCCCAGATATTGAAAGCAGAGTTGCAAAGAGATATTTGTACGCCCATGTTCATAGCAGCATTTTTCACAGCAGCCAAAAGGTGGAAACAACCCATGTGTCCATCAACAGATGAATGGATAAGCAAAATGTGGAATATAGATACAATGGAATATCATTCAGCCTTAAAAAGGAAGGACATTCTAACATGTGCGACCACGTGGTTGAATCTTGAGGACGTTATGCCAAGTGAAGTAAGCAAGTCACAAAAAAGACAAATACAGTATTATTCCAATTACATTGAGGTACCTGGAGTAGTCAAATTCATAGAAACAGAGAGTAGAAGAGTGGTTGCCAGGGTCTGGAGAGGAGGGAGAAATGGGGATTTGTTCAATGGGTATAGTTTAAGTTTTGCAAGATGGAAAAGTTTTGGAGCTTGGTTACACCACGGTGTGAATATACTTAGTACTGATTTCTACACTCAAGAATGGTTAAGATGGTCAATTTTATATTATGTGCATTTTACCAAGATTAAGAATTTTAAAATATATAGTCATGATCCACAAAAACAAAAAAAGATTCTGGGACTAGCCCTCATTATTGTCATTATTATTAAAGTGCTCTTCTTTCTTTACAGCTTTTAGCATTACTCTTTATGTGTAGGCGATCATGATCTTTTATTTCTATTCCTAATCATAACCTCTATCTTAAACCAGCATGTTATCAGTTTAATGTAAAATACCTTGTTGTATGTGATCCATTTTAGACTATAGACTCCCGTACTGCCCTTCATAGGAAACAAACTAGATAGGAGGCCTTTGTAGGAAACAACAAATCGTTATGAAGATACTTGAAACTTGAATAACAAATTTGAAAACACTGCAATTTACACATTATAAGGAGGATAAAAATGATTATCATTTTTCGTTTTTGAATAAACTGTCGATGTATATTTTTGTCACTAAAACCTTGAGAACGTGACTATGTCAATGTAGATAAAGCCAAAAATCCAGAATTGTCCATTGAAAACTGTCATTTCTGTGATTTACTGTATGGTATAAATTGGGTGTTTTAGTATCTTTTGGAACTAATTACACTTTGTAGTTGGAAAAAAAGACCCAATGATAAAAGTTTTTCCCATTAGAAAAGCTTGAGGTAGGTTTTCAGTTTGCTTGTTTTGTTTTTGAAGAAATAACAGGATTGAACCTCTAGAACACCCATAAGAAATAATTACACAGCCTTACAGATTTCTAGTATGCAGACTAAAGTCCAGAATCTTCTAAGGGGAGTCTCCAAGAACAAAACCTCAGCCAAAGTCATTGGGAGCCAGACTGCATGCCATGATGGTGTCCTGTTGAAACATACTTCCATGGCACATGCTTCAAAAAGATAGAGCGAGGGCCCCAGGTGACTGCTTATCCTAAGTATGACTAGATGTTTAAACCTTTGCTACCAGAATCGTGCACTGTAATGTAAAAAGGTTTAAATCTGTGTTTAACTTAAGGAGCCTTAATTGGCAGTATCCCTAGTTTCATTGCCTGTATCACCAGGATTACTGTGAAATATTTGTGTCTTGAATAAGACAGATTAATTTAGATTAAAATCTTGAGGAGCTAAATTAAAAGTATGTGTCACAGTACTATAAACTGAAATCGAATAGATAATAAGCTTAAGTAAAGCATCCTTTGAAATGTCTCTGATCCACGTACTTGTGATTCCTGCCTTGTTTTCTGTTACAGTTTTATTCATTCAGATCATTCTCAGGAATTGGGACCATGTCTTATTCTCCTTTGTGACTGGAGTCCCTGACATAGCTGAGTATATTTTCCCTTTGAGATTCAGTGTTCCAGTGAACGACGGTTAAAGATTGAGGAGGGTTCCCACATCACACTTATATTTTAAGTCTATAACACGCATCGACCTACCTCGCATTTTGAATTACTGAAGATAATGAAACTTAGATAAAAAATTTTTAGATCATTTAATTCAAAGCTCACATAGTTCAAAACTTTTTTGTAGCTGGATATTGTAGGTTTGCAAGAAAACCCTGTTTGCTCACTAACAAAATTTTTAAATAGCCTAATAAAATTTTAAAAATAGTAATCCTTATATAAAATCAACTTCCCATACATCTGTAAGCATCATTCACATGGCATCAGCGTTAGTGCACTTATATGGGTTGGCACTACTTAAACTGTGCTGGTCGTAATAGTTATAATGGTAAGAAGTCCTTTTCGTGTACCCTAGCTTTTAGATGAAGGGAAACTAGACTCTCAGTATAAGTTCCAAAATAATGCAACTAAAACCAAATGAAAATGATTATGGCATGTCCCAGGGAGGAAAACCGTGCAGCCATTAAAAATTCTGTTATATTAAAAAAAAAGGAGATATATGGTAGAAGAATTTTGTTGACGTGGCAAAAATATTCATAATGAATTGTTAAATATTTTTAAAACAACCACAAAATAATGTGTACAGAATAATAATCATTTTTATTTATAAATACATGTATTAATATTCTTTATATGTGCTATACATTATATATAATATTCATATATGTACATATGATAAATTTACACTACACATATAGCAATGTCTGTAATTTTTGAAAGATCAGAAAGACAAAAATTACTTAACAGTGAAGTTTTTTCTGTTCTCTGAGTGGTAGGATTTTGAGTGATTGCTGTTCCTCCTCTGGATTTTTTTTTTAAAGGTTTTATTTATTTATTTGTTTTCAAGAGAGAGAGCGCGTGTGAGCAGGGGGAGGAGCAGAGGGAGAGGGACAAGCAGACTGCAGGCTGAGCCCGGAGCCCCGCATGGGTGGGGCTCCCATCTCGTGACCCTGAGATCACGACCTGAGCCGAAATCAGGAGTTAGATGCTTAACCAACTGAGCCACCTCCTTCCTCTGGATTTTTAAAAAATTTTATAAGTTTCTGCATTAAGCATGTATCAATTTAATAATTAAGAAAGATGTACATCCTATATAAATAAATACACAAATAAAAGCAATACACACTTTTTTTTTTTAACTCTGTGATTCAGGCTTTTTATAAACCTTAGATGGGCTTTATTTTAATTAATTAATTCAAATTTTAAAATTTTTATCCTGCTAGTTGTCTGTTTAAACTCTCTGAACACTGAAAAATGAACCAAGCAGATTTATTCTTTGTGTAGTTTTAAAGGGTTGGTGTTTAGCACGTAAGAAGGGAAAGATGATAGGCCGGCATGGCATTACTTTAGGTGAATCATGCTGTTTAACATCCAGGGCTCAAGTCACGTGCCTACGCTTCCAGTGATGACAGACTTGCCCCCTACTTTTGTTAACATTGTATGCTTCATTTTCACACTGGAAGTGTGTGCCTTGTGAGGTGTGTGACGTGCAGTGGTTCTCAGGTCTTGAAGGACTGACCCTCAACAGCACAGATTTCTCCAAGAGTTTTGCCTTTGAAAACCTAGAAGGTAAACCCTCCCAGTTCACAATATCCATTGAGGTGCGTCTCAGAGGGATTCTAGGACACCTGTGACATTGCATACCACTGCTTGGTGCTTTGTTTCCAATGCTAAGGATCCAGCAAGGTCGCTGACCTTGGCGCACTGGCCACATTTTCTCCCCTGGGGAAACAGGACGCTTGAATGATTGTCATTCATGGAATGCTTACCATGTGCCGGAAGTGCACCACCCCTGTGCATACGTTACGTCATGTAATCTCATAATATTATCAAAAGTAAACACTATCTTCCCTTCATTTTCTGGAGCACTGAGGCTTTGGTTTTCAACAAGCCAGCATGTAAAGACAGAACTCCCAGCTCCGCAGGACAAACCAGTACCGTAAACCAATAACCAAATATGGTCCAGCTGATGAACAAGTGTGTCTCCACAGCCTCTGCCAGCTCTGAAGCCCATGATGCTGCCCTCCCATTTTTCTAATCCTTATATGAACAAAATAATTCCATCCTCCCTTGTGTACACCATTTGCACAATATTTTGGAGGGTAGGTCAATCTTGTTAACCCGAGATTTCAAAGGATCGAATGGTCAGCTTCTTAAATTCCTACTTTCAGACACTGTTTCTGAGGTTTAAATCTTCTCTCTGATTTTACCGGTTCCACAGTTAGAAAAAGATGTGACATTGGTTTATTTTTTGAATGCCTCCCAGCTCCATGCTCGTTGATCATGATAGCAGTAAGAGCTGCTGCTTATTGAATGCTTGATACTACGCTAAGTGCTTTACAAACAGTGATCCTAGGAAGTAGGTTTTGTTGCTTTCCCATTTTACAGACAGGGGAGTGGAGGTTTGGTGAGGTTAAATGGCTTACCTGGCTTTACATACTCATTGGATCATTGATCTAATAAAGGAGTGCATTGGGGATTTAAACCCGCTTTTTCTCGACTATGGTTTGAGTCAAGACTTACTTCTTGGCTAGTGGTGTTACTTCGGGCTAATTATATACACCTGTGAATCAGTTTCTTTGAACTATAAAATGGGGGTAATGCTATTATTTACCTCAGTGTTGGGGTGTGTATTGAGTTACTAAAGAGAGTGTGTTTAGAACTGTTCTTGACACGTGGTGATTGCTTAGTATTAAGGTGCTACAAAAGTAATAGGAATTACCATTAATATTATTATCATTTACTGGATTTTAATTGTTGAAATAACATACTAAACCATATAAAAGTATGTGAAGTAACAAGTCTCTCCCTCTTACCATTAACTTCCTCTCCCTAGTTCACTACAGACACCAGTTTGGTATTTATCTTCCAGAATATTTCCGATGCCATCTGAACTATTTTTAAATTTTCCTTTCATTAATAAAAGACAGGTCAATGTGAAATTTTTTGTTAGTGACCTTGAGAATGGGAGACGGAGATGTAGGAAGGGAGATGAGTTCATTTATTCAGCAAAGAGTTGTCAAATGCTTTCCAGTGCTAAGGATTCAGCTTGTTGAATTTCTGTTTTGACAGTTTATTGACTTTCTTTTTTGATTTTATTTAGGATATGATGTTTCAGCTTCTCCGAGGTCTAGACTTTCTTCATTCTCACCGAGTGGTGCATCGTGATCTCAAACCACAGAACATTCTGGTGACCAGCAGTGGACAAATAAAGCTGGCTGACTTCGGCCTTGCCCGCATCTACAGTTTTCAGATGGCTCTTACCTCAGTGGTGAGTGAGAAAGTGCTTTTCTTTCACTAAGCTTATGTTTCCTCTTTTAAATGACGAACTGCCCCCATACCATGACCCTAGATTATTACTGCCTGTGGTCCATTGGAGAACAAAATGTCCTTGCCCTTTTTAAAAAGCAGGGCTAGAAAGAAAGGGTTTTGCTTACCACTACAGACACTTCCAGACTGGGCTTGTCACAGACACAAAGTCTGGGGAAACACAGCTCAAGGGTTTGGGGAAGGAGAGCCCCAGGAACGTGGATCTGTCTGTAGTGTCCTGGTTTGAGAGACAGCCGGGTGCCTGCACAGGTGTGTGAAAGCACTCTTCTGAAGGTCTGGTGCTGACTATGAAGAAGAAATTAAATTTACAGTGAACTAGGTTGCCCCCTGAACAAGCAGTAGCCCCCCCACCCCCCCACCCCCCACCCGGCTGGGCGATGTCTTCATCCAAGCCAAAATACAGAGAGTAAACCCAAGGGCCTGTTTTGGCAAAGAATGACAGTTATGGTATCCTGGTTTTTTGGTTCCCTTCAGACACAAAATCATGAAGGTAGGCACTGATAACTTCTATCTTTGAAAGACCTGTTTTATATGCAGTGAATTCATGCAGAGATACAGAAGCCAAGGAATATCCCTTTGCTTTGCTACTTACTTGGGGTGGGAGGTTGATGCTGAGAGTCCCCTTGGGTCCATGAAAACTATAAAAATTGCCTCAGAACATTAGATTAAGCCTTAAAAAGACTCTTCTTGGATCAATATGTCACTTTTCACATAGTCCATTTCTAGCCTGAAACGATTCTCAATCGGGGCGGCACTGCCCTGGGTGGAGGGCGTTGCTGAGAAACGTACAGCAGCATCTTTGGTCATCCTAATGACTTGGGGGATGGCAGTGACCACAAGGAGGCTGATACTCTGCCCACCAAAGAATTGTTTACCCAAATTCCAGTAATGTCCCAGCTGAGAAATAGAGGGGAGTTGGAAATTCTCTGAGATAACTTGTCTTAGGAAACATTCAGTTGACAAAAGTGTTCCGTTTCCCCATCCCCCCAAATATGGATACTACAACCTGGACACGTAAGACCACATACTTTCCCAACATTTTCTACTTTACCTAGGGCGTCAGAATTTTTACAGAGGTTTCCTTGGAGTGTGTCACCATTGTTGACAGATAAATCATACTTTTGAGAAGACAAGGCACAAGATGGTATTTGAAGGATACGCCTCAGCTTTGGGCTGGGTCGAGGGAGCTCTTGTACCCTTATATAATCACAGCCGAACTCCTGAGTCTGTGTGTTTCCTCCAGTGGGAAGGGTTAGGTAGGCTGCAGGCTTCCCTAGAATACAGTTGTGCGTGGTGTTTGGCGTTCCCGAGGAAGAGCTTAAATAGGCTTTGTGATCCCAGTGGTCATCGGGGAGCAGATGGAAGGAACTGATCTCCTTGGGTACTTTAATTGAGGGAAGCATGAGCCATAACTGACACAGACTCTTTATTTTGATTCCCCCTAAATGGGCATAAAAAACTATAATAAAAACAGGAAACCCAATTGGTTTTGTTTTGATTTTTTTTTTCTTATTAAATTTGTGGAATGATAGCCCAGCTTGTGCGTAACATCAATTAACATTCCATTCTTGCTGAAAGTTGATATGTTCAGACAGGAAAATGTAGACAAATTATTTCATAGAGAAAAGGGGAAAGGCAGTCATAAATACCTGAGTTTTCAGGGTCTAATTGGTACTGCATACTCTATTTCTTATGGTGACATAAAGTAAAAAATACTAGCAACTGGAAAAGACACTGGAACAAATTGGACATTATTTGCAAGAATGATAGCTGGAATTTAATGTCAGTGATGAAGGTTATGATTCCTAAAGGGTACTGCATTTAAAATTTTTCCCGTTTTGTGTTTTTCTATTTAAGGAAAAATCCACTTAGTATAGTGACGCATTAGTTAACATATACGTGGTGATATATAAAGACTTAGAATCAGCTTTTCAGACTGAACTGGTATTTATTTTTAGAGTTTCTTGAAGAGAAAAAGACTGCACTCCACTTCCTGGAAATACACATTTTTTAGTGGGTTATGTCATACAGGACCTGGGAATCAACTTAATCTGTGGCATGTTAAAGGAATTACAAGTTAACTGATTCGAAACTGGCATCTTACAGCCATGAGAAATGCTAATATATTAGTTCTCTTCCAAAGCCTGACTCCAGTGTCCCCTTCTGGTACTCCCTGCAGAAATCAAGCCCACCTTCCTGCCTCAGTGACATCTTATTCATGTCTTTCATAATTCTGTTTTCTATCTTGTTTGTAATTATTTTTAGGGTCCTCTATATCAGGCTGTAGGAACTGGCCTTTTGGGAAGAAATTTAGGACAATTATTATAAGAGTGGACTGTCATCGTAGCTGGAGGTGGTGTGTAACTTAGGGTGTGTAACAAATACCTATTTATTTAAAGGTTGTAGAATGAAGATGTGAATGACTCGAGTGAATGCCTTAGACTCAGGCAAGAGGGGCCTCTGGCCTGGATCTCATACGTTAGAGGAGGCTGCACTGGCCCTGCGCCAGCCGGGCCTCCCTTCGTGGAGCATGGAATCCAGGGTGCCAGGGAGATACTCCAGCTAGAGTCTGAGACCCCCACCCTCATCCCACCGCACTCAGGGCATTGCAATTCCCTGACCCAATGGGAACTGCATGGGCTCTTCTCGGGTCTTTCCTCCTGCCGGCAGATTGTACACCCAAGTCTGAGGGCCACACACATTCGCAGACACACGGGCAGACTGCACGTTCGGATCGGAATGCACGTAAATATGCGTGTGAGACCTCTGGTGGTGCAGGAAGGAGCTGGGACTGGGAAGAGCGGCAGGACCCCATTACACTTAATACCTCACGTAGGTTATTTTTATCAGAAATTTCTGTGAAACCTTGAGAATCCACTCCTCTGACCTGTACTGAAATACTACTACGTTTGTGGAAAAACAAAGAGAGTAGGTTACAGAGAGGTTCTTTCCATTGCACATAAGTGATGTGTGTGAGAATCATGACTCATGGGGTTATATAATCTCGGTGACAGAAGTGTTTTCAATAATATATGCTTATTCAATAGAATGACTACAAGGCCAGCTAAAATTATATTTAGAATCATTCTAAACTCGACATTTCTAAGTGCTTCCCATGTCAAATGTAGCGTATGGTGCAACTCGTTTTTCTCTGTCAGAATAAAAGAGAAAACTAGAGCAACTGCTCAGCCAGCAGTTTTGGTCACAGGTGATTGTGCACGCGGGTCTGACCCAGAGAGTCTGAGGGGCGGACCTGGGACATCACCAGCAGTGTGATGATGATTCTGATAATCATGAAGCAGTATGACCAGCGGCTCAGGGAGGGAGCGCTCTTCACATCTCTGTGATGCGGAATCTTTACTGTTGTTTTTCTGAATTGGACCATACACCACACAGGGTGATACGGTGCTATTGCTGTTAGATTCAGTGTTTGGAGAACTCTCTGCCAACTGTCTCACTTTGCAAGTGGGGAAACTGAGACTCAGACAAGCAGTTTGTGACCAGGTTAAGTCTGAATTCACCAAACAGATTGTAAATAGCTCAGGGAAATCTCATGTCCTTATTCCGGCTCTCACCTACGATCCCCTCTCCCTTCCTCCTCCCACACCGTAGGCGCCAGGACATCAGAGGGCATGAGACTGTGTTCTGTGGAATTATGGGGTTCTACAGAGGGCATCCAGAGATTCCACAAATGTTCCGACAGTCTATTTTTTAAAATATATTTTAAGTCTTGTTAAAATTGTAATTAAAAAACAACTAGCTTGTGCCACATTTTGACACAGTAAAGAATACTGAGGCATGAACTTGTACCTCCCGGCTAACTTACCTTTTTTGTTGTTGTTGTTGTTTGAGAGAGAGAGCAGGGGGACAGGCAGAGAGAGAGGGAGAGAGAATCCCAAGCAGCCTCCACGCCTAGCAGGGATCCCGATGCAGGGCTCGATCTTATGACCTTGAGATCATGACCTGAGCCAAAATCAGGTGTCGGATGCTCAACGGGCTGAGCCACCGAGGCTTCCCCTGGTTAACTGAGTTTTTATGTAGACCTCAGAATAAAACTTCTGCCACACTTGTGCAGACTTGAACGTCTTGTAAATGGATTATTGCTGAGGAAAAACCAAGCATTCTCTTGATTCACTCCCGTGTGTGTCCACCCCCTTAAATCCCTGGGATGCAAATCACAGCAGCGCACACACCATGCTACACTCACTGTACAGGAGGCTTTTGCAAGGGCCGTGCAGAGCAATGACAGTGGTGATGGTTTTGTATCCAGATGTTATTGCCAGAGCACCCAGGGACTCCCCCAGGACAGTCACCAGAAAGCTGCCTGTGGATAGGGAGAAGTCTGTACCGTAAAATGAGCTCATTCCTTTCAGTGTCTCTGTAACTTCACGTGCTGAGATGAAGTCCAGGAATGGCCTGCCGTAAACCCATCTCTGCTCTGCAGTGAACAGTCTTACAGTGACTTTTCAGTGTAGTTGGAGGGCCTCTTTACAACCATTAGACAGAAGGTACAATTAACATTTTTCTTACAGTGCTTGTGTGTAATACACACAGTTTGGAGGAAAATTCCACTTTGTATCATAATGGAATAGTAAGAAAGTTCTCCTGTCTTTTTAGTGACTTAATGAAATTCTCACTAAGTGAATTATATTCCCCTTCTCCAAGGGTCTTTTTTTTTTCTTTCCATATCATCTGTCCTATTAAGAGACACTTGTGGGAGCGCTTGGGTGGCTCAGTCTGTTAAGTGTCCAACTCTTGATTTCAGCTTGGATTGTGATCTGAGGGTCATGGGATCCAGCCCTGCCACTGGCTCCCTGCTCAGCGCGGAGTCTGCTTGGAATTCTCTCTGTCCGCCCCCCACCCCCCACTTGTGCATGTGCAATCTCTCTCTCTCTCTCAAATAAACAAATAAAATCTTTAAAAAAAAGAGAGAGAGGGAGAGATACTTGGCATTCTGAAAACATCTTCCTCTCTGTAGAAATCACCAAAAGACAACAAGTAAACAGTAGACGTGGGAAGACTTTTATTTGACAGCTCTACATATTAGAAAAATTCACTTGGGGAATAATGATTCCCAAAATTACTTTATTTAAGAACATTTATTTATTAATACCACAAGTGTTACAAAAACTCGAATTCCTCACATCCCATTGTTATGCCTCTACCAATGGATGGTTTCCTACTCTAACCCTAGTTTGGTAGCATTTAGTAAATGCTGGAGGAACCTTGCGGATTCAAAAACTTTTTGATAAGCCTAAGGGAGAAGAGTAATGAAATGGAGTTGTAGCATTCAGTCAACAAATAATTATCACTTTCCGTGTGCCATGCACTGTCAGCGGACCTGAGGGATGATGGGGACTAGAAATGGACATGGTCTTTGCTCTCATGGAGCTCATCATCAAAATGGGACACATCTTCATAAAGCAGTCATAAAAAAAACGTGCAGTGAGAAATCGACGTGCAGTGAAGGGAAGGGACACAGTTCGATCAAGTCCTGTGTCTCAGGAACCCTCAGAGGCGGGGGGTCAGGGAAGCTCTGCTCGCGCGCCCATGCCGGGAAGTGAGATGCTCGGAGAGGTCAGCGGCATCGTCCTGTCGGAACCTGCCGGGACGCAGGCCCCACGGATCTGCACATCACACCATCTGTGCTAATTTTTCTGTTTGTGTTTGGAATAGTTCGTTTTACAGCACCCCGCCGGCACCAGCGAGTTGACAAAGTGAAGTGGGACCAGAGATCGGAGAACAATGTCATCTTTTACAGGAGAAAATAAATTGTTTATGCTTGTTTCCTCTTCGTGCGTGTTGTATTTACTATGGAGACCTGGCAAGGTCTGTGCCTCAGCTCGAGCAGCCGAGTTGCTCCCACAGAAGCCTGCAGACGCTGCCAGTGCATACTGAGTAAATCAAACCAAGAGCAGGAATCGAGTATAATGGAAAAAACCCAAAGCTCTGTCGCCTCAGCACCTCAGCGAAAGTGCAGGACACACCTCTGAAGCCGGAAAGGCTCCTGTAGCTCCCTCCCCGCTCCACATCCCCTTGCCATGACACAACCAGGTCTGTTTTGTGAACATTTCCAGTTGCCAGTACATATTTCACAGTTAACAATGGAGTGTTTGTGCTGGTTTCGTTTTCACTTTCACCAGTGAGGGAAGTGGAACACAATGGGGCAGTGCACGGAGCTGGGAACAGGACACGTTTTCTTTAGGATTCCCAGGGCTGGGTACATGGAAAATGCCAGAGCCAACACAAACACGAAAACCCATCCAGATCCTTCGTCGCGCATTCTCCGTGGCAATAAAACACATTTTGAGTTACCATCTGATAGGTGAACTGTGCCTCCAGAGTGAAGGCGAGCACTGATGACCACAGTGAGAATTTCTCCCATGTCGGGAGCTCATGTATTCCGTCCTGTACAGAAGGCTGCTGTGGGGGTGTGTGTATGCGTGTGGGTGCGTAGCTGTACCACGTACACTTGCGAAGGTCATCAAATGACCGCTTTCCTTGTTTATAAAACATAGTCGTTCCTTTGACTCACCTAATTCTAGCTCCTTCAGAAGTGGTCACTGTTGCCAGTCAGCTCTGGACGAAAACAGTTTTAACTGTAATGCTACCGCCTGGAGGGTGTTTTACTTGAAGAAAGGACAGGATGTTCCTTGATTCTATACATCCGTTTGGCCACCATGTCCTGTCAAGGTACAATATAGGCCTGGTCTGGTTGGCATCTGGTTTGTTACATTCTATCACATAGACACCCTGTATGATGCCGTTCAGATCTCAGAACTTGAGGCCAAGTCTGAGTGTCCAGACCAAGCATTGTCTTAAGGTTGACAAAACCAAATGCTTTAGTAAGGTTGTGCAGGCAGAGGGTTTCTCAGGGATCGGGAAGATGGAAAGAGTTTTGTTGGGTCTTACATTTAACCTTCTTCTGGGAATGTGCCTTCTCTGCATGGTCGGGGGCTAGTCTGACAAACTGCTTATTGAGATCATTTCATCTCCCCTAAACTTGCCTGACTCAGGTGTGTTAAGTTCATCCAAAGGAGTAGAAAACACAGTCCTTGGAATGGAATATAAAACAGTGTTTCTGTAACTTGCACTTTTATCTCCTCTTTCACATATTCTCTGGATATGTGAACTTCTTTGCAAATGTCACTGCTCAGCTCCAGGTGAGGAAGGGAGCGGTGGCAGTATCTTCATTTTGCTTGGGCTTTGGCAGACTCAAGGTGTAAGTTCCTATGTTGAGATATGTTATTGAACTTCTGTTACATTGGATATATCCATTTTTATTCCCTCAAATCACATCGTACACTATTTTAGTGTTTCCCACAGTGCCTTCCTGGCACGTGGTGGGAACTTGATAAATACATGATGAGTGAATGAAATGAATCCTCATGATTCTCCAGTGTCTAAAGAACGAATTCCAACTCTAACCATGGCATGCAAAGTTTTTTGTAGTGTAGCCCCAACCTACCCTTCTGTCTTCCCACTCAGAGACCACCCCCATTCACATAAACGCCTGTTCCCTGTCATCTAACCGCACCAGATTTCTCACTACTCCTTGAACTTCATTAAGTTCTTTCCCACTCCCTGCTTTCACCAGTGAATCAGTGAATGAATTTCCAACCACATTTTCCATGTTGCTGCTGGGGTCGCTGCATCATCAGTTATAAGCATCTAAAGTGTTTGTGTTAGTCTGTGTGTGGTTTTTTTGGTTTTATTTTATTTTTTTCCTGTTTTTTGTTTGTTTGTTTTGGTTTTGGGTGGGGTTTTTGGGTTTTTTGTTTGGGTTTGGTTTTTTGTTTTGTTTTGTTTTGTTTGGGTTTCTTTGTCTTTTGGGGCTTTTGTTTTATTTGTTTTGTTTTGTTTTTTTGCTTTAGACGCAACTTTTAGCTAATCTTCCCAGCTGCCTGCGTCACTCCCTCATAGCAACTTGAGCCCTGAGGAAGTAACATTTTCACTTTGAATATCTGTCTGGGCAGCCATTCCTAACTTTCAGATAATCATTGTCCTCCATCCCTCCTTCTTCAAGGTCAGAAACCTCCATACGCCTCCCCAGCTTGTACACTTAACATTTTCTGTATGTTATGTTTTAATTAAAAATTTAGATCTCTTGGGATCTTTGGAGGAACCGTGATGTTATAGGAAAAGGTTGAGAATGTCTGCATTGTACTTTCTTTCAGTTATTTAGTCTACTTGGGTTCCTACGGAGATTAGGTACGTGTTTATGTTAATCTGTAAAGGTCTTTCTAAAAGTTAAGCTCAAACTTTGATATGATTGCTTTGTAATGCTGGATTTTCTTTTCTGTTTTATTGACCTTATTGCTAATATGCCAAATTTGTTTCTAAATGATGCTGTTTGGGTTGCTGAGCTATTCCTCTTGTTGCTCCCGCTTTGTTTCCCTTTTCTCCAGCAATCGAAGCACAGGGTTTGAGTGACATCGTTGCCCCCAGTGTCTGTAAGGATACTGATGATTTTTAAATCCCTCATAAATCTGAATGTTAAACTTTACAGTTGGCTGCGGAGGAATAATCTACCTTCAAGGCTCAGGGAAGCATCCAAAAGAAAGAAGGGGAAAGCGTAGGAGAATTTACTTTAGCGCTGCTCATATATTTATTTTGAAGGTTGGCAGAATCTAAAAGTGGGGCTGTAAATTTAACAACTGTGCCATAAAAGCCCCAAAGTAAGGGAGAAAAGTCTCTACTACTTCTAGGTTTGGATACTAATATAAAGCTACAAGGTTTCTATTCTGCCATCTTTAATTTTTTCTTTTAATTTCTAAAGCCATCCTTCCCTTCTTCCTTCTCATTTTTATTTTGATTAATTACTTGTGAGAAGTTACGATGCTTTGGAATGTATGGAAGGAAGCATTTTCCGAATACTTGCTGGTGTACTTTAGTTGATTTCATGGTGGCGTTGAATACTATCTGGGCCTTATGTAACGCTGGGCGATCTCGGTGAGGTGGGGACTGCACATGGTATCAGTTCTTGTGGGAAAATATGCTTCAATGGCTTACTGGCACCGCTCTTGGAATGTGGCATTTAAAAGTACCTTTTTACAGTGGGAAAGAATTCTGTCAAGAATAAACAGTCTGACCTTGTTAAATGGGCCAAAGTCTGTCTATAACCTAGTTCCAGAACTAGTTTAGAAAAAGCAGATTAGAAAAATTGCAATTAAAACTTTCTAAAGAATGGAAAAAGTGAAGAAGGTGAGACAAATTTCCAAAAATGATGGTCTTCACATATATGCATGAACATTTCCTTAGATGACTCTTCCAGAGTGGATGAAAGATCAGGACTACAGTCAGAAAAGCAGATGTTCTTTTTCCTGGAAAGACAAGACTGGCGTATAGAAAGGAGCTGTGGGAGGGGCCGGGTAGCATGGACCAACCGTGGGAAGCCAGTAGGCTTGGGGACATGAAGAAGGAGTAAAAATTGCCACTGACTCCCCATTGCCCATAGGTTAAGAAGTCTAGATACTCTGCAACGGTTTGTTCCTAACTTTTCTCACCATCCCTGCTGTCCCACCCACCCCAAACCCACCCACACACCCCTGTGATCGCGCCACCCCAGACCTCTGTCCTCCTGCTTGAAACAGCATGCGATTAGATTTTGTGCTTCCATGCCTTAGACATTCTCTCCACTTCGTCGCCTTTCCCCTTCTCAGCCTACCAGATTCCTAGTCATTCTTCAGGACTCTATGCAAATGCCATCTCCTCCCTGAAGTCAGCCTGACTCTCCGATAAAGCTAGGCATTCCTTTCCCCCGCACTTTGGATTTGCCTCTAATATAAGTAGCTGTCATATCTGTTTCAGCACTTGGGGTAACAACACACAGGCACACGGTGCTGCTCTGTGAGTGTAAAGAGCGTGTGTGTGTGTGTGTGTGTGTGTGTGTGTGTGTGTTCTGGAATAAGAGGTTTCTGAGTAGAGGAGGTGGAAGGAGGCTTTATTGAGGGGCGGGGGGTACTGAGTGTGTTTGGGAAGCAATGCTTCCCCTAAACATCACCTTCCCCAAAAGGTGTCATTACAACTTGTGTCTACATCCATTTCAAAATTACAGCACTAGGAATCAAACTTGTTTAACTGATCACTTTCATTGCTAAAACCTTGTGTTTAAATTTCAGCAGTGTTCTGGAAAACCAGGACCTGATTGCTTTTACTCAGATGCATGACTGGTAGTTAGTTGGTTAGGTATTTGCAGAGTGTGCCAGATCTTGATGATGCTTTTTCTAGTCATAACCATTTTTAACTCCATTGTAGTGGAGTTACAGTAATAACCAGTCTTGTGTTCTAGAACATAATATAGCTTTAAGAGAACTGTGTTAAGTTTAAAAAAAAAAACCTAATGTGTAAAATAGATAAATAATCAAGTACTTTGCAGATGGGCTTGTGGCAAAGTGTTTCAAAAGGAGCCTCCGCAATTTAAAATATAATTTAATAGGGGCATCCGGGTGGCTCACTCTGTTCAGTAACTGACTTTTAATTTTGGCTCAGGGTCCTGAGATCCAGCCCCAGCACCGGGCTGCCTGTTCAACAGGGAGTCTGCTCTAGATTCTCTCTGCCCCTCCCCACTGCCCCCCCCCACACACTCTCTCCTTCAAATAAATAAATAAATTCTTTTAAAAAATAAAATATGTAATTTAATAGATTAAAATGCATTTTCTTAAACCATTTCAGGATTATATATATTATGTAAAGCTTCTTATTTTATTTAGCCACTCTGTTTCTTACTGTGTGTTTATACAAAGGTAGTTAGCAGCTGAAAGAGTCCGTCAGGAGTTTAAAAATGTTAAGAAAAAGGCGGGGGGGGAGCGGGGGGCCCACCTGGGTGGCTCAGGCGGTTAAGGGTCCAACTCTTGATTTTAGCTCAGGTCATGGTCTCAGGGTCTTGAGATCAAGCCCCGTGCTGGGCATAGAGACTGCTTAAGATTCTCTCCCTTTGTCTCTCCCTCTGCCCCCCCAAATAAATAAATAAAATGAAATAAAAGTGTTAAAGTCCAGGAAAAAAGAGACTCACATATTCTTCTCTCACCCAAACACAGATTGGCCACAATCATGCCTTTTACTGGCAAGGTCAGATTAAAAATGTAGCAGAGCATTTAAGATTTTGACAGAGTTAAGGAATCAATCCATTTGAAGTAAGTAAAGCTTCTTCAAGTGTGAACTTTCTTTACTGATTTTATAGCAAGTCAAAATATAATCTTTGTCTTTGTATCTGTTCTACTTTTATATCTAAAAGGACTCCTTGATTTTAGGACATGGGGCTGAAATGCCACATGTAAGTGCTGTGTTGCTGCTACCATACCTAGAATATCATCCCATTTGTATTTTCCGTCAGGTTTCTTTTTCATTGGTGGTTTATGTGCCCTTGCTTTTAAAGGTATCAGATTTTCTCAGTATTTGATTATAGTTCACAGGTATTGTTAGTCATGTAACACTGAAGAAAAATACGACATTCATCAGTTGCTTTAAACGTGATATTTATAGCATCCATTTGCTCTGTAATTTTATTTTTAGAAATTTGATACCAGGGGACATTTTTGAGAGAGAAATAGCATTAGAGTTATCCCCGCTTTATCCTTGGGTTACGTTCCAAGACCCCCAGTGGATGTCTGAAAATGCAGACAGTTCCCAACCGTCTCTATCCTATTGTTTCTTCCTATACATACATACCTGTGATAAAGTTTAATTTATAAATTAGGCACACTAAGGGATTAACAACAATAATAAAATAGAACAATAATAATAAATGTGGTAGAAGTTACGTGAATATGGTCTCTCTCGATATATCTTCTTGCACTGTATATTCGCCCTTTCTCCTCTTGTTTGTGACAATGTGAGGTGATAGAATGCCTGTGTGATGCGATGACATGAGGGGAATGACTGTGACGTAGCATTAGGCTTCTGTTGACCTTCTGACGATACCTCAGAACGATCATCTGCTTCCAGACTACAGTTGACCACTGGTAACTGAAACCACAGAAGACAAAACCATAGATAAGGGGGGCCCACTGTATTTGTAAGACACAGTTCACCAAATCCAAGGCATGTTCTGCCATTTCCTCTGCATTGCCTCTGTGGCATTTGTATGCATGCGTCAGAACCCTCCTCTAAACCCTTCTCCTTCTTCAATTGATTTTTTAAATCTACATTCTTTTTTAATTGCTGCAATTACTTTAAAATTCAAACATCCCAGAGAGGTTTAAAAAAAAAAAAGAAGAAGAAGAAGAAGAAGGTAAAGGGAAGCTCCTCAATAATGTTTCCTACTAGAAAAAGCCACTGTTAACCATTTGGTGAATGAACTTTCACACCTTTTTGTGTTCATTGTTTTAATTAAAATAGACACATCTTTAGAGTTATCAATAGTAAATATAATGCAGGCATATAATCTTTACTCTTCCTGAGTTTACTAGTCAAGTAAGTTCATGTTATATCACAAGAGAAATAGCTTGGGATGATGGCAGACTTTGTCTAATGTCTCATGAAATTTTTGTGAGTAGTTGAAGCATAATTGTTGGGAGCAAGTGATTTCAACAGATGTAAGTGGGATAAGAGTTTTTAGGTGAACTTTTTACCAATAATTATGTTTTATGGTATGTATACTTAAAAACAGCTTCCCAAATCTCTTTAACTTGTAACTTTAAAGTTCTGCTAAGTTAAATGAAATGATGGGAAGTTCAATGAACATCCAGATCATTTCCAAAAAAGACAAAATATTGAACACCAATTATGGAACATTAGTTTATCTACTTTTGGTTTTATTATAAAGGAACTAAAGATAAATTTGGGTATGTTTGTAAACACGTCTTGTGTTATACTGAAAGACTACTAGTTTTTTTAAAAGATAATTTATTTGAGAGAGTATGAGCAGGTGGGAAGGGCAGAGGGAGAGGGAGCAGACTTCCTGACCAGCAGGGAGCTGGATGCAGGGCTCTATCCTGATCCCAGGACGCCGAGATCATGACCTGAGCCAAAGTCAAATACTTAACCAACTGAACCACTCAGGCACCCCTGAAAGACTATACTATTAAAAAGTAGCACATGCTTCTAGAAATCATAAAGTCATAAATTTATTCATAAATTTCCCAATCTAAGGAATGCTGGTGTGACAGTTCATAACTGCTCACTTACCAGTTTTCAGTAGAAATTAAAGTTTCTAAAGGTCAAAAATTTTAATTAATCTATGTAATTAAGGCTACTATAAATAATAAGGGAAACACCTCTGTCTGTAAGGAAAGTAGGATGTGTTTTTGGCTTAAAAAAGCGTACAAGGTATGGAGATAAGTTTGTAAAGGAAAAGAAAGTGAATTTGTCCTAAAATAAAACTGGGGTATCTCAGAATGGGAAAGAGGAGAGTAAGGGATAGAATGTTACAGAAGGTTGGCAAGAGAAAGAAAGAAAAAGAGAGACGATTTTACTTTGTGGAATCAAGCTGGCTAAAGTTGAATTATTATAAGAGTTTTTAAAAATAAACTTTAATATTAACAGCTTGGCACCATCAGATTTTGAAATGGCCATATTCATTAAAACAACAATGAAATACAACCACACACCTATTAGAAGGGCCAAGATTCAAAACACTGACACCACCAAAAGCTGATGAAGCTGTGGAGCAACAGGAACTCTTGGTCGCTGCTGGGGGCGGGGCATGGAAAATGTTACAGCTACTTTAAAAGGCAGTTTGGCGGTTTCTTGGGGCGCCGGGATGGCTCAGTCGGTTAAGCATCTGACTCTTCATCTCAGAGTCTCTCAGAGTCATGAGTTCAAGCCCTGTGTTGGGCTCCACGTTGGTCGAGGAGCCACCTGAAAAAAATAAAAGTAAAAATGACAGTTTGGCAGTTTCTTACAAGCAAACCATTTTTTAAAAGGGGGAAAATATGCATATTCTTCATCTTTTGGTAATACAATTTCCTGAAACTTATCCTACAAAAATATTAGTATTTGAGTGAAAAATATAAGCCCTAGGATGCTCACTGCAGCTTTAATACTTCATACTTTCAGATCACGTAAACCCGAAAAACATTTGGGTTAGTTTCTGTTATATTACTGAGAACTTTAGGGAACATTTAATTTATAAGTGCTTAATTTGAAGTCAGTTAAATAAAGCTCTCTGCAATATTAATTTTGGCAATACCATCCGGAGACAGAAAAATATCACACATCTAGGACACACACACATACACACACAGGCAGATAGAAACAGAGACTTACAGCTTTTGTTTTAAAATTTTAGCCATAGGGCCCCTGGGTGGCTTAATGGGTTAAGCATCTGCTTTTGGCTCAGGTCTTAAGCCCAGGGTCCTGGGACTGAGCCCCGCCTTGGGCTCCCTGCTCAGCAGGGAGTCAGTCGGCTTCTCCCTCTCCCTCTCCCCAGCCCTCCCCATCCCTCCCCCGCCCTGCTCTCTCTTGCCTCCTCTCTCTCTCTCTCAAATAAATAGATAAAATCTTTAAAATAAATAAGATTTTAGCCATGAGTCAGGTACAATACAAAACTCACTAGCTTATAGAAGAACAGTTGAATTCAAATTTTGTTTTGGCGGTTGGAATGAATTTAGTTCACCTCAGATGGCTAAAGCTTTTTACAAATATTTGTAGAGAGGACATACAAGATTTTTTCATTTGCCCAATATCCAAATACCTCCTCCCACCTTGTTTCTTCAGATGAGAAGCATCTCCATAAAATTTACCTTTTAAAGAATGGCTGTTAGGTCCTAGAGAAGATGAGGGTAGAAAATCTCCATCACAAAGGCACAGAGAAAATACCCAAATTTTCTCCTGGATGAAGTTTTGGGAGCCTATTTGCCTTTTATCAGAAGTCTAGGTTATTTACTATTTAAATTTTTCCTTTGCTTAAGTGCAGGACAATTCTGTTTCATGTTTACAGTGTCTGTATTTTGCATGAATAGAGGAGTTTAGAATTCCTAAGGATAGGTCAGTTTTGAATTGCTTCTTAGAGCCATATTTCTGGCTGTGTAGGAATTTGCAAGATGAGAGGTTCTAATTCCTCAAAAAACTGGGTTGTATCCTAAAGATCAAGGGATTGACCAGGCCATCCACTTAAACTTGCTTCTTTCTATCAGGAGGATTTCTAGCTAAGAAATCAAGAGATTTCTAGAGCTTCAGGGTTTAATGCAGTGGTCTTTTAAAAGTCTGTCTAAAGTGTTTAACAAAGGCATCCTTTCCAAGGGCATAATTCAACGTTGGACCAATTCACTTTAGGGAGAAAGGCCTTTACTATTGCTCTGTCAGCCCCTGAATATTGGTCTGGGCTGATCCATGTCCCTGATAGTTTGTAGGAGGGCCTGGGAGAAATTCTGGTAATCTCTTTCGTCTGTGAAGGGGAGGTTTTCTCTAGGAGACCGTCTGGCTTGTCCCATACCTGCAGTATAATCATGGGTGACAAGAGCACCCCTTCACAGTCAGTCAAGGACCCTGTGAGTAGGGTTGTCAGTGGCCACTCATCTTTCCAGTTCCTCTGTGAATTTGGTGAAGAGGTAAAAGGGCTTTGTCATTTCGAAGGTCTGCTGTTTCCCAGCAGACATGAATTCTTTGAGATGAGGCTCCAGGGTACATTTGCAAAGGACATTGCATGGAAAGGTCCAACACTGGCAGAGCCTGATTACAAAGCCCTGGAGAGTAGGAGGAATCATCAGCCCTACCATCCATCTCTGGTGCTTCTGCTAAATTTATGTCCTGGATTTTATTATTTACATCAGTAACCTGTATACCCCAAGTCTGAATATCAGGCTGGAGTGCTTTCGGTAAATCTTGTAAAGAAAGGGAAGTCAAATGGACAGCTGGGTGTTTGAGGGATTTTCTGTGAAACTTAGAGGAGTTTAAGGATCCAAGAGAATTAGCTAAAGCTGTGGGGCTGGATTTTGAGAGGGTGGTGTTTTGGACCAGGGGCCAAGAGATCCAGGAGATCTTCTGGAGTGTCAGGGAGAGGGAGTTGAGGATAAACGATTGTATTAAGAAGGCAGAAAAGGGGAATTTACATAGATGGTGGGCTTTAATTTTCGTTTTTCCATCTATCTTATTGAGGGAGTCCCTACAGCTAGCCATTATACTCCTTTGTATTCACTTTTCAATTTGGTGTTTCTATAGGTACCAATAAAACAATCGTTAGGATGAGAGCTCTCTTAAAAAAAAAAAAAATCTTTCAAATGTAGCCAAGTCAGAAGATCCATTGTCTGACCATTGACAAGTAGGATCTTAGGTTAATCTGAATAGCAACTCAAATCAGTAAGCCTTCTTATGGCTTAACTGTGGACACAAGAGGCAACCGGAAGGAGACTAAGAAAACATGCAGCCCTCCCAGGATCCAGCACAAGACAGTGAAGGCTGAGACCGTACAGTCCCCTTAGGGATCAGGACACCTTATGCGGACTTTCCTGAGAGCTGGCCCAGGTGGACAAAGAGATGCGGTTGGAAGCCCAGGTTGTTAACCTGTGATTCTGACTCACCAGCTACCGCTAAACCTGTCCTAACACGGGACTCTGGAAGTTGGGTGGCAAGTGCCCTACCAACTAAGTGCTCAGCCTGTGCCCCCAATTTCGCGGCATTTTGCTTCCCGTGAAGAATAGCCTTAACCTGCTCATGTGCCGTTAGCTCGCAGTCAGGTTTGTCTAAACAGTGCCGGTCTGCTAAGAACCACGAACTCACCGGTCTGGGAGGCCAGTTCCAGCAGTGGGCCTGCAGGACCCGGGCCTGCCGTGTTAGACGCTGTCGTTTTTCTCCTTGATGACGAACAACACAAAAGACAAAAACAGTGGCCAGCTCCGCGAGTAAAAGGATCAGTAGAAAACTAGTACTCATAACAAAT